>NW_027069475.1:2625232-2676218 GCF_002906115.3 Quercus suber
AAAAAAAAAAAAAAAAAAAAGCCCCTAGAGAGTTTCAATAATGGTTTTGACCGTCGCTAAAAACTTTTTTATTTATTTTTATTTATTTTTATAGTGCTTACTTTAATCTGCTTGGTTTTGATGATGGATTTTATGAGGATTCTAATATTTTATATTGGGAAATCGAAGAAGAACAATAAGGAAGAAATAAGATTTGTTGGGTTGTTGAAGAAGGGGGAAAAAAAAAAGCATTTGGCCTTGTGTGTGTTTTTTTGTTTTTATTTTTGGTGATTGTTGATCAAATGGGGTCTCACCTACTTAAACAAAAATGAGAATGAGAGGTAGAATTCTATTTTTAACTTTTATTTTTTTACTTTTGATTTCTGCTCTAAAAAAATTGAATTTGGTACATGTGGAAAAAATGACTTTTGCAAAATCCCGAAATATCCAACCAAACACCCCATTATTTTTTCAGAATGCCCTGTTTTTTTTCCCCGAGAAAGCTATGAAATGCATTCCCAAATAGAGTGCCAACACACAGCCTAAGAAGATTAACATTTCTCACATACTTGTACGACTGAGCTGCATATTTTAATCAGACTAACATATAGGAAGTAAAGAATTTCTAGGGGTAGGTGATAATGATTAATGGGGGTGGACATCTTCCTTTCCCTTCTTCTCCATGTATTAATTTCAGCCATCTTTGTGGACTTTATGGAGGATTGAAACGAGCTTACTGGTGGTCAGGGGCTTCTCTTGATAGTCATCTAGTCCAGCTTCCATAAAATTTTCTCTTTCTCTTGTGTTTGTCGATACACCCGCAATCATGCTTTGGATGCCCATAGCACGGAGTTTCCTTGTTGCCTATCATTGAAGTACATAAAAAAAAAAAAAGGATAAATATATAGTTATATTTATAGGCAAATATTTCGCAATATGATTTGCTAATTTTCCTAGCTATAATTTAAAAAACATAAAAAGTAAACCGTGCTACATATACAATTTCACAATATTTTGCAAATTGTGATTAATGTAACATCACTTTTACATGAGAACAATATTAATATTATTTTTATTATACACCAATTACAAGTTATCATCTTGATAATTATAGAAAAATTTGAATATATATGTGAACTTATTGTTTAAATAGTTTTCTCTATGGATGAACTACTTAGCATATATACCTCAATGCCATTCATGACAGGCATTTCCATGTCCATCAAAATGAGGTCAAAGTTCTTTCCTGAACAATGGACATCAATAGCTTCTTTGCCATTCCTCACCACCTGATTTCGTATGCCTAGATTGTCCAAAAGTCTATGATGAATCATTTGATTTATTGTGTCATCATCCACAACAAGTGCAGTTATTTTAGTTGGTGGTTCCAGCATTTTAGAATCTTCGGCTCCAACACTACTTAGAAATCCATCTTCCATCCCAGTTTGACTCTTCAACATTTTCTCTTCTTGTCACCCAAAGTCTACCTATAAACGCACAACAAACATTGGTGAAGTTCAATTGTAATAAATTGTAATAAACTTTGAAATATGAGAAAGAGAAACAAACTAACTAGTGTTTTCTTGTTAATCTATTTAAGAGGGGGAATGAGAGTAGAGAAAAGCATATTTGTTTGTTACATGCATAAAAGAAGGAAAGAAAAGAACATGGCCTTCATTTCAATGCAGTAAAATGAATATGCGTATATACTTGAGTTAACCTTTTTTTTTAAATAAAAAAAATTTAGGTAGGTGTCTAGAGCTCTTTGAACACCTTATTATTTTTCCGATTATCACTCTCATCCCACACACAAAATATACTTGAGTTAACTGGACAAATTAAACTTGCTCTGTATTTTAGGCTTTGCACCCACTTTGAACTACAAAGTACAGATACGATCAAGTCATGAAATTTTAAACAAGAAAAAGATAAAAACCAACGTATACTTAGCCGCATAAAAGTATTCCAAAGTACAAAATTGATTTTTAGAGACAATGCACGGTACCTTGAAATGCAAAGTGGAAGGCCTGTATGAGTAATTGTTAGTGAGCAAAATTTCTCCAAAACCAATGCTGCTATGATTGTTATGCAGTGTTAGATGGCCAGGAAGAAAATCTACGTCCTTCTCACATATTAGTTCTAGTTTAAATAGTGAGATTTGAAGAGTATCACTTGGATTGTGTTAAAATCACAGAATCTACGAATGTGATTTTTTTCCTTAATATGGGTGCTATCATGATGAAGAAGTTTCCTAGGGGCATCTTTGTTTTTTTTGAAAGTGGAACAATATTTAAGACTTTTGTTCCTTCTAGTCTTTTGAATATTGTGTGATAGTGGGAATATTACAAATGTTACTATATAAGGTTTGCAAGCTGATGTGTTACCAATATCAATCACAAAAAACTTATTTCAACCTTCATTTATACAATGTATTATGTTATATATAGTAGTATAAAAAAATTATTAATATAGTTCAAGAAGTAAATAAAGTATTTTATAAATCAATAGATATTTAACAAAATGTTTTTATCAACTTATTAAATACATGCAAAAATTAGGAAAAAATATTACAAACTTTTTACCTATATTTGAAAAATTATCATGGAGGTACTATATAAGTATACAAAGAAATAAAAATATAAAAACTAAATATCTCCAATTAAAACTGCAACTAACGCTATTAAAAAAAAAAAAAAAAAAACTAAAACAATCAAATATGTATTAAATTTCTTAGTAATTTTCTTTTCACTATAAACAATCAAATTATCTTTTTTATTTTTTATTTTATATATATATAAAAAAAAATATTTGGTGTTTTTGGAAATTTTATTGAGAATAGAAATTTCCACAGTAGAATCCAAAGGTGTTTTTTCTTTCTAAATCGTCAACATATTTCATTTTGAAGAAAATATCAATAGCACCTATCAATAGTTCTTAATTTGGACATACTTAAATCATAGTAAGGAGTAATAGTAAATCATCCTAATTCTTGATATTAATTTTAACAATTCATGAATTTAGTTTGATATACTAAAGTAATAACATTATTTTGAATGAAATAAAAAGTGACAAGGAGATTATAATTTTTTGGGGAAAAGAAATAAAGAAATTAGGGGATGAAACTAATATATTTTTCCTATGGCTTGATATAAGGCTCGATATTTGGTTGTGAAAATGAAATAGTTGAGGAAGTATTTGAGAGATTGCTTGAATTTTTGAATTTTAGGATATGAAAGTATTTTATTCAATGAATTTAAATTTATAAATTTCAAATTTCAAAATCATTTATTTATTTTTAAAATTAAAGTTTAAAAATAATATAATATGATAGTCTCCAACAAATGTCAAAAAACTTGACTATTCTAACTTCAAAAATTTTGATTAGTAGAGAAATTCTACACAATATTAGGAAACCAATTCTATAACATTTTATTTTTATTTTTACATAACATATCAATTAAATTGAGTTTCAAAGAATTTAAAAATATTTTGGTAAAACATAAATATTAAACATCAAAATGAGCATGATAAATAGGTCTTAAAAAACAGAAAATTTGTCTAGTATCCGCGTATCATACAAGAAATTATCTAGTTTGATTTAATTACCAACTCCCACTAATAGGCAAGCAATCACATCCTTATCCTAGAAATTGATCCCCTCCCCCTCCCCGCCCCCCAATTATATTGCAGTAGTGGAAGCACTAGCAGCAATGAGAGCTTTAAGCTTTGGCTCCGAAATTGGTTTCTCCTCAGCTATTCTTGAAGGCAACTCCAAATTTGTCATAATTCTCTAAAGAAAGCAGATGATTCTATGGCCACCTATGGTAATTAATTTGATTTCTGAAGCAAAGTTGATTGGAGAGACTTGTCAAACACTTCGCTTCTCTCACGCACATGCTGTACAAGCAATTTTGTAGCTAGGTTTTTTGATATAGATTGAAGATTTTTCTCCACACCTCAATGTTGTACTCCTAACCTATTTGGCTTCTGTTTAATGGAATCAGCAGCCTTCTTATAATAATAATAATAATAATAATAATAATAATAATAATAAAAATAAAAAATATACCAATTCCCCAAATATCAAAATTAAAGAAAAATAAGATCTTATTATAGAAATTTTCAAAAATTTAAAAATATAAATAACATCTCACTCTAAGAGTGCACAGTCAATCCGTTGTATGGAAACTGTATTCCCAACAAGGTCATAGGTAATATTGTAACTTTGTTGAGCCAATGCTCCAATTAACGTCAAGTCGGCGGCAGTACTCGGAACCACAGCCATGCAAAAGCTGCTTGGCTTTGCTGGGTAAAAAGAGCTCTTTACATCTAAAGCCAAGTCAACCGCATTTGCAAGGTAAAGGTAACTACTGGAAACCCAACAGGGTCACGACTAATAAACCCACTGAAGCAAGGACTTGATTGGAGCGTTCCGACAAATTTTACCAAGCCATCCATCAAGCTTTGTACTTCATCTTTAAGTGGATTGAACGCAGCTTTTGGTAGATACGTAAGTGTTGAACTTGAATCAATAATGACTCCACCTGTGCCCTTTTTATTCACTTTAAACACTTTAGGCAAAATATCTGGCTTTTTCTCACCCACGCTAATGCTTTCTAAGGTTACATAATAGTAGCTGTTGGGAATTTAACCGAAATTCTAACCTGTGAGAAACAAAAAAATAGAGAAAACATATGTCAAAGAAAAACAATTACACGCACAAGATAATATTTACGTGATTTGGCAATTTGCCTACGTCTACGGAATTGCAGGGATTTCACTATTATCAAGGAAAAATACAAAGTGCAGTTATAGTGTTTTTTTTTCCTCTCTCTAAAGCACGACAACAGTAACAAACCCTAATTACAAAAGCGGCTTTTATATTCTGTGCACAGGATTATAATGGGCTACAAAATGAGCCAAAAAATTTTCGGCCCAAGCCGTAGCCCATGGACTAAGCCTCAGAAAATCTCCCATTAAAAATTACGTAACATTATTCAGGTCGGGTCGGGTCATCAACCGGATCAAACATAAACTAGGCTCCACAAAACCTAACAAATCTCCCACTTGGAGACTAGTTTAATCACCAACATTAGCTGCTATCTTCCAAAAGCAATCCTTCATCCCTGCAACTCATCCTCTTGTCCTCAAGCTAGAAGCCCAACTGAAGCTGCATACAGCTTCAACTTCTCAATAGTGACACCCTTAGTCAACATGTCTGCTGGGTTCTTAGATCCACATATTTTCTTAAGTATTACCAGCTTATCTTCAACACCGGATAAAGTGGTATTTGGTCTGTATATGTTTCGATTTTGAATGAAAAGTCGAA
Source organism: Quercus suber (assembly GCF_002906115.3). Classification (NCBI taxonomy): domain Eukaryota; kingdom Viridiplantae; phylum Streptophyta; class Magnoliopsida; order Fagales; family Fagaceae; genus Quercus; species Quercus suber. The sequence goes on from NW_027069475.1 coordinate 2,630,541, forward strand.
TTTTTAGTAAGAAAAATTGCACGATAACTGTCACTATGAAGAATGCCCATCTTCTGCTTCTTACCCAATTTATCTAAGAAATCATTTAGCCAAATCATCTCCTTTCCAGCTTCAGTTGCTGCAACATATTTAGCTTCTGTAGTAGACAAAGTAACAATCTTTTGCAGATTTAAAGCCCATGATATAGCTGTACCGCCTAGAGTAAATACAAACCCAGTAGTACTTTTTCTACTATTAATATCACTAACAAAATCAACATTTACATAACCCTGCAGTTTCAAACTTGCACTTGTGAAGCAAAAACATGTATCTGATGAACCCTTCAGATATCTCAGAATCCACTTGATTGCCTCCCAATGCTACTTTCTAGGCTTACTCATGAATCTGCTCATAACTCCCACTGTATGTGTAATGTCTAGCTTTGTACACACCATAGCATATATGAAGCTACCAATAGCTGAGGCATAGGGCACCTTGCTCATATGGACCATTTCTTCTTTTGTCTTCAGTGACTGTTCTTTACTCAGCTTGAAATGACTACTCAAGGGTGTGCTTACTAGTTGAGCTTCATCCATGTTGAATCTGTTGAGAACTTTCTTCACATACTCTGATTGTGAAAGCTTTAATGTACCATTAGCTTTGTCTCTAATGATTCTCAAACCAAGGATTTGCTTTGCAGCTCCCAAATTCTTCATTATAAACTGTTTTGACAATTGCTTCTTCAGATTATTAATCTCCTCAATGCAAGACCCTGCAATAAGCATATCATCCACATACAATAGTAATATGATGTAAGAATTGTCAAAAAACTTAACATAGCAACAGTGATCAGGTTCACATCTCTTGAACCCAATTTTATGCATAAAACTGTCAAATTTCTTGTACCACTATCTAAGAGCTTGTTTTAGGCCATAGAAGCTCTTTCTCAGTTTGCAAACTAGATTCTCTTGTCCCTGAACAATGAACCCTTCTGACTGAATCATGTGTAGGTCTTCTTCCAAGTCATCATGAAGGAATGCCGTCTTTACATCTAACTGCTCAAGATGTAAGTTTTCTGCAGCCACCATTCCTAGCACTAGTCTAATTGTTGACATTTCACAACTAGAGAAAATATCTCTGTGTAGTCAATGCCCTCCTTCTGCTAGAACCCTTTAACAACTAATCTGGCCTTGTAACGTTTGCTATCATCATGCTCATTCTTTATTCTGTATGCTCATTCTTTATTCTGTATACTCATTTGTTGTGCAAAGCCTTCTTTCCTACCGGCAATTCAGTCAGTTTCCATGTCTGATTCCCTAATAAGGAATCCATCTCATCCTTCATGGCTAACTCTCATTTGCTTGAATTCTCATCTTGCAAGGCTTCATCATAACACTCTAGCTCACCACCATCAGTCAACAAGAGATAATTTAAAGCGGGTGAATAATGCTATAGAGATCTAATGTTCCTGGAAAATCTACGGACTTCAGCAACAGGTGTACTCTAATCTACCTATGAATATACATTCTCCTTATCTTTTTCACCTCTTTTCTGGACAGGACTTTTAGTCAATCCATCTAAGTTAACAAATTCAGATTTCTTTTGATCTATCTCTGTAACATCTGACACTACAGTTAACCTGTCCTTGTACATAATATATTCATTAAATATCACATTCCTACTTCTGATGATTTTCCTGTTTTGTTCATCCCAAAACCTATAGCCAAATTTCTCATCACCATAGTTAATAAAAAAACATATTTTAGACTTTGCATCAAGTTTACTACGAGTATTAGAATCAATATGAACATAAGAAATACAACAAAAAACTTTTAAATGTGAAAACTTTACCTCTTTACCATTCCAAAACTCCTCAAGAAGTCTGAACTCTATGGGAACTGATGACCCTCAGTTTATCAGGTAAGCTATAATGCTAACAGCATCAGCCTAGAAAGTTTTTGGTAGTCTAGCATGCAACCTCATACTCCTAGCATACTCATTGAGAGTTCTGTTCATGCACTCAGCCACACCATTCTGTTATGGTGTCCTAGGAATGGTCTTTTCATTGTTTTAGTTTTTTTTTTTTTTTTTTTAATAGCGTTAGTTGCAGTTTTAATTGGAGATATTTAGTTTTTATATTTTTATTTCTTTGTATACTTATATAGTACCTCCATGATAATTTTTCAAATATAGGTAAAAAGTTTGTAATATTTTTTCCTAATTTTTGCATGTATTTAATAAGTTGATAAAAACATTTTGTTAAATATCTATTGATTTATAAAATACTTTATTTACTTCTTGAACTATATTAATAATTTTTTTATACTACTATATATAACATAATACATTGTATAAATGAAGGTTGAAATAAGTTTTTTGTGATTGATATTGGTAACACATCAGCTTGCAAACCTTATATAGTAACATTTGTAATATTCCCACTATCACACAATATTCAAAAGACTAGAAGGAACAAAAGTCTTAAATATTGTTCCACTTTCAAAAAAAACAAAGATGCCCCTAGGAAACTTCTTCATCATGATAGCACCCATATTAAGGAAAAAAATCACATTCGTAGATTCTGTGATTTTAACACAATCCAAGTGATACTCTTCAAATCTCACTATTTAAACTAGAACTAATATGTGAGAAGGACGTAGATTTTCTTCCTGGCCATCTAACACTGCATAACAATCATAGCAGCATTGGTTTTGGAGAAATTTTGCTCACTAACAATTACTCATACAGGCCTTCCACTTTGCATTTCAAGGTACCGTGCATTGTCTCTAAAAATCAATTTTGTACTTTGGAATACTTTTATGCGGCTAAGTATACGTTGGTTTTTATCTTTTTCTTGTTTAAAATTTCATGACTTGATCGTATCTGTACTTTGTAGTTCAAAGTGGGTGCAAAGCCTAAAATACAGAGCAAGTTTAATTTGTCCAGTTAACTCAAGTATATTTTGTGTGTGGGATGAGAGTGATAATCGGAAAAATAATAAGGTGTTCAAAGAGCTCTAGACACCTACCTAAATTTTTTTTATTTAAAAAAAAAGGTTAACTCAAGTATATACGCATATTCATTTTACTGCATTGAAATGAAGGCCATGTTCTTTTCTTTCCTTCTTTTATGCATGTAACAAACAAATATGCTTTTCTCTACTCTCATTCCCCCTCTTAAATAGATTAACAAGAAAACACTAGTTAGTTTGTTTCTCTTTCTCATATTTCAAAGTTTATTACAATTTATTACAATTGAACTTCACCAATGTTTGTTGTGCGTTTATAGGTAGACTTTGGGTGACAAGAAGAGAAAATGTTGAAGAGTCAAACTGGGATGGAAGATGGATTTCTAAGTAGTGTTGGAGCCGAAGATTCTAAAATGCTGGAACCACCAACTAAAATAACTGCACTTGTTGTGGATGATGACACAATAAATCAAATGATTCATCATAGACTTTTGGACAATCTAGGCATACGAAATCAGGTGGTGAGGAATGGCAAAGAAGCTATTGATGTCCATTGTTCAGGAAAGAACTTTGACCTCATTTTGATGGACATGGAAATGCCTGTCATGAATGGCATTGAGGTATATATGCTAAGTAGTTCATCCATAGAGAAAACTATTTAAACAATAAGTTCACATATATATTCAAATTTTTCTATAATTATCAAGATGATAACTTGTAATTGGTGTATAATAAAAATAATATTAATATTGTTCTCATGTAAAAGTGATGTTACATTAATCACAATTTGCAAAATATTGTGAAATTGTATATGTAGCACGGTTTACTTTTTATGTTTTTTAAATTATAGCTAGGAAAATTAGCAAATCATATTGCGAAATATTTGCCTATAAATATAACTATATATTTATCCTTTTTTTTTTTTTATGTACTTCAATGATAGGCAACAAGGAAACTCCGTGCTATGGGCATCCAAAGCATGATTGCGGGTGTATCGACAAACACAAGAGAAAGAGAAAATTTTATGGAAGCTGGACTAGATGACTATCAAGAGAAGCCCCTGACCACCAGTAAGCTCGTTTCAATCCTCCATAAAGTCCACAAAGATGGCTGAAATTAATACATGGAGAAGAAGGGAAAGGAAGATGTCCACCCCCATTAATCATTATCACCTACCCCTAGAAATTCTTTACTTCCTATATGTTAGTCTGATTAAAATATGCAGCTCAGTCGTACAAGTATGTGAGAAATGTTAATCTTCTTAGGCTGTGTGTTGGCACTCTATTTGGGAATGCATTTCATAGCTTTCTCGGGGAAAAAAAACAGGGCATTCTGAAAAAATAATGGGGTGTTTGGTTGGATATTTCGGGATTTTGCAAAAGTCATTTTTTCCACATGTACCAAATTCAATTTTTTTAGAGCAGAAATCAAAAGTAAAAAAATAAAAGTTAAAAATAGAATTCTACCTCTCATTCTCATTTTTGTTTAAGTAGGTGAGACCCCATTTGATCAACAATCACCAAAAATAAAAACAAAAAAACACACACAAGGCCAAATGCTTTTTTTTTTCCCCCTTCTTCAACAACCCAACAAATCTTATTTCTTCCTTATTGTTCTTCTTCGATTTCCCAATATAAAATATTAGAATCCTCATAAAATCCATCATCAAAACCAAGCAGATTAAAGTAAGCACTATAAAAATAAATAAAAATAAATAAAAAAGTTTTTAGCGACGGTCAAAACCATTATTGAAACTCTCTAGGGGCTTTAAAAAAAAAAAAAAAAAATTACGGGGACTGTACACAGACCTACGATTTGGACATCTTCTTGGTGTGTGCTTAAGGTTTTGTGTATTAGGGAGTGGGCCTCTGCTAAATGGACATGTTCTACAGAATGGGCCTCTACTGAAAGTCTGCAAGGAACCCATCTGTGCATAAAACATATACTCCAAAATCCAAAGAGAAATACACAGCCCAGTTAGCATTAGCTTAATCACAAATAACACATACATTCTTAGATATGTGTACATTCTATATACGTGTTCATGTATATGTATGAGAATGCACTCCGCATAATAAACTTGGCCGAAGAGTCTTTCATTTCCAACTCTAAGAGCCTATTATTGCCTTAAGTGTGCACAAGACTGTGAAGTTTAGAACTCAAATCGAATTGGTCTTACCCTATACGTCTTCTACTCGTCAAGGGGTTTCCAAAACCAAAAAAAAAAAAAAACCCTCTTACCTGCAACACCAAAAAATAAACTCAGGAGTAAAAGCTATAAATATAAGTAGGCAAATGAACTGAACAAAACAAATTCCAAGAATTAGTTTGTGATTACATATGTGCAATTGGATTTCTAAATCCACCAGTCCAATTGTCATTTGAAGACAACACAAAATTCTCTGAACTCATCCTTATATTTGTTGATTTCTTATATTGTACTCTGTTATATATGCCTGAATAATTTCTATTTCTATGAAAACTAACATCTATATAAACTCTTACCAAAGAGAATATGATGACAGTCACAAATTCCAAATTTTAGAATGAACATTGATGATACTGAAATCGTCAGTAGTTACGTTCGTCCAGAGGGTTCTCAACACGGTCTCATGTCCTATAAGAGGCTGCAAATAGGAATTCTCTCAGGTAGTCACCAGTGTGATGCCCACCATAGAGTCTCCAATGATAAAGTTAGAAAAAGAGAGTTTTGGAGTTAATCCGAGAATAAAGAGAATTCGTATATTAGAGTGGATATTATTCGTACCTTGTCTTGAGCTTTGAGGAGCCTATAAATAGGCTCTTCTTCTTGCTAGCCATTGGCCTTCTTTAATGATGGCTTGACTGCTTTCTTTGTAACGCCTCAGGCCTATGTAATCTAGTGTTAATGGAGGTTCCAACGGTCTCCTTGTCAATACGTAATTGTCGGGGCATTGAATGGTTGTCTTTGTGGCATCCTTCTTCATCCAGACTAGATCGTTTGGACGATTGCAATTATCTAGTCTATCAAATATATAAGATGTCAACAACTAAGGACTTATATCTAATATCTTTTTAATTAAAACATCAAGAGTTATAGCTCTCTGTTGTTCAAAGAATGCTTTCTCTATTGTTGAAAGAGTTGAAGAGTTGAAGCTTCTACTAGATTCTCTCTCTGCTTCTAGTTTACCAATTGCACTCCTGCAATATATAATTAAAAAGTTATAGCATTATTTTTGCAATTTTTACACTCTACAATGCAAGGCTAATGGTGAGTTTATTCAAATCACACATCAAACTATAGGTTCTATTTGATTGGGGGGATTTTGGGGATGAAAAAGGGGAGAAATAATAAGAGGGATTTTGAATAGTGGAGTTGTTTGATTGGAGAAGTGATATTGGTGGAACTTGGGTGTTTTCTCCTTAGGACCACTATTGGATGTTTTGTTTTATTCCCAAATTGTGGAGAAAGAGGGGCTTTTTTTTTCTTTCTTTTTTTAAATGTTGCAATGTTAAGGGTCAGTTTTTCTCCCCTTATAAACCATTATTTATTTATTTATTTTATGTAATAGGAATATGAAAGTAAATTTAATAAATACCATTTTCTAGCTTCTCATTTTTCTTCTTAACCAAATAAAAGAATTTCTTATCCTTCCAACTTTCGACCCTAGCCAAGAACACAAAAGGGAAAAACTAAATTTTTTCCTATCCCCCACTTTTCCATACCCAAACCAAACAAAGACTAAGGTGAGTATGATTACATATACTTTAAAATTTAAATATTTCAATGGCATATACTGTTCCAGCATCCAACTACCTAAAATCCAAGCCAATTGAGGTCCTTCATGGGTACAATTTTCTCTAAGGGTGTGTTTGGTAGAGTGGATTTTAAGGAAGATCGAAAAAAAAAATGAGAGAAAATGATAAGGGAAAACTTTTTAAAGAGTATTTGGTTGGAAGAGGGAGAGGAAAAAAATGTGATAGGATCGAGGTGTTTTCTCCCCAGGCTCACCAAAATGTTTTCTCTCCAAAATAAGAAGAAAACTGAGGGAGAGAGTGATTTTTTAGATGAACAAAAATGCCCGTAGTTGCATTCCTAGGCAACGTTGGCCTTTTTTATTATTTTTTTTCCCCGGGGCATGGGCAATGTTGGCTCCTTTTTCTTCTTTTTTTGGGTAAACGTTGGCACTTTTTCCTTGGACACTTTGCCTCATCCTTTTTGTTCTTTTGATTTCCTGGGGCGTGGGTTGACAGTGATTTGTTTTGTTTTTGTTCTTTCTTTTTTTTAACTAGACGTGATTTTTTTTTCTTGGCATGATTTTTTTTTTTTATAACTGATTATTATTATTATTATTATTATTATTATTTTTGCTTGTTTATCACTTTTTTGTTTTAATTGGGCATCATTTTTAAATAAGAGTATGTGAGTAAATTTATACAAACTCATTTTTCTATCCTCCTACTTTTCCACCCCTTCAACCAAACAGACCCTAATAGTAGCTAGTGTTGGGTATATTGTAGAAAACTAATTTACCTTCGTGATTATATAAACAAGAACAATAAATACATATCTAATCACAAATAATAATACAAATAGATTCAACCGTCAAGAGCAATAATTAAAAGATCAGCAAAATAGTTAAATAAATCACAGATTGAAGGATGATGCAAAACTTGTGTTTGACACAATCTTCTTAAACCAAATTTTGCCCCTCACGCTATTAATGGTGCTTAGAGATTCACAGATGTCTGCCTTTTAAGATAAAATGATCAACAACACGTAGAAAAAGTACTGCAATCTTCATGCTCAAAAAACTGAATTATGTCTCTTTCTTTCTTTTTAAAGATATGTTTGGGATCCGATTATTTTACTAAAACTGAAAACTTTTTGCTAAAAGTACTGTAGATAAAGGTAAAAATTAGATGAAATAGTAAAGTACAATCCATGAATAATACCAAAAAGTGCAATGTGGCCTATAAATAATAGCAAAAATAAGTTGAATAGTAAAATAAACTTGCAAATTTCATTCATGCCAAACACACATTGACTCTATACAAATGTATGAACAAAATATTTTTTCTAAGAATGTTTTCTCTGTAAAAGTAGTTCTATAAATGAGGGACAATGAAAATGTATTATTGTATATAGAATTAGGACAAAATTTAGCTACAAAATCAATTGTAGCCTTAGGCTACAAACTCACTTAATAAAATAAATATTACTGCATATTTTAAAAATCTAACCGTTAAATTACATGTTCTTTACACTCTTAATGCACATGTCAATTTTTGTGTCAATCGGATATCATTTACTATATAATCTATAATCTTATATTTTATGCATAATTTTAAATTACAAAGACTTGCAATTTAAAATTTTATTAATGGCATAGCTATTAATCTTTAATTTTCTTGAAATTTTGCAAACATTGAGTATAAAAGAAGAAGATGAAATCCAATGGTGGATTTGTCAAAATTCACTTCCAATAAAAAGATATTAAGTGAGTTTGTAGCCTAAGGCTACAACCAATTTTGTAGCTAAATTTTGTCCATCGAATTACTAACTCAAAAATAAATAATAAATAATAAATTATTATCTAGACAAGAGAGCCCAATCCAAACATGCCTAAAACCAAACCTATTGTCCAATTCATGAACATATAGACTCATAGTATCTCTCTCATTTCCTAGGTGAAACTCAAAGATTTTCACCACTTTAAGACCATGTTCAAGTAGACACAGTGAGAGTTAATTTCTTGTTCACTCGACAATATTTTTTCTAACAGCTAGTTCAGACACCCACTAGGTAGGAGAATTACTTTCGTTGTCTACAATTCCAATTATACAGACAAAACCCTTCAAATGCCATCTATAATATAAGCACGAACTATGCTGTAAAAACTTAAACGGTCAAAGGTCCAAAATCTTGGAAAGAACAAATTGGTCCTAGACTGCATGCCACAACATTAACATCCGGAAATTATTATTGTGAACAACTATTAGCGGCTAATGAATGCACACAAATGTCCCTTCTTCTCTTCTGTTTGGTTATATAGCGATGAGGCAGTAGGTAAAAACAGAACAATGCTACAGAATAAGATGCCACTATTCAATTTTCATTTTTCTTTTAAAGCAACAAATTTTAGAACAAAAACTATTAAGGAAATGTAAATACAATTCAATTTTCATTTTTTTTTTTAATGCTAATTACTCAGCAACGAAACAGAAAACCACAAATGAGGTGATGGTGCAGAGTGAGAGTGATAGCTGTGTGCTAGTTAGTAGTTAGAGAGTGAGGATGAGAGTGGAAATGACTAAATGTGAGAGGGAGAGAGTGGAGTGATAGTGAAAGGGCTTTCAAAATTTTTGAGGGTGAAAATTAGGTGGGTGGAGACGGAGCCATTGAAATGAGAAGAGGGAAATTAGGGAGGTGGGAGCCACTTGGTTCTTTTACCCAAAAATAAAAATTAGACTAAATTACAAATTACACTCTTTAAGTTTGTCTAAAATTCAGTTCAATCTTCTAACTTCACATTTGTTCAATTCAATCTTTTAACTTTCAATTTAGTCCTCCCTTTAATTTACTCAAAATTAAGTTGATTAGGACCCCCAAAAATTTAAAAAAAAAAAAATTAAAAAGACCCCCAAAACAGCATAGTTTTGTGTTAAACAAAGTTAAAAGTTAACAACACAATTTTGAAGAAAGCTAATAGGAACTAAATTGAACAAAATTGAATGTTAGAGAATTAAATTGAATTAAAATGAAGTTAGAAGACCTGATTGAATATTAAAAAATATTAGAGGGTATAATTTGTAATTTAGCAAAAAATATATGTATTTTACCGTTTTGTGTATAGTCTTTAAATTAATTATTTAATAATATAAGTAAATAAAATAAATTATAATCAACTAAAAATAGTTTTTCAAAAAGTACATAAATGTTAAGTAAATTTTAGAATGTTTTTAGATTGATTTCTTTTTACACTTTAAACTTAACTTTAAAAATATAATACTAATTATATTGATGAAAAATTAAATTTATTTGTATAAGAAATGTACACACCAAATTTGGTTTTTTTTTTTTTTTTTTTTTTTATTTGATTGTGCAACAGGATATCGGCAAAATCCTCAAATCTTAGTTTCCTCCCGTATTGGTCTGCTCTACTGTAGCTTGTATCATTACCTCAATCTCCATCTTTTCAAGAAGCTTCTCCATAGGGAGCACAGAATGATCATAATAAAACTCTTCATTAAGAAATTCATAAGTAAATTGCTTTCAAGGCCTCTCAAATTGCCATTCATGAAATAAGGTGTAGGAGTTCATTGCATCAGTAGAAAAGGCTCATCCATGATTGGTAATCAGACTGTGGGTACTTGACTGGATGCCCCTCCATTGATCTCGGCTTATTTCATTGCATTCATGAATTCTTTGTTTGTAATGTAGAAATTGTGTTTATTTTTCTGTTTACATATCACCTTGTGAGTATCTTATACACTTACTAGTTGCATACACTACAAGTAAATCTTTGTTAACTTTGTACATGTGATTGTGTGTCAAATTTTGTGGCCTTCCAAAAATTTAACTTCTTGATGTGTGAGGAATGAAAAGATTGAAGAAATTTGTTAAAGTTTGAATTTTTTAAAGAAAAGTTTGGTTTTGTAAAACATTTGAATTCATGAACATACATCTCATATCATAAAAACAGTTTTTCAAATGTTTCTACAGAAGAAAGTTTTCCAGAATTTTCAAACTTTTTTTTTCTTCAAGATTCGACTGATCAAGTCTATTTTTTAAATGATTGAAAAGGGAAGAGGAAAATTCAATTTTTCAGCTTAAACTCTTGGGCTTGCTCGATTCCTTGTCGATTCCCTTCGATTAGTCGAGCCTATTTTCTTGTACATTTTGATTCCTCTCAACCAAATGGATTTCATTTTTTTTTTAAACATATAGGAATCAGATCAGACCTTTTAAAACTACTCTTTGTCTTTCTCTTCGATTCCTCTCTCGATCCCTTCTCACCAAAATTCTTTTTTGTCGTTTTTCATGGTCAAAGATTCAAAGGTTTTCTTCAAACTCTTAGGGTAAGACACTTTTGCACTTTCTTTTTCATCAAATTACATGATTTCATGCATTTTCTTAGGGATTTTTGCACTTTTAGAATTTTGGGGTTTTTGATATTTTTGGGCATTTTGAGCAAAACTAAATCATGGGTTTTTCTTCATGCATCATTTAAACATGATTCCCACACTTTAATTTCAAAATTTTCATAGTTTATAAAAAATTTCGAAATTAGGGTTCTTAAGTTCTTGAGAGATTTAGGGATTTTGTTAAATTGGGTAAAATTGAACAAAATTGGCTTGTGTTAATGATAGATTAAGTGATTATAACATGAATTATGCTTGTTAAGTTGTTCAATTGATCAATAAAAGGATTTTTGAAAATAAGGTTTTTCAAAATTTGGGATTTTCTGAAATTCTTAATTTTCTTGGAAAATTTCAACACTGTGATGAAATTTGACTGTTTTTAAAGTGTTAGAGCACACATCATATGAATCCTAATGTCATGCATCATATAGTTTTTTTAAAAATTGGGTGTTATCTGGTCTTTAACCATTCTTAATGCAGTCTGCCCTTGGTTTTGTTGTTTTGTTTCTGTCTTTAGTCATGGCTCTTAAGGTTGGTAGGAAATTTAAGACTAGAGCTATTGGGAACCCTGGTTCATCCTTTTCTAGTTCAGCTTTTGTTGATAGAGTTTTGTTTCTCACGGAAAATTGTACAAGATTTAGTGTGTCAACGTTGTTCAAATGGCTCAGAGAACGTGGTACATTCATTGTGGAGTTGTGATGGTTTAAGGGAGGTTTGGAATGGGGAGTTTGGGTGGGTGTATGGATCAGGAGTTCAATGGACCTCTTTCTCTGAGCTTTTGAAGTTCGTTCAAAAAAAGCCACACTCAGTCGCTCTTTTTGTAGCTACAGCGTGGTCTGTTTGGTATCACAGAAATAAGCTCCGGTTGGGTGAAACTACCATCCCATTGGGACAGATTAAGAGATTCACTCAAGATTATATCTGTGATTTTAAAAATCTGACCAGTATGCCTTCTGCCTTAGTTCGTACAGCCCCTCAAAGATGGAATCCACTTACAGATGATGTGTGGAAGATAAACTTCGATGGCGCAATGTTTGGTGAGTCCAATGAAGCTGGAATGGGTGTGGTTATTTGAGATTGCGGGGGTGAAGTTAAGGCTGCCATGTCCGAGACGATTAAGTAGCCTCCAACTGTGGACGTACTGGAGCTACTGGCTGCCAAGCGAGCGATGACTTTTTCGCTTGAAATAGATACTACTCGGGTTGTGCTCGAAGGAGATTCTACTTTAGTGATCAAAGCGATTTAGCTTAGTTGTTGGGAGTTCGCACAGAGCGGTCACCTCATCCACGATATCTCTACCTTAAAAACTCTTTTTAGAGTGTTTCTTTCTCTCATGTTGTATGACAAGGTAATGCAGTTGCACATGCCTTAGCCCAGAGAGCTAGACATTCTTTTCCTTTATCTGTCTGGGTGGAGCATGTTCCATAGGACATTGTATCTTTCTTTTTGCATGACCTTTGATTTTCTTAATATAAAGCAGTAGCATGGTTTCTCAAAAAAAAAAAAAAAAAAAGGTGTGAAGAGACTTATGAGACCTTGAATAAATATAGGTCTATTTTGAGTGAAAGGGAGACTTTCTTGAGTGAGTTAGATCTCTCCATTCATAGGAACTTTGTGTTTAGGAACTGGGTATCTTTGTGTGAGGTGTCTGATCCTCCTCTTGCTACTTTGATTAAAGAATTTTACTCTAAATTCTTTGTTTATTCTGAGGTCACAGGGGGTCATTACTTGACTTCTTGGATTCGAGGTCAAGAGTTTACAATATATAAGCAAATAGATTCTATTCTAAAGCTTTAGGAGTAACTTTAGTTCATAAACCCACATACCCATAGACTGAGTTTCCTTCTGTTAATGGCATTATGTCTCTTCTTTCTTGGGGTACTGAACCAATAATCAACTTTTGTGAATTCACTAAGCGTAATTCTTTATATTTGAGGTTTTCCTATCATAACATCTATCCTATATCTCATGTTCATACTATTCCCATAGATAGATGTGCTTTTCTTTATGCTCTTACACTGATGATTTTATGTGTTTTCCCTCTCTATTTATCCAAACCATTGTTGATGTTTTAAGGAGTAAGAGTATAGGTCAGAAATTGTTCTTTCCCACGTACATTTATAGGATTTTGAGGTTTTTAGGGTTGTTAAAGTTTCCACCCTTAGAGTTAGTTCATATCATTGCCCCCATAGGAGCCACCTTTCTTAGACAGCGACAGGCATAAATGAAGAGTGTTAAACCATGCACTGGGACGTCAAAGAGATCATGAGGAGAAGCATCTACTATAGCTCCTGCCTTTGGTGTTATGCCTGCTGCTGATGAGACTTCTGTGGATTCGATTGCAGTTATGGATCCTTCTGGTGGTGTTGATGATGTAGACCCTACTGTTGCCCCTCCTCTCTCACTCTATGCCATAATGGAGTCTTTCATGACTACTTAGGTAGTTCATGGATAGCTTCTAGATGAGTTGTTGATGGAGGTTGCATCCTTGAGAGTAGATTTTGTAGAGTATAGGAGTGCTTTTCCACCTCCTCCACCCTCTAATGACTGATTTTGCCTTTGACAATTCGTAACGAAAAGGGGTAGTAGTTTAGTACTTTTTGTACTTAAGGGGAGTAAAGTTTTTGTATTTATAAGGAGTTTGATGTATTTTTCTTTATTAACTTTGGTCTTGATGTTATATTTCATTGTTTATATCTGCTTAGTGTTTATGTACTTGATTCACAAACTTTGATGTGCTTATTGATTATGATAGTTATTGATGACGAGGTTATTCATTATTGATGTGTTTACTGTCTCTTTATATGTTTTGTGAATTAAAGTTCAAATTTTACGTAGATTATGGTACTGTATTTTCCACACATGCGTTTATGGTTTGTTTTCAGTGTTTCAGGAATTTACAAGTTAATTCTTTCAACAATTGCTGTCTATACTAGCAACTAATAGTTAATAGTTGTGTAAAAATTGTATTAGGGCAATATCTTGTATTTGGGCTAGTATTTAATTTAAGCATTACATTTTTTATGTGTGTTTCGTCACAGATTGCCAAAGGGAGAGATTGTTAGGTTTTAAAGATTTAGGTTTAAATGTTTAGAATCATATTTTTATTGTTGGCAAACCGAGAATAAAATATATCTAGTCTAGATGTTAGGCAATGCTTAAAAGTGTTGGTTTCAAGGTTCAACTCCAGCTAATTGTAGAAAAAGGAAGCGAGTTTTTGCCTTGCTCGACCAATCGAGAATTTAGGCTTGACCAATTGAAAATCGTAGGCATAGAAATTTTGCAGATTTTTAAACCAGGCCTTAGCCCACGAAAACGTTTAGGGTTTCATTTCAACTTCTCCACATATAAAAGGGAAAGCCTAGTTACGTTTTTCTATTTTTTGGAAGGCTTGTGTGTTACTCTTTTTGAGATCTGAGAGGTTTTGTACCTTCTAACTACACAAGAATCTACCGGAGCAACATCTACAATCAAGCATTGGTAGAAATAGTTGCTACATAAAGATCATTACTGATGGTGATTTGAAACCTTTGAGTGGGATCTTAAAGTCACAAGTAAGGGTGTTTGTGTTGATGTAAATCTAAGGAGAGAAGCAGTCCGTAGATTCGGAGCTTGTACATGGTCGTGTCAGCAAGTTACTACATGAGATAGCAATAGATTTAGGGTTAAATTTGATTGTAAAAACTTAAATTCTCTTTTAGGGGATTTACTTTACCTTGATGATAGCTAGGTCAAATCCTCCCTAGGTTTTTACCTTAAAACAGTTCGTTTCATCGGTTTTTCTAGGTCATCATATCGTGGTGTTATTTATTTTTTCGCTTTTATGCATGATATGATATATGCTTGTTTAACCTAGATCTGAATAATAAACCTAATTGATAGGCCACAAACTGAATGACGCCTTGTGATTTAACTAATTAATTAATTAACTAAGTTATTAATTAATCAATTTAACATGCAAATGCGTGGTAGCACAAACAAATCACCAAATAACTAAATATGCAGTGAAAATTAAATGACACGGTGATTTGTTTACGAATGGGGAAAAACCTCGCGGCAAAAACCCCACTGGGTGATTTTCAGGTTACTACTCCCGAAACTCCACTATTATCAAATCAAGCAGTTACAAGTAAATGAATCCCAAGTACCTTACCAACTTACAGTTGAACCCTTACTCCAATACCCAATTGGACTTGATTTGCAGTGACAGTTCCCACCTTTGATACACGGCTCCCAAGTACGTAATTAACCAATGCGCAGATTCCAGTACGCGACTTTAAACACCAACTTGAAGGAGAGGTTGGCTGCAAAGTTTTTTAGTTCATCCTACACGATGAAGATTGAAAAGATGCTTGGTCACAAAACCCTTTGGTGCAAAATACACAGCAACTTCTTCAGAAGAGATGAATTAAGGCAAAAACTTTGTCTCTAGTCACAATTTGCTTGAACAGAGTTTGCTTAATGCTTGTGCAACTTGTGAATACTTTGACGGCCCTAAAAAGAATCCTTTTATATATTTAGAGTTAGGAGAAAAGAATGCCCAAAACCATATTCACGGATCCCAAGAAATTAAATCAAGTGTCGAGGAGCTATCAAGAAGGTGTTAAGATTTAATGAATTTGCACTTTAGCTTGTTTTTCTTGGACAGACTTGATAACTTCAACACTTGATATTGGAACCTTGTTTCTTGAAGTATTAAAAACACCTAGAACTACCCAATTACAAGTAGAGTGCGTTTTGTCAAAGGATTAGCCAATTTACATAAATGAAAGACATATGTTCTTAACAAGTGAAACACATATGTCCTAACACTAATAATCAACTTGGTTAATTAATTAGGTTAAACAATATGGTTTTAGGGGTTTAAATGAACAAACAGATATGTAATAATCTGGCTGTTTAGTGTTTAGTAAAGGAGATTTGATACTTACAATACAATTGTAATTGCCATTAAAGATTTAAAGATGTATATTGTTCCCCTAATCAAAACTAAGAGGGGATTTTTAGGACAAGTCATGGTGATCAATGGGGAAGACGAATTGCCCTCAAGCTCGGTGAATAGTGCACCTGAAGAACCACGAAACGAATGAACATAATTCGAAATACTGAGTAGAGGGAAATGACATCAAGCGGATTGGAAGAAGCCTAAAGAATCAAACAAAGNTTTTTTTTTTTTTTTTTTCAAAAATAAATTTGATCAACAGTCAGTCAGTCAGAGAATGTTTTCAATTCAAGATCAACAGTCAAATTATGTTTTCAATTTTACAACCTTTCTTCTAGAAAAAAAAAGTTTTCAATTCATAAACGAGTAGGCGTCTGGTAAGTCTCCGGGTTATAAAGTATTCTAGAATTATGCATTAAAAAAAAAAGAAGAAGAAGAAGAAGTTAACTGATATTTTAAGGGTATTGGTTTAGTTCAAAAATTATTTTTAAAAAATTTTTTATGAGAAATGAAAAAGTAACTAACTTTTTTGATAGTTTTTTTATATTTCACATGAAAATGATATTAAAATTTTCCTAAAATTATCTATTAACAGATGCTCTAAGTACACTTTTTAGCAAGACCCTTAAAAAAAATGACAAAATCTAGTTACAAACTTAGTTTTAGTCTAGGACTACATCTCCCACTAAAAATAATTAACATGCCTACATATTTCGTTCTTAAAATACATGTTGAATTTCCTGCAAATTAGATGTTATTTATTATTTGATCTATGAACTTATTTTTAATGTATAATTTTAAATTACAAAAATTTGAAATTTAAACATTTGATTGATAATATAATTACTGATTTTTAATCTTCTTGAAATTTTGCATGGATGAACGGTATAAGAAGAAAATGTAATCTAATGGTAAATTTGTCAAAATTCACATTCAATGAAAAGATATTGAGTAGAATTATAACTTTAGACAACAACCAAGTTTGTTGCCAAACTTTGTAAAAAAAAAAAAAAATTGGCCTTGATTACAAATTTTTTTTTTTTTTTAAAGTTTAATAACAAAAAGGGTCTTTATAATTTTTAAAGATATTATGATTAATGTTATATAAAATTTGATTGAAAAGTAATTATTGGTGTTTTGTACCAACCAACTCTTAATTCGATATGTGCATACTAACGGTGAAATTTAGAGCTTTTTCTCTTCAAAACTAGGCAAAATTACACTTTACTGCCTTAAACTATACTCTAGATTACACTTTGCATCATAAACTTTTCAAATGCATATTTTGCACCCTAAATTATGACATTTGTTACACTTTACACCCCAACATTAAGTTTACCGTTAACTTGGATGGAAAAGTATGACATCATGTGAAAAAACCCAGTTGTCCTTCTTCTCAATCCCTTAAAAATAAAGAAAAAATTACACTTTACCGCTCTAAACTATACTTTTAATTATACTTTGTACCCTAAACTTTGGATTTACATCAAAGTTAACGGCAAACTTAAAGTTGGGGTGTAAAGTGTAATGAGAGTCATACTTTAGGATGCAAAATGTGCATTCGAAAAGTCTATAGTGCAAAGTGTAATCTAAGGTATAGTTTAGAGTGGTAAAGTGTAATTTCCTTTCAAAACTGAAAACACAAAATTGTAAATTTCAAAGCTCCAAAAAAGGACACTACGAATTTTGTTTTTTTTGGAATAATATTTGCATTAAATCATTAATCATGGAAAGAGCTTGATGGTATAGTCAGTGACAATAATACGAAAATAAAAGCAAAAACTATCTCAAAAAATAAAAATAAAAGCCAATCATCTAAAAGTAGATAGTCACCGAAGCCTTTGAATGTTTAACACCAATTAATCATTGAAATTTGAAACCTCTTGGGCTCAGGTGGCTAAAACGGTCGCCTCACTTCCCCTTTCCCCTGCATTATGAGCTTCCCCTTGGTTGCCCCTGGTGGGAACATAGTAACAATACAAGCGGTAAGCATTTTGACCAACAAGAGAGAAGACATACATATATATGCTTATCGTTTGGCAACCTTTGAGGACTGGGTACCCCACAACATATAAAAAATAACCCTATATCTCATCGTACTCGTACGTGTTACAAAGGATCTTGTCCTCACTATGGTTGAAGCCCATGACAACAACTCAACAGCTAGGACAATGGAGTTTGAACAAATTAGAGAAAAGGAACTCTTTTAATGAGGTGAGAGCTAGTATCAGCTGGCATCTGCTATCTCCTTTTTTCTTTTGAATAAAAAGAAAAATAAATTTTGTCTCTTACCTAACATTGTACGTAGTTACACACCTTATAGTCTACTCTATAGATAGTTGATGGCAGAAGTTGTGGTGTTCGTTGATGGTGAAAAGGAAACATGCTAATGTTTTATACCGAATCTGACTTTTAATAAATATATGGATAATTGTGGCTTATTTTAAATTTGGTTAATATTTGATATTGTTAGGTTTAAAGATTTAGGTTTAAATGTTTAGAATCATATTTTTATTGTTGGCAAACCGAGAATAAAAATTCTAGTCTGATGTTAAGCAATGCTTAAAAGTGTTGGTTTCAAGGTTCAACTTCAGCTATTGAGAAAAAGGAAGTACTTCTCGACAATCGAGAATTATGCTACCATAAAAATCCAGGCATAAAATTTTGCAGATTTTTAAACCAGGCCAGCCCAGAAAACGTTTAGGGTTTCATTCTAACTTCTTCACATATAAAAGGGAAACCTAGTTACTTTTTTTTTTTATTTTTGGAAGCTTGTGTGTTACTCTTTTTGAGATCTGAGAGGTTTTGTACCTTCTAACTACACAAGAATCTAGAGCAAATCTACAATCAAGCATTGGTAGAAATAGTTGCTACATAAAGATCATTACTGATGGTGATTTGAAACCTTTGAGTGGGATCTTAAAGTCACAAGTAAGGGTGTTGTGTTGATGTAAATCCAAGGAGAGAAAGGTCCGTAGATTCGGAGTTTGCACTGGTCGTGTCAGAAGTTACTACATGAGGTAGCAATAGATTTAAGGTTAAATTGATTGTAAAACTAAATTCTCTTTAGTAGATTTACTTTACCTTGAGATAGTAGGTCAAATCCTCCCCAGGTTTTTACTTAAACGTTCGTTTCATCGGTTTCTAAGTCATCATATCGTTGTGTTATTTATTTTCTCTTTTATGCATGATATGATATATGCTTGTTTAACCTAGATCTGAATAATAAACCTAATAATCAACTTAGTTAATTAATTTGGTTAAACAATCTAGTTTTAGGGGTCTAAATGAATAAACAAGTGGTATTAGAGCGGGTTAGCTCTTGTTTATAGGTTTCTTAACCTAGAGTTGATTTTTGACCCCAGCTATCATGGAACACGGCCACTCTCTTGTGATCCCCCCACACTTTGATGGGAATAACTATGCTTATTGGAAGGTTAGGATGAAAGCCTTCTTGAAATCTATTGATGAGAGAGTATGGTTGTCTGTTGAAAATGGTTGGGAAAGACCAACCATTGCTATTGGTGAATGGACTACTACCCAAAAGGAAGTAGTAAAAAAAAAAAAAAAAAAAAGGAAAACCCTTTTGGAAATTTGGAATCGGTTAACTTTTGGTTTAATTGTCATTTTCTGCATATTGCAACGCTCGCAATTGATTGATATCTTGTACGGGAATAGCTTGCTCTTAAAAGTTACAGTCACTACACTAAACAACAATAAAAGTGTTACGGACTAATATTATCTATCCACAATTTGGTTTCTTAGATATGCAATCATTCACCACACAACAGAGATTTTATAACAAATAGTCATTATCAAAAAATTCAACACGAACCATAACGACAACGTTTAAAAAGTCAAAAGTTGCCGAAAAAGAAATGCCAAAAGTGAATATCAGAGTATGACGTTCAACTACGTTGGTAAATATTTAAAAAACTAACACACACACTCGCACAACTCATGATTTTTAGAGTAATTTTAAGACTACACCATTTACCATTATGTCTCAAAATAAATAAATAAATAAATAAATCTAAGGTGCTAGATTTTGACCCATTAACTGTCACTTTTACATGAACTCATCAATTTTTCTTCTCTAAATGTCACTCTACTTCTCTCCTAAGGGTCACAATCAACATGCCATCATGCGGTTGCATCATTCCCTCAAGCTTGTCATATCGAAAGCTATCTTTCCCTTAATCAACTTAAGCTTCTTCTTGAGGCGGTCAACTGCCTTTGATTCTTGCTAGAGAGTAATGCTAAGAATCCTCCTTCAGCGGCTAGCGCTAACTCCGATTGATGCAGCGTATATGACTTCAATTATGTCGAGGGGAGGTGGCATTGCTCCTCCTCGACTTCTTGACACCTGTCTTGTAGTACTACCCCCTTGACCAATCACATACTCCCTTAAATGCCTGATTTTGACCAACTGTTCCAAGTAATCCTTGAATGTTCTGCATTGCTCGGTAATATGCCCCTTTTCTCAATGATAAGTGTAGTACAGATTCTGTTTCCTCCTAATTGGACCTCTGCACATTTGACCAGGCCAACGGAAATAAGGCTCATACTTCATCTTCACCTAAATTTTATGCACATGCTCTTTGAAAGTGATGTTCACTCCTGCTTTGCTAATAGGGTTCTGTCCCTTAGTCTCCCTTCCAAGTAATCCTTGAATGTTCTGCATTGCTCAGTAATATGCCCCTTTTCTCGGTGATAAGTGTAGTACAGATTCTGTTTCCTCCTTATTGGATCTCTGCACATTTTACTAGGCCAACGGAAATAAGGCTCATACTTAATCTTCACCAAAATTTTATGCACATGCTCTTTGAAAGTGATGTTCACTCCTTCTACTTTGCTAATAGGGTTTTGTCCCCTAGTCTCCTTTCTGGGCCTTTGTTGAAAGCCCCTAATCTGGGATTCCTTCTAGTACTGAAACACAGCAGGGGCCTTTGCTTTATTTTGTAGTATGTCGTCCTCCAGTCTCTTGTGTTCTTCTATGCACCTTATCCGCTAGTGCATGTTCTCGAAAGGCTGCATGGTCAAGGAGTTCCTTAACTCGAAATGAAAGGGTAGCCTCAATTTGAAAGTGCTCGCAGCCATATGTTTATTGTCTCCTCCAATCTCATTATACAGCTCCCAATACCTATCTGAATAGGACCAAAGAGTCTCCCCACTCCCTGTGGCCATCGATAGCAATGCGTTGATAAGCTACAATTCTCAGCTGCAAGTTACAACCTTGGCTCTAAAGTTTTGGATGAGCTCGAAAAAGTTGTGGATGGATCCCTTCTTCAGGCTGTTGAACCATCTCATTGCTATGGGGCCAAGGCTGGAAGGAAACACCTTGCATAGTAGCCTATCATTCTGAGAATGAAGAGCCATAAGTTAGGTAAAATAGCTTACGTGCTCCACTCAATCTGTCTTGCCGTTGTAACAGGTGAACGGCCAGCAAGTGAAGTGTCTCGGCATCTCAATGCCTTCTATTTCCTCAAAAGAGGTGATCGAGCTATCCTCCTTAATGCTCGACTCACAGCATTCATGGCAGCGTTCGGGCACCCATCCCTTTCTCTCCTTGCTGATGTCGAATTTCTAACTCTGGACTTGGTTGACCTATCCTTAGATAGCTGAGAGTGATTTTCGTATGATGATCTCCCATTATAGCCGCTTCTCAAGCCGTGGTTATGGGACGATCCCTTAGGGGGCCTTCTTTGGGGCCTGCTCCTAGCCTCTAACTCCAGCTCCCTAACCTACCATCGCAGATTTTCTAGTTCGCAGTCCCGGTCACTTTGGTATGACCTTCCGGCATGTATGAAACTGTCTTTTCTCCTCTAGATGATGCTGCATGCAAATTATCTTGAGTTTTGTGTCCATCCCAGCCGTGACGCTTCTTCCTATGCTCTTGCTCCACCAACCTAAAGGCCTAGGATGAGCCCCTATATCGGTTCCCACCAAACCCCATTGACCTTTCACTTGCATGTTACCCCTCCATCGAGTAGTTGCTGTTAGGATATATGTGAATCATGTTAGGAACATATGTCAATATATAATTGGCTAATCATTTGACAAAACACGCTTTACTTAAAATTTGATAGATCTAGGATGTGTTTAATACTTTAAAGAATAAGGTTTCAAGTTCAAGTGTTAAAACCATGCAAATATGTCCAAAAATCAAGTGAAGAAGTGCTGAATTTTAAAACTCAACAACTAGCTTGACAGCTAGTATCTATCGAGGTTTAGAAGGTTGTTTAAACCTGATGCTCGACAGCTACTCGATAGATAGGGTATCTGTCAAAGTTTATGAAAATCAATTTCTCAAATTTGATTTCACTCCAATCCGTGAATAAATGTTTGAGCTTTCTTTTCTCACAACCCTAAACATATATAAGGATTGTTTTAAAGGGCCGTCACAGTTGATGCAACTTAATGCAAAAGTTTTTCACAAGCATATTGTGAACCAAAGACATATGCCCTAGTTCATCTTTCTCTTTAAGAAACTGCTGTGTTTGTACACTGTAGGGTTTTGTAACCAAAGAGTTTTGTGATCTTTATCGTGTTGATGAATTGAAGAACTTTGCAACCAACATCCTTCTAAAGTTGATGAGTAAGCCGCGTACTAAGATCCATGCATCAAATTGGTTAGTCATGTACTAGGAGCCGTGCATTGAAAGGAGAGATTGTCACTATAGAACAAGTCCAATTGTGTATTGGGATAAGGGTTCAACTGTAGGTTGGTATAAGGTACTAGGATTCCTTTGCTTGTAACTGCTTGTTGTGATAATAGTGAATTCTCAGAAGTTGTGACCTTAAAATCACCCGATGGGGTTTTTGTCATGTAGGTTTTTTCCATTCGTAAACAAATCACAATGTCAATTTATTTTTTGCTGCATTTTAACTTAGTTTGTGATTTGTTTGTGCTACCACACTTATTGCATGCTAATTGAACTAATTAATTAACTGGTTAATTCATCACAAGGGGTTAATACATTTTTGGCCTATCAAGTGGTATCAAAGAAGGCATACTTTGATTAGGATTTAATCCTTACTTTGTGATCCATTGACCCCTGTTTGTCATGGATAAAAAACAGTCTCTTATTATACCTCTTTTATTTGATGGCACTAACTATACATACTAGAAAGTACGCATGAAAGCTTTCTTGTAGTCATTAGATGAAAAAGTGTGGCAAGCTGTGGAGATAGGCTGGACCAAGCTGAAAAAAGCGCCAGCTGATTAGGATAATGCTAAGATGAAGGTAACAAATTTCAATAGCAGAACATTGAATGCGTTATTCAGTGCGGTCATGAATAAGGAGTTCAAGAAGATATTCTCTATTGAAACTACGAAGGAAGCATGGACCATCCTCCACACAACCTATGAGGGAACCAAGGCTGTTAAGGATTCAAAGCTTCAGAGACTTACCGCGAGCTTTGAAGAGATTAAGATGGAGGAGGATGAGTCATTTGATGAGTTCTACCCACAAGATTTCGTGAACCCAAGATTGATAGAAAGGTGCTCAGATCTCTACTCACGAGATTTTATGCCAAGATCACCACAATGGAGGAATCGAAGGACATTAACAAAATTTCTTTGACAGAGTTGGTTGGTAATCTGCAGACCTATGAGTTGGGTTTGACAAAGATTGGGAAATCTAGTAAAGGCAAGAGCATGGCATTAAAGGATAGGAGCAGTGACACTGATGAGTCTTCAGACGATGAAGATTCTAAGATGAAATCCTACATCACTTGGCAGTTCATAAAGTTTATGAAGAATTCCAATGCTAAAGGATTTAACAAAGACCGCAAGCAATCCAGCTTGTCTCAGTTTAAGAACCAGGACAAAGGAAAGAAGGATGCTAGGGATGACGATTAGTACACTATTCCCTCAGAACCAAAATGCTTTGGGTGTCAAAGCTTTGGTCATATGAAACAAGAGTGTCCTACGTATCTCAAAACCATTAGGAAGAATAAGGAACTTGCTGCTACCTTGAGCGATACCAAGCCTAAAGCTGATTTTAACAATGAGGATGATGGAATCCTAAATGCCTTCACTGCCACTGTAAATCCTACTGAGGAGATTATTGAAGATGTGGACGAAGAAGAAGAATTGGTGGAGTCTAAATTTAAGAAGCTGGATGGCAAGATGACATCCACACAGCCTATACAAAATTATACAAAGTCTCAAAAAAATATGAGAAGTTGTGTAGGTTGGCCACCAAGAAGCTTAGTGAAGTGGAGCTTGAATGAGAAGAAATCTCCACAAAGTTTGATGAAGCAAATTAGACCATTGGAGCACTAAGATTTGAGAATAATTTCTTGGCTAAGAAGACCAAGAAACTTGAGGTAGAATTGTTCCAAGTTAGAGCTCAGCTGGAGAGGACTTCAAGTGCAAAACTTGATGAGATATTTAGTCTTCAGAAATCTGCTTCCGATCGAACCAATTTAAGGTATGATTTCTCTTCTCCTAGTATTGCATTTACTAGCACTACCATTTTTGTTTCTTCAACTAATAATGTTGAATCTGAAAACAATGATGTGAAAAATGTGGTAGCTAGTGAGAACATAGATAAGGGCAAAACTATCTTAGGAGCATCCCCTAAGCTGGATAAGGAAGAGACTAAAAACCTAAGGCTAAGAAGGGAAACACTCAAAAGCCTAAACAGAAGAAGCAGCATCTATGTCATCACTATGGAGCAGTTAGACATACTCGACCTAATTGCCATAAGTGGTTAGCCACTCAACATAGCAATAGCATAATCTCATCGGGAAACCAAAATTAGTTTTCATCTTCATTTGCTCCTCTTGGAGATCTACTCAAAGCCATCATGTTCCTTTTGAACTTGAACAGTTTCAATTCTTCCCCCTCACCGCCAGATCAAGGGTTTGCTAAATGGAAAGGTTCTTCCAAAATGTGGAAGGAAAAAGGCTCCAAGTGATTTAGTCATTTTTTTTCTCTCTCCGCCTTCTTGTTTTTGTTTTTGCATTGCTTGTGGGTTTTCTTACTTGTTCAAAGTTAGTCTAGTTTTATGCATTGCCTTGTTTAACATGTTTTTGTTTGTTTATTTTTAGTTTTGCTTTATTTTTTTTTTCACTAAAAAAAAAATTGAAAAAAATACAAAAACAGTGTGTGTTTGTGTACATTGGTACTTGTGTACCTTAAATAGCCATTGAAACAAAGTTTTCTAAATTTTGTATCTTTTGTAACTTAAATGAGCATCTTTATGCACAACTAAGCAAATGACCTTTATGGCTCGTGTTTATGATGAGAAAGATTAAGTAATCTTTTGTGCTTAACACTCGTATCACTCTTTTTGACGAGAAGGACTAGAAAATCATAAGAGAAAGGCATAAATAACCATCTCACCATTATTGCCCGCCAATTATGAAATGACATCTGTATGCTTCAGCATAGCAAAAGTGCAATGTTAAAAGCTTAACATCATTAGGTATTTCTTTTCTCTTTCTTATATGCCCATGCATGGCTTGCTTAAAAGAAAATTATGCAAAGAAAAATAAAAAGCAACAAGAATCAAAATGCTTTATATATGATTGCAAGCATGTCTTCTAGGAGATGTGAGAGTTATAAAATATACCTCGAAGGTAATAGTCCCCATCAAACAGTTATGAATGTGTGTGAGTTAAAGTGGTTTTCTCATATCTCAAATTGGCATAACGTGTAGACACTTATGCAATTTTGCGATGTTTTTCACACATAACACGTAATATTCTTTACTATTCTTGATACATGTGCAGGTACAATGTAATTTGACCATCATAAGGAATACATGTGTTAATGTATGCTCACTAAACTATCTTAACTTGTTTTTGAAATATAAAATTGATTAGACTTGTTTAGTGTGTGTGTGTGTGTGTATGTTTTGGATCTAAATGCTTGACACTTTTTTTGATGAAAGATTTTTTTGAGAGTTTAAAATGTTGTTTGGATCTTTGGTTGATTAGCATGTTTGATTGCATTCATGTATGTATTTTTCTCTTTTTTGAAAAAATGTTTTTAAGTAATCTCAATAGCTTCTCAATACCTTTCGACAACTAGGCTATCTATCGAGCCTTTTAAGCTTCCTTTCTCGATAGCTGTTATAGCAATCTCGATCCATCGAGATTCAATCTCAATAGCTTTTCAATAGTTACTCAATCCATCGAGGAAGTTTCTAGATGCTCGATAAATGCTCGATAGCTTCTCGATCCATCAAAGTTTATTTGTTGTAAACACCTCTCGATAGCTGCTCGATAGCTATTTCTTGCGTTTTAATTCTCAACAGCTCTTGACACCTCTCAATCCATTAAGAAACTAGGATTTCTATAAATGGGGTCCGCGCGACATTTCTCTCATTTCTCCTCTATCTCTCTCGATCCTTTTTGACTTCTCACCTTCCCAAACACCTTTCTCTCTCACTCCAAATCACTTCCCCACTCTCTCTTCAGTCTCAAGATCACTTCCTTTCCCTGGTATGATTCTTTTTCACTCTTTTTCTCATGCATTTCATCTTTTGTGACCTAACTTTTGGGGTTTGTTGAAAAATTTGGAGGTTTTCAAGTTTAATGAGGCTTTTGCAAAATTTTGGGATGGGTTTTTGTTTAAATGATTTCAAATCATCATGCATTGCATCACATGTGCATTTTAGATGTGTGATTATTATGTTGAATTATTGTGTGTTGTTGGGTTTGAATTAGGCTGAGCCCATGATGTTTTTACTATTGCATGTCACAGGCTCATACATTTTTCATGCATACGTATCATTTTTGTTTCTATCATATTGATACTAAACTGTTTGGTTCTTTTCTACGTCTCTCTCTCTCTCTCCCTCTCTCTCTTTCTTGCATTAGTCTGCTGTGGACACCTCTCGATAGCTGCTCGATAGATCCTCGATAGCTATTTCTCACGTTTTAATTCTCGACATCTCTTGATCCATCGAGAAACTGAGATTTCTATAAATAGGGTCCGCGCGACATTTCTCTTATTTCTCCTCGATCCTTTCTGACTTCTCACCTTCCCAAACACCTCTCTCTCACTCCAAATCATTTCCCCACTCTCTCTTCGGTCTTAAGATCACTTCCTTTCGCTAGTATGATTCTTTTTTACTCCTTTTCTAATGCATTTCTTCTTTTATGACCTAACTTTTGAGGTTTGTTGAAAATTTTGGAGTTTTTCTTCAATGAGGTTTTTACAAAATTTTTGGGAAAGGGTTTGTTTAAATGATTTCAAATCATCATGCATTGCATCACAAGTGCATTTTAACTATGATTCATGCATTTTAGATATGTGATTACTATGTTGAATTGTTGTGTGCTGTTAGGTTTGAATTCGGATGAGCCCATGATGTTTTACTATTGCATGTCACATGTTTATGCATTTTTCATGTGTATGTACCATTTTTGTTTCTATCATATTGATACTAAACTGTTAGGTGCTTTTCTACGTCTCTCTCTCTCTCTCTCTCTCCCTCTCTCTCTTTCTTGCATTAGTCTGCTTTATGGCACCTAAATGCAAATTTACTCCACCTTTGAGCCCTCTTCGTTTCGGGGCATCTTCTTCCTCTTCCCCCTCTGTTTCTACTCCTTCTCACGTCAGGTTTCATGATGATAAAGCCCATAAGGACTTTTTAGAGAACTTCTCACGACGAGGCATTCATTCGAAACACCAAGTCATTCTATTGAATTTTTTTGATACTGACCTTCCCATTGTCATCTACAGTCAGGGTTGGGAGTCACTGTGTGGCATCCTGGTCACTTGTCCTTCTGTGATCATACAAGAGTTCTACTATGTACCTCATTTCATCACTCGCGTTCAAGGAATGCGCATCGTAATGACTCCGGATATTATATCCGAGGTACTACACGTTCCTAGGGTAATGCATCCTAGCTACCCTAGCTACGATCTTCTGAGGACTGTGTCCAAAGACAAACTCTCGTCTCTATTTTGTGAGACACCTTTATCTTGATGTAACCATCAAAACACCTTTTGCATAGGCTTTGCAAAAGGTCCGAGGTTCCTTAGCATGGTAATGACATTCGTTCTCCATCCTTTGTCTCACTATAACTTTATCACAGAGCCTCATGCTTGATTTTTGTTATCCCTCCTTGATGGCCTCTTTATTGATTTTCCCTCTCATTTCATTCTCTCCCTCATAGATGTCTATAGGGATACAGCAACTCATGATAAGTTCATTTTTCCTTCCGCTATCACAAGACTTCTTCGCCATTTTTCTGTCTCTTATCCTGGGTCTACACACTTTTTTGTATGTGTGCCATAAACGCTGCTATCGCCAGACGGAGAGAGGCCCAATTTCAATTGAAGCAGCCATGGATAAAGACAGCGACTCCTCTGGCTTCTTCTGCTTCTTCCACATCGGAACCTTCTTCATCGACAGGTGATGTGACCCTCGAGGCAGTCATGGCACAGCTGAAACACATGGATGCTTGCCTTGACACACTTAGTGATGAGTTGTGTCAAGTGAACACCCGTGTCGGCTGTATTGCACGATAATAGGCTCACCTTAGTGGCTTCGTAGAGTCTCCATCTCCTTCTCCAGAGGTATCTAAGGACGAGGACGATGATGGTGACTTCGACGACGATGATGTGATAGGGATGAGGATGCTAGCTCGCCTAATGACGATGAGATGACTGCTTGATTTATTTACCCTTTGTCGTTCATGACAAAAAAGGGGAGTAGTTTTGAAATTAGAGTAGTCATGTATATAGGGGAGAGTTATCATAGGAGATTTTTGTGATAGAGGGAGTGTTTACACTTTGAGGAATGTAGTGAGGTTATTGTGTATTTTTCTTTTCTTTCTTTTACATTTACCTCATGTATACCAATCTTGTGACCATTTGACATACATTGTACTTATCTTTGGATACATATATATATATATATATATGTTGATGTATGTTATTCACCTATCTTTACATGTATTGTTTCTTTTCTCTCTTTATGCATATGCTTCTTATATTTTGTATGCAATTTTTTTATTTTTGTTTCACACTAAGATACCGTGATGAGTTTTGTTTAAAGTGTTTCAGAAATACATGTTGTCAAAGTCTTCCATGCCATAAACTTTCTTCTTGTAAAGTTTTTCAAGAGTTTGTGTTAGGATAGATTTTATTGTATTCAATAAATGAATATGAGTTGAGTGATTTATGACTTCTCTCATATGTTCATTTGTTTGTTGTAGTTTTGTCATGGATTGCCAAAGGGGGAGATTGTTAAGACATATGTGAATCATGTTAGGAACATATGTCAATATAGAATTGGTTAATCATTTGACAAAACGCACTTTAATTGTAATTAGGTAGATCTAGGATGTGTTTAATACTTCAAGGAACACAGTTTCAAGTTCATTTGTTAAAGCCATGCAAATCTGTTCAAGAATCAAGTGAAGAAGTGTTGAAATTTAAAGCTCGACAGCTAGTATCTTTCAAGGTTTAAAAGGTTGTTTAAGCCCGATGCTCGACAGTTGCTCGATAGATAAGGTATCTATCGAGGTTTATGAAAATCAGTTTTTCAGATCTGATTTCACTCCAATCCGTGAATAGATGTTTAGGCTTTCTTTTCTCATAACCCTAAACATATATAAGAATTGTTTTAAGGGCCGTCACAACTGATGCAACTTAATGCAGAGATTTTTCACAAGCATATTGTGAATCGAAGACATATGTCCTAGTTCATCTTTCTCTTCAAGAGCTATTGTGTTTATATACCGTAGGGTTTTGTAACCAATGAGTTTCATGATCTTCATCGTATTGATGAACTGAAGAACTTTGCAGCTAACATCCTTCTCAAGTTGGTGAGTAAGCTACGTACTAAGATCTGCACATTGAATTGGTTAATCACGTACTAAGAGCCGTGCATTGAAATGAGAGATTGTCACTACAGAACAAGTCCAATTGTATATTGAGGTAAAGGTTCAACTATAGGTTGGTATAACGTATTGGAATTTCTTTACTTGTAACCGCTTGTTGTGATAATAGTAAATTCTCGGGAGTGGTGACCTTAAAATCACTTGGAGAAGTTTTTGCCATGTAGGTTTTCCCTATTGTTAAACAAATCACTGTGTCAATTTATTTTTCGCTGCATTTTAATTTAGTTGGTGATTTGTTTATGCTACCACATTTATTGCATGCTAATTGTATTAATTAATTAACATGGATAATTAACTGGTTAATTCATCACAAGAGGTCAATACATTCTTGGCCTATTAATTTCCTCCACTACCTCTAGACCTTCAGTGTAGTAGGATTTCCCACAAACAATGCTAATTGTGGTGGTACATTCCCAATAACCTATAGCTGTTGATCCTAGACCTCAATTTACTTGTACTTTGTTTTGGGCTTATCCCAAAATATGAGATCCAAAAAAGTGATTGGTGGTGTCATTGATGGGATACTGATTCCACCTATACATTAAACTACCTTGATTTTAGCTCAGACTTGAAGGCTGCCAAGCAACCGAGTCCCCTCTCTGAAATCTGAACAGGATTTCCTTCTTTCCCGAATGTGTTTTTCCTTACTTCTCTCGTGTCTCTCTCCCCAAATTTTCCAACCCCCATTTCCTACCCCCCTTTCCCTATTTATATCATTCTTTCGTTGTCATGATGAGAGAATATTTAGCATGTCAATGGGTCCCTCCGTACATATCACAAGTCAAGGAGACCTGTTGCTAACATGACTCCTTAGTAACTCATGCCCGACACTAGTTATTGCTCGACAAGCAAATTCTCCCAAGGCATTATCTCTTGTTCTTGGCATATCTTGGATACTTTCCTACGTGCTCAGATAACTTCCAATTGCTCGGCAATGTGGACCCGAATTGGGCCGGGTTGTCCCAACATAGTGAATGACACAATTCAAGGGCCTGCCTACTATTTTCGGTCCATACAATGGGTTTAAGTCCCATTCAACGATATTAATATATGGGTTCATTTGACTTAGTTTAGAGCCATTGTATTCACTAATGTTAAGTTCATATATACATCAGATCATCAGACCAATATTTGAACAGCTGGAATACCCTTAGCTTTTAGTATATTCTGAATTGATGATGGCTTGTTTAAATAAAAAAAATCGATTAGCAATTAAAAGAAATGGTTCTGCCATTAGCACGTAGCAATGGCAAACCCACGCATTAAACCTCTAGGCCACCACTTCCAAAAGCCACGACCACATCAGATAATGATAATCATTAACAACAGTGTGAGCTACAGGCAAGGAAAACATATATCAATAGCAAATTCTTGGTGCCAAAAAGCAAACAAATCACACCTCAACTTGGCTAATTTATGCCACCAAAAAGCAAACCGAGGCTCCTGCAACCAATTGAAGCCACCAATGAGCAAAGGTGGTCCTTTTTTTTTTGAGATCTCCAAATTACGCAGAGTGGCATGCAAAGAAACAACCCTCCATGCGAGAGAAAGAGGAAAAAAAATGTTGAAATTCCTTGTTTTGCTTTCGATAGGATTCGAACTAAGACGTTGATACATTAATTGTGGGTGTCAAGTTATTTTCTCTGCGCTTTTAGTGAACTAGACATTTAAAACAAGTAAATGCCTATTTTCTATTTCCTTTGTAGTTTGAGAACTATTTTTGTTTTTAACTTTTTTGTGGTTACTAAACAAGTTTTTGGGGTTAGAAAATAGAAAACTATTCTTAAGAAAAAAAAAAAAAAAAAAAAGTTAAGAAACATGGCAAAGATCTTTTAACAGTTACAAACTAAACAACTTCCCCAAAGCACTTTTAGAGAAAAAGATAATGATAACGATTAGAAAGGATTAGTTGAGCAAGAAAACAGAGGAAGAAAAGAAAGGAGAGAGAATTTGTACCATACATGATACATATACTTTCAAAGTGCCATCCCCACAAGAGCACTATTGCGAAATGTCCCCACGGGACCGATTGGGGTATATTGATTATTGGATAACCAGATGCCTGTCTTATTATTACTACTAGTGTACACGATGAACGACATTGACTGAATATAAAGCACAATATATTCCCAGTACTTTTGGGTAAAATAAATGTTAGACGAAAGTAGCAAAACCACTACTCTAGTTCTTAAAAACACTGATAAATTTAAATTAAAAAAAAAAAAAATGTCTTCAAATAGTAAAGTTATCTTGTTTTACACAAGGTGCAACTACGGGTTTGCTTGACATGGCTTATTTTACTAAAATTGAAAACTATTTACTAAAAATATTGTAGATAAAGGTAGAAGTTAGTTGAAATAATACAATGAGATTCATAAATAGTACTAAAAAGTGCCGTAAGGCTTATGAATAGTAATAAAAATAAGCTGAATAGTAAAATAAGCTGACTTTTTAATTTAGAGCCAAACTATGTGTGCATTGGAGTTAGGATGAAAAATGAAAATTATTTTACTATTCAGTTTATTTTTGTTACTATTCAACTTATTTTTGCTACTATTCATAAACCCACTACACTTTTTGGCACTATTTATAAACCCACTGTACTATTTCAATTAACTTTTACTTTCATTTATAGTATTTTCAATAATAATTTTTTAATTTTAACAAAATAAACGCTATTTAAATACACCCTATATATAAGTTTTATTCAATATAAATTATGTGGCTTATTTAAATATGCACTTTCTATTGCAAATGATTAATAAAGTTGCAGTCTTCTCAAAAGAAAAAAAAAAGAAGAAAAAAAGTTAAAATAATGAAATAAAAGAAAACAAAAATATGTGGAGTCGGAAAGAAAGCAAGAAGCGCACATGGTCACAAAAATCAATTTCGTCAGTTTCCTATAAACATTATTCTGAGTGACCTTATCTTTGTACTGCTGCAAGAGGCATTAGCGCACAAAATGCAAAGAAACACAAACACCCAACACAAAATCTTCACTACATAATTTCTCCATTCTCTGTCTCTCTCTCTCTCTCTCTCTCTCTCCTCTTTCGCATACATAAACCACACAACAGAAGAGTCATAGAGTTGTCGAGCGACACAAAAACACCAAATTTCACAAAGTGTCTTCATCTATATATATGGCATCTATAACCTTATAACAGATTGGAAATTTTTTGAGGTGAGTGAGTTTTTTGCTTTTACTCATCGAATTGCAGTAGTAGTCTTTCCTTTTTTAACTAATATATATTTTTTGGTTTTGCAGAGAGTTATTGTTTGTTTGAGATTATTTTTTTTTTTTTTTTTTTTTTTTTGGATGATTAATCATCACTGCGTTCCGGATTTTGAATTGGACGAAGATTACTCATTCCCTACCTCATCTTCTGCTGCTTCTCGCTCCAGAAAATCACCTTTGTAAGCTTTTCTTTAATTAATCAATTCTTTATTGAAATTATTTCAAAAAATTTTATACTGAGAAATACACAGGCCAGAAGAGGAGATCATGGAGCTGTTGTGGCAAAACGGGCAAGTGGTTATGCAGAGTCAGAACCAAAGATCTATAAGAAGATCTCCACCGTCGAAATTGGAACAAGAGAACGACAACAACCATCTATTTATGCAAGAAGAAGAAATGGCAGCTTGGCTTCACTACCCTCTCGATGAGGACAATTTCTGTTCACAACTTGAACTTCTTGACGACGACAACAACAACAATATGAATATGAGTAGTCAGAGTCAGAGTCAGACTACTACTTATACCAATATTAACCCTATGGTTCGGTCAAGCCAGCCGCAGCCGCAGCCGCCGCCGCCGCCGTCTAGGCCACCGATTCCGCCTTCGAGGAGGAGTGAGTTGGCGGAGTCGAAGGTGAGTCAGTTCCCGTCGAGACAAAAGGGTCATTATTGTGATGAAGAAACTAACAAGACAATGGCGGCGGCGGTGGTGAGGGAATCGAGTACGATGGTGGATTCGAACGAGACTCCCGAGACTTGGGCTGTGGTGGATAAGGGTTGCGCTACCATGAGCGGAGGTGGCGCGGAGGTGGCAGTTACATCTTCCGGTGGTCGTGGCGGTGGTGGTGGAAGCAAGGTGGAGATGATGACTTGTGAGATGACGGTGACTTCATCGCCAGGGTGTTCGAGCGCAAGTGCGGAGGCGGGTCAGAAGGAGGAGGCGGCAGCTGAAGATCGGAAGCGGAAGTCAATGGAAGCCGAAGACGACGACGCCGACGCTGAGTGCCACAGCGAGGTATGTCATTCACTCACTTCACTTTCAACTACTTGTTCACTCTCACACTCTCTCTCTCTCTCTCTCTCTCTCGCGGCTATCCTGATTAGGTGTGACGTTGGTCAACGTCACCTTCTTCGTCAATCTAATATCTATCATTAGATATATCTTATCTTTTTGGGATAAATATTATTTTATGCGATTACTAGATTTTAATTCATATAATTGAGTGAATAACTAATGAACACATGCGGATTTCATTGTTTACCCCAAAAAAAAAAAGAAAAAAAAAACCGAATATCATTCATTATTAATCAGGCTTTGCTTTGTACTCCTATAAAAATAAAAAAAAATAAATAAATAAAAGTATTTTTTATCTCTCCATTCCAATTGGCAATGGTCTATTTATGCCAGATGTTACATTTAGGATTTTCTGTCATATACATATTTTGTATATCTTACCCAGATTCTACCAGGTTCTTGGATATGCTGACAATACATTTTCCAGTTTTTAAGTTAATCGAGAGTTGTACAATCAAATTGGAAAAAAAAAAAAGAACAGATAAAAAGAAAAGGAGATTTTGGTACATTAAAATTGCTTATTTCGATATGCTAGACTAGTGATGACAAGTGAGGTTTCGTATGGAAATAAGACATCCTTTGGAATTGGTTGGCCCATGCAATGGAAACTCATGCGCTATACCATATGTGTATACTGTTACATTCCGTTTACTCGACTCAAAATTGTTTTTTTTAAGTCTAGAATTTTTTTTAAAAAAAATTGACACTTATAGCTGATATAAATTGGTAATGATAAATTAAAATAAAAGTGTTAAACTATGTATTTGGTCCGTATGCTTTACACTATATTTCAATTAAATCATAATCTTTCAACTGTGTGAATTTGATCCATAATATTAGTCTCTATGATAATCTCTTAAATGAAAATTGTTAACTTAATAAATATTCAAAAATAATAATAATTTAATATCATATCAACAAAAATTAATTTTTTATTTAGAGAGTTAGTTATCTCAACAATTTTTATTTAAAAAATAATAGTAAAGACTAAATTAATAATATATTAAAAAATTATAACGAAATTAATACAATTAAAAAATTAAGTATCAAATTAAAATATAATATTATAATGTGATGTGAAAGATGGGGACAAATATCGTAGATTGCCCATAAAAATATAGCGAACTAATTGGAAAAATGTTGTCACATTTTTGGTGCGTGTATTCAGTTCGTTTATGCTTTTAAGGCTGTAGGGGGACACGTGGTGGAGATGTCTTACTTTGTAACAAGCCATGTGTGTGATGGAGTTTAATTTTTATGAAAGGTGAAGGATTATTGGTAAGAAATGTAGGCTGCATTGGGTCCAGGGGTCGAGAGATATATAATTGATTATTTTTTATGGCGTGGACGGCTTCGGCATGTTTCTCGGGACTGGCTTCCTCGTCTCCTTCCCTGTTTTAGCATTTCCATTTTCTTTTTGAAAAATGCTAAGGAATGTCTTTGAGTATTAATTAATAATTTATTTTAAAAAAAATTTATAAGAAAATAAGAAAATAATTAATATTTTGACTATTTGTTTTATTTTTTATAAAAATTATATCAAAATTTTTTTAAAATAAATTGTTAACTGATGTCCTAACACACTTGTTACCACATCTTTCTTCTTTTTCTTTTTTTTTTTTGGGTAAGATGTCCCTTTCTTTCTTTCTTATAAAAAATCAAACACCAAACATTAATAACACATGGTTTGGAAAAATAAAATATAAACGCTAGCCGAGCTAACAAATTGTCGTGCATTTATTAAGTCACATGCGTGTGAGTGTGACCACTGACAATTATTATTTATGTTTATCCAACTCATCAAAATATGTAACACATCACATGGAGCCTAGAGTGACTTATCGGCGGAACCACAATTCCACGCGGATGTCTCACTCTCAACTGTGTACGAATACAACATGCTGGACCGACAAATTGGTGACTTTCTATCGCACTTACATTTAGATGAACATGTGTATTAAATACTTAGTATTAAAAAAAAAAAAAAACCGAATGTCTATTTTTCCAATTAATTTGAAAGGGAATTGTTTGGGTTCAAACTTTTTCCTTTCTTTTTTTTCTTGAGTTTAGGTATGTTGGTTGAAATTTTCATGATAAAATCTGGGATCATAATAATGTTTTTTGCCACACCTGGCAGATTATGAGTAGTTGAGGGAAAAAAAATTGAAAGGTTCATATGAAAATGATAGGCAACCAATCAAAATTTGTCATATTAGAGTTGTGACAAAATAAGTTAAAAGATGTAGAAGAATGGAATAAATTAGTGAAAGATATGAAAGAGACACATTGTGGCTTTTGCAAATAATAATTATCATTCTCATGTGTTTGTATAAAAAATTACACACCCTGCTTGTATGTCAAGTTTTGATTAGATTTCAACATCTTCAAATACTTGTGTTGAAATTCAATCAAGACTTGACACACAAGGTATGGATTTGCATATGAGAATGAGTGTATCCCTAACATTACTTTGGATTTACTTTTCTCAAATAATAATGATATCACTAATTAAATTTATGATAAAATCTACTATTTTAATAAATTATTATTGTACTCCCAAAATATTGTATAACATTACGTGGATTCATGCTAACTGATTTTTTTTTTTTTTTTTTTGAGGAAATCCTAACTGAATTGAATATACTGAAAACACCCCATTTTGGGCGTGGTCTCTCACACATACATACATGGTTTTTTTTTTTTTTTTTTTTTTTTTTTTTTTTTTTTTTTTTGATAAGACAGACATACATGGTTTTTGGCATCATAGCTTATAAGAACCGACAAGGCCGAGTTAGGAATTTTGCATAAAAAGTGTGAGTGAAAAAATTGAAAACTATCATGCTGTTTGAGAGAAAAGTAAACTAAATAACTAATACCATACTAAAATTCTTGATTCAATCACTTTTGAACTTCTTAATTTTATATTTTTTTTTTAATACGTACCTTCTTAATATTATGAATGAATTTATTCTATATCATTCTTTCACATGCCATAAAGCTCAATTGGAAATTGTCATACAAAATTAAGAATTAAATATCTATATTTTATTGTATTTTCTGATAAAATAACCTTTGATGTAAAAAAAAAGGATGAAAATTAGATATTTTTATTATCTCTATATAACACTTTTATCCTTATTTAAAAAAGATTGAACTTCTTAAATATTATAATTTAAAAGACTTAACATAGTTCCTTTTGAGAGGAAGGTGCTCATATTTTTTGGGGACCAAAAAGTCAAAAAAAAAAATTCTTAATTATTTTTCATTAGAGATAAATGTATTTATCAAAATCATGGCCCCCGCCCCTATATTTATCTCCGCCCCCTATGGCCTATTATAGGGGGCTACATGTTGAAATTATGATTTTCAGTATGTGAATGGGAGTCTATTACTCTACAGTGGCAAATTTATTGTCCAATTTGGGGAGCTGTTTTCTATTTTTTTATAACTTTTCTTTTGTCATTAGCCGACATTTTCCCACCCACTATTTTCGTTAAATTAAGGGTACGTTTGGTAGCAGTGTTTAAATATTGTTGTTTAGTTTTTAGTGTTGTGAAAATATGTGTTCGAGTGTTAAAAAAATACTTGTCAGAAGTGTTATTGTTGTTTAAACACTGAAAACTATTGTTTAAACAACAATTCCAAACAGCCCTTAAAAGTATAGGAAAAAAAGAGCTCTTATAGTGAAGTAATAAATGGTAGGGTAGCCAACTGTAATTCACTTCATATAGAGAGCTGAGGGAACCACCGCATACCCTTGGTGTGATGGTTACTCTACAAGTATTAGTGTTTATGGGGTGTGGGGGGCAAGGATCGGAGTTTAAGTCTCCAAGAGAGAGGTTTCACACACATATATACTTAAATTAGATTAGAGTATAATTTATATCTTATTAAAAAAAAAAAAAAATCTAAGGGAATTTATAATTTTATTATAGAAAAATCACATTTGTTGTTTCGCAGTCATTAGTGTTGCCGTTAATTTGATAACTTAAACTAGAGCATAAAAAGTATCAGTGCTTGGCTGGACTGACGTCTTGTCATGCAATATTTAGGACTTGTTAAAGGATTTTCTTTAGAAATCGAGCCTTAGTGTGATGGCAAGTGCCTTCCATCAAAAGTGACAAGTCACAGGTTCGAGTCCGGGAATCAAACTCTTCCCACAAAAAAAAAAAAAAGTTAGTGGTAAGATGACATTTTGGATCTGCTTTCAGGTCATCCCAGTTATCTAGTCTATAGATAATGGATTTGTGCCTCAAATATTAGGATAATAAGGGTGTTTTTCAATTCCTTGAGACAAGTAGATGGGGGGATTCAAAGGCTTCACTTAAAAAGTGAGGAAGAGTAATTCTACCTATTTATTCTATTCAAGCAGTTGGAGCTAAGAATGTGACCTTGGCGATGATGAGCATTTGCTTTACATGCTGAAAATTGTGGGAGC
This sequence comes from Quercus suber, assembly GCF_002906115.3. Lineage (NCBI taxonomy): Eukaryota > Viridiplantae > Streptophyta > Magnoliopsida > Fagales > Fagaceae > Quercus > Quercus suber. The sequence goes on from NW_027069475.1 coordinate 2,669,176, forward strand.
CAGAGGGAAGCCTTTAAATATGCAATCAAGTGCTACCTATATGGCACTGCTAGCTTCAAGAGAAAAAAATGAGCTACTGCCGGAAGTATATTTTTAGAAGATGTTCTATGTTCATAGTGCTTTTATGTGCACGCATGCTATAACTTCTTTTTCCTGTTTAGGTTTTTGGGCTCAATACCCCTGTACTTCTTTTTAATATCCTTATTGATTGTAGTTGACTTTATATGATCTTATTGTTTTCTCTTTTTATTGTAAAAGGATGTTGAGTTTGAATCTGCGGATGCAAAGAAACAGGTTCGTGGATCAACCTCTACAAAGAGATCCCGTGCTGCAGAGGTCCACAATCTTTCGGAGAGGGTCTGTAGTCTTACAAGTATACTAATAATTTTGACACACTGTCCCTATTTCATGGGGTTATTTTACTTCAAATGGTTAAATGTTGCTTTCATGTGCAGAGACGTCGAGATAGGATAAATGAGAAGATGAAGGCTTTGCAGGAACTCATACCTCGTTGCAACAAGGTCAGTCACACATAATTTATTTAACTGAGATATTTCCTAACTATTAGGATAGCAGCTTAAAAGGAAAAAAAAAAAAGTAGATGTTTGTTTTTATATGCTGTTGACTTATTTTATAATTCTTGTTCATTCTAAATTTCAGTCAGACAAAGCTTCAATGCTGGATGAGGCAATTGAGTACTTGAAGTCACTTCAGTTGCAAGTACAGGTATATTTTTTATCTTATTTCTCAAATACAAATGTTTCCACGAATAGTCCAACTGCCTCAATCATATTTTGTTTGCAAGCTGGAATAAATTTCTAATTATTGAGATACATAACTCTACTCCTGAAGAAATTGTTGTTTCACTTAACTGCAGGTGTGGTGTTTATGTAGTAGACATAATAATGAGAATCATAATCCTTTTATTACAATAATAGTGGTATAATATGCCTGCATTATTTGTTCATTGAGAGCATTAAAAGCACCAAAATGATAAGGCCCAAATGTGCTACCCCCTTACTTCTCTGTGGTTGCATGAATAATATGGCTGCAAAGTGAGTCTTTGTATTCTTATCTTCCAATAAAAGAACAAAGGGCACTGGCATAGATTATTTGCATGTTTATGACCTGGGCATCAGGGCCGGCTCAATGGTATAAGCCAACGATGCAGCTGCCTAAGGCCCCAAGTGAAAAAAAGGCCCCTAAATTTTAACCAATAGTATTAATTAAGCCAAAATATTAACCAATAAATAAAATAATATTTTCTTATCAAATGAAAAACAAATAAAAAAGAGAAAAAAAAAATGTTATGTACACAACTTTTTTCACAACTTTTTTACAAAAAATCTTAATAGCAGATCTTTAAAGGTTATTATTGACAGCAAAAAAATAATTTTAGTAGTAGGTTCAACTAGAAAACAAGAAGCAACTTAACACCTAAGATTTGTCATGAAAAATATTATGAATGTAGCACTTCTAAAAGAAAAAAGAAAAGAAAAAAAGTAATTTACAAAAAAAATCACAACATTTTTCACAATAGTCAAGTTAGCAAACTTTTATTAGTTTTCAATTAGATTCACCATTGACATCACTCTTTTACTCACTACTATCAATCTGCCACATCAACAAATGTAAAAAATTTTGTCAAATTTTTTTTGTGTTTATAAACTTAAAAAAAAAAAAAAAATCTTCGTGGTTCATGTTGATTAATAGTAATTTTATATATGAAACAAGATAACCAATTTTCGCCTTAGGCCTCCCAATGCAACAAGCCACCCCTGCTGGGCATGCCAAGATATTTCCTATTGGCAGTTGAGACATGTGGAGTAACCTATGCTCCTCAATTGTTTGATCTTAACTAAAGGGTCCTCTGGGGTCAATGTAATAAATACAGTCCTCGTCAACAAAAAACATGTATATAATGTACTTTCTAACATTTACTTTTTCTTAGATACAGGTACTAGACCTGATGCTTCAATAAATTTTGATCCTTTGTAATGCCAAACCTGATCCTCCCGCTTGGAATTCTCTTTGAAGTTAGGTTTAGGATGGAGGTGAATATTTTGCTGCAATAGTTAATTTTGACACAATTCATGTTATTAATTTTTGGAACATTGAGCTTTTACCAGACAGACCATTAAAATTACTTCTTCCTGGAAGTACACTGGTTCTGGATAAATCCATGACCCTAGAAATTTATATTTTTCCTAAGGAATGAATTTTATTTATCCAAAAGAGTCCATTTATATTACACTTTTCTGGAGTTTTTCCACTAGTTTTGACAAAATATCTTATTCTAGATTCTGGAAAGTCGAATCCTTGGGTACGAATTTATCATCTTACACCGAAATTTCCCACTCACTCCATGCACAGTGGAATCCTGTCTAATCATGTTACTGAAGAGCCAAGCCGATTTAATGAAATATCAGAAATATGTCTTTGAGAAGTAATGCTATCTGCAGTGATAAAAATTAAGGACCATCCATGCAGATTTTACTCGGGAAAAAAAAAAAAAAAAAAAAAAAAAATTGCTTTAGATTTGAACAGCATATTTTAATATTTGAAACATCGGTAGTAGTAATAATCTAATATTATAGATTCTCTTAAATTGGACTGTGTCCTTTTCACCTCAGATTAGATTTTTGTTGGATGAACTTGCCCAATATTCCAGAACAGGCCAGGAGAATGCAAGAAAGTTTCTGGAACAGAAAATGAAGGATTGTCACTATTCTATTTTTGAAAGTTGACTTAGCTTTTAGGTATTTTCCAGCACGTAGCATGGTCCATTTAATTTGAAGAGTGCATATTTAAAAATGATATGTCACAATCTGCATATTGTGCAGTTATACAAGTTCTTGGTATACAAACACGTATTTCAGTACTTCATTTTTTATTTAATATGGTTAATATCTTCACCAATAAAAATTATGACCTCATGCATTATTCATAACGAAAATTAGGTGTTAAATTATTTCTGCAGATGATGTCCATGGGATGTGGCATGGTCCCTATGATATTTCCTGGGGTCCAGCAGTATATGCCTACAATGGGTATGGGAATTGGGATGGGCATGGGCATGGGTATGGGCATGGAAATGGGCATCAACCGGCCAATGTTTCCACTTTCCAATATGTTAGCTGCTTCAGGGTTGCCAACAGGAGCAGCAGCTCATCTGGGACCAAGATTCCCAATGCCAGCTTTCATGCCGCCTGTTCCTGTGCCCAATCCTTACAGAATCCAATCAAACCAGTCAGAACAAATGCTGAACTCACTTGGGGCACAACATCCAAGCCAGTCATGGTTCCCAAATTTTACCGATCCTTATAAGCAGTATGTTGCTCCCCACCAAATGCAGTTACCGCTACCTCAGGTACTCTTCCTTCTTAATCTTGCCTCTGAGTTAGGGCTTAGATGTGTTTGTGAAACTTCTTTGCCACCTCTATGTAATATAATATTACCACTTACATAGTTCTGTTTCTTCTGATAAGAGAAATTATCATTTTGCACTATTCCATGCTATTTGTAGACCACTATGAATCCATACACATAGATTGAAAGATCATGATACCACTCATCCTACATTGTCATAACTTTTGATTCAGTATATCTGGTTACAGCATTATTAAGGAGTAGCCAAAAAAAAAAAAGTTGTCTGTTTGTCCTAGGTGATCATACCTTTTTATAGAGAACATGTTATAATCTTGTTAAGAGCAATTAAGCTCAGGCTTGAGTTACTCCTGCCCTGTCTTCCTTTTACTTTAGAATTTATTAAAAAAATATTGTTTCTCATTACTTAAAATGATAAGAAATTTTCTAATTCATTTGTAGCTTACCACATGCTTGAGGTTAATGTGCATGGCCCTATTCCATCACTATTCTCTTGGGACCAACATTGTCAAAAGCATCAAGCGCATTTAAGCCCATAGGCCTCCTAGAGTCTAGGAACAAAGCACGACTTATTGAAATGAAATACACATTTTTCAAATATAATGTATAATAGCTTCTAATAAAAGTATGCATGACATATGATTGAAAAAAGTTTACTCGAGAAGGTAATATATTTTGCCGATTAGCTCAAATGGATGCATTGTACAAAGGTTGTAAATTCAAATTTAAGCACAAATATTTATATAATTTCATTGTACTTACAAATATACATAACTATAACTCCTATGATAAAACTTAAGTTGTGGTTCAATCAAAATATATCTAAAAGACAAAGGCCAAAGAGCAAAAGAAAAGTAAATTGTCTTGTTTGTCTTTTGATATGCAAAGAATGAATTGTTTTTTCTATTACACCACTTTAAGAATGCTGTTTGTATAATAAATAAATAATTTATATCATTTCCTTCAAAAACAAGTGGTTAATTTTTATGATTCATATATATTTTTAGCAAACAAATAATACAGTTTGCTTAGGCGTGCCTTGTGCTTCTTCAAAATGCATTTGAAAAGGTTGAACAGAACTTAGGGTTTTGAGTTTTAAGCACACCTTAGCGCACTTTTAACTAAACTACTTGGGACTTTAAGTAGTTGAAACTAGTAAGGTCTATTTCCTTTTGCAGAATCAAGCAATGGCCCAGCCGAGTACTAGCAAGCCAAGCACCAGTAGGGGACCTGAAAATCTCAACAATAACCAATCAGGTAGGCTGGCTACAAAATAGATCTAAGTTTTATTATTATTATGTAATTAGTCGCAGATCTCGTGCGTTACACGTGATAATATTTTTAGGGTGGTCTCATTAAATTTATTTTTACAGTTTGGACTAATTTAATAAATAAAAATGTATTTCATAATCATATTTTCATTTGTTACAATGACAATCACAAATGTAATATATAATTTTTGTCATACCAAAATGAAAATAATACAATTTTTCTCAAGATTTTCAAAGGTTGAAAAAATATTAATTTTTTAATAAAAATTACTTATAACTTTTTATGTATCATTTAAAAGTAACTAAAATTTGGAAATTATTTTTTAATTTAAAAAAAAAATTCAAACCCAATTTTTTCTATCGTACAATTAAAAACACACTAAGAAACGTATCAAAAAATTTATAAAATTCAACAAAATTACAATTCAAATAAAAAAAAAAAGGAAAAATAAAACTCATAAAAATTATGACCTCATGCATTATTCATAACGAAAATTAGGTGTTAAATTATTTCTGCAGATGATGTCCATGGGATGTGGCATGGTCCCTATGATATTTCCTGGGGTCCAGCAGTATATGCCTACAATGGGTATGGGAATTGGGATGGGCATGGGCATGGGTATGGGCATGGAAATGGGCATCAACCGGCCAATGTTTCCACTTTCCAATATGTTAGCTGCTTCAGGGTTGCCAACAGGAGCAGCAGCTCATCTGGGACCAAGATTCCCAATGCCAGCTTTCATGCCGCCTGTTCCTGTGCCCGATCCTTCCAGAATCCAATCAAACCAGTCAGAACAAATGCTGAACTCACTTGGGGCACAACATCCAAGCCAGTCATGGTTCCCAAATTTTACCGATCCTTATCAGCAGTATGTTGCTCCCCACCAAATGCAGTTACCGCTACCTCAGGTACTTTTCCTTCTTAATCTTGCCTCTGAGTTAGGGCTTAGATGTGTTTGTGAAACTTCTTTGCCACCTCTATGTAATATAATATTACCACTTACATGGTTCTGTTTCTTCTGATAAGAGAAATTATCATTTTGCACTATTCCAGGCTATTTGTAGACCACTATGAATCCATACACATAGATTGAAAGATCACGATACCACTCATCCTACATTGTCATAAATTTTGATGCAGTATATCTGGTTACAGCAGTATTAAGGAGTAGCCAAAAAAAAAAAAAGTTGTCTGTTTGTCCTAGGTGATCATACCTTTTTATAGAGAACATGTTATAATCTTGTTAAGAGCAATTAAGCTCAGGCTTGAGTTACTCCTGTCCTGTCTTCCTTTTACTTTAGAATTTATTAAAAAAATATTGTTTCTCATTACTTAAAATGATAAGAAATTTTCTAATTCATTTGTAGCTTACCACATGCTTGAGGTTAATGTGCATGGCCCTATTCCATCACTATTCTCTTGGGACCAACATTGTCAAAAGCATCAAGCGCACTTAAGCCCATAGGCCTCCTAGAGTCTAGGCACAAAGCACGACTTATTGAAATGAAATACACATTTTTCAAATATAATGTATAATAGCTTCTAATAAAAGTATGCATGACATATTATTGAAAAAAGTTTACTCGAGAAGGTAATATATTATTTTGCCTATTAGCTCAAATGGATGCATTGTACAAAGGTTGTAAATTCAAATTTAAGCACAAATATTTATATAATTTCATTGTACTTACAAATATACATAACTATAACTCCTATGATAAAACTTAAGTTGTGGTTCAATCAAAATATATCTTGTAGGGACCCAAGTTGGATTGACCCTGAATACGAATGGGTTTTCAGCCCAACCAGCCCAAACAATAAATTTATAGAGGGTGGATTGAAAGGTTTAGGTGCTGGTCGTCGATCACCATGCACGAACTTTTCTTATAAAAAATGCTAAGAGTGCATTTACAGATGGGGGACGCTCCTCGGCCCGTGGCCGAGGAGACCTTCTTGTTCTCTCTCTTTTTTTCCCCCCCTCTTTTACTTTACTAACTTTTCTTTTATAGTTTTTATCTTCCTATCCCCTCCTTCCATCTGTTGATCATCTATTTGCCTTTTTTTCTGGCCGTCCGTCCCATCAGAGGCCTTATCGGTACTCAAGTGGTTCACTCTGATCAACGTTATCCTGCCAAGGGGTTACCTCCCCATTAATGCGGCCAGGGGGGTTAGTTGAATGCATTAAATGTGAGAGTGACAGCTTACTTTGGAGTTAGTCTCTCCCCAAAATTACCTTCGTCAGGCCGAGGATAAGGTGGTCCTCGGTGTGGATTGGGAAGGAAAGGCTTTCCCTCACCTTGGCCCTGAATAGCCTGTGCTCCTCGGCCTGGGCCTTGGGCCTGCTACATGATGGGCCGAGGCTATCAGGCCCATGGGCCCCACAA
>NW_027069475.1:2681331-2692112 GCF_002906115.3 Quercus suber
TCCCCTCCTTCCATCTGTTGATCATCTATTTGCCTTTTTTTCTGGCCGTCCGTCCCATCAGAGGCCTTATCGGTACTCAAGTGGTTCACTCTGATCAACGTTATCCTGCCAAGGGGTTACCTCCCCATTAATGCGGCCAGGGGGGTTAGTTGAATGCATTAAATGTGAGAGTGACAGCTTACTTTGGGGTTAGTCTCTCCCCAAAATTACCTTCGTCAGGCCGAGGATAAGGTGGTCCTCGGTGTGGATTGGGAAGGAAAGGCTTTCCCTCACCTTGGCCCTGAATAGCCTGTGCTCCTCGGCCTGGACCTTGGGCCTGCTATATGATGGGTCGAGGCTATCAGGCCCATGGGCCCCACATATCTAAAAGACAAAGGCCAAAGAGCAAAAGAAAAGTAAATTGTCTTGTTTGTCTTTTGATATGCAAAGAATGAATTGTTTTTTCTATTACACCACTTTAAGAATGCTGTTTGTATAATAAATAAATAATTTATATCATTTCCTTCAAAAACAAGTGGTTAATTTTTATGATTCATATATATTTTTAGCAAACAAATAATACAGTTTGCTTAGGCGTGCCTTGTGCTTCTTCAAAATGCATTTGAAAAGGTTGAACAGAACTTAGGGTTTTGAGTTTTAAGCACACCTTAGTGCACTTTTAACTAAACTACTTGGGACTTTAAGTAGTTGAAACTAGTAAGGTCTATTTCCTTTTGCAGAATCAAGCAATGGCCCAGCCGAGCCCTAGCAAGCCAAGCACTAGTAGGGGACCTGAAAGTCTCAACAATAACCAATCAGGTAGGCTGGCTACAAAATAGATCTAAGTTTTATTATTATTATGTAATTAGTCGCAGATCTCGTGCGTTACATGTGATAATATTTTTAGGGTGGTCTCATTAAATTTATTTTTACAGTTTGGACTAATTTAATAAATAAAAATGTATTTCATAATCATATTTTCATTTGTTACAATGACAATCACAAATGTAATATATAATTTTTGTCATACCAAAATGAAAATAATACAATTTTTCTCAAGATTTTCAAAGGTTGAAAAAATATTAATTTTTTAATAAAAATTACTTATAACTTTTTATGTATCATTTAAAAGTAACTAAAATTTGGAAATTATTTTTTAATTTAAAAAAAAAAATTCAAACCCAATTTTTTCTATCGTACAATTAAAAACACACTAAGAAACGTATCAAAAAATTTATAAAATTCAACAAAATTACAATTCAAATAAAAAAAAAGGAAAAATAAAACTCAAATCCAAGTCAAAGTCATTCTCCCAAATATGTAAAATCTTTCAAATGTGATATGACCAAGCCAAATATTCAATGCATAATCAAATTCAAAAGAATTATTCTATTATACATAATGATTGTGATCAAGTCACATATTGTGTTAATACTGTCACATTCTAATCTAACATCTAATCCAACATGCGAAAAATGGATAGAAAAATAAATAAATAATTTGGTAGAAAAATAAATAAATAATTTTAAACTCGAAATTGAATTTGTTTTCTTAAAAATCTCAAAAAATACACTAATGAGATAAGGAAGATAAGCAACACAAAATATTCATAAATGCTTAAAAACAATTACCCACACATCTAAAAACATCATATAATAAAGATATAACAATTTGGTGCTAATTTGTTAAACAATATATTTACAAATAGTGAAAGGAAATTGCATAAAAATCATCTTCTTCAACTGCACTAACTATTCCTCATCATATTGTCCAAACTATCTTGTTGTTTTCCAAATAAACTAAAACCTGACAATAACACAAAATATGGACATATTATAATATAATTTTGCCCCAAATTTGGTCAACAACATTAAAAGTATTTAGTGTTGCAAATAAAATGATAAAAAGAAAATACTTGCATCAAGGAACACAAATGAGTTAGTCAACAATAAGACAATGGGTGTACAAACTTCATAAAAAAATCCAACAAAAAATGAAAAACAAATGAGAGAGAGAGAGATAACCTTTTGTGTGGGAAAATAAAATATGCATAAATTGAGAAAGAGTGACAAATTTATAGCAAAAGGATGATAATAAAAAGAGACAAAATAAAGGAAGATAAATGGTCAAAATTACATTATCAAAAAAAGAAAGGCCAAAATTATATGTAAAGTTAAAACCGCTGTAGAGGAATATGTATAGACAATACTTAGTTATAACATTAAAATTAAAGTAGATAAATATATAACATTAAAACCACCTAAGATGAATTTGTAAAGCTAATGTATTTATATATTTAATAATGTCAAGAAAATTAAAAGTAAAAAATAAATATGAAAAATATAATGATGTGGCAATGACGTAAAAGATGAGGTAGCTTAACAAGAGCGTAGCAACAATAAATGCTACACTTTAGCTTTTAGATATATATAGATTATGGGAAAACAAAAAAAAAAGTAAAAGTACAAAGCTTAGTTGACAGTATTTTACTGTATTCTACATTCTATTTGGCACAAAATTTAGCTTCAAGCTAGGTTGGAGTTATCTTCTCCAATCCACTACATGAAGGTTTATTAGACTATCCATGTATATTATTTAAATAAGTCACATGATTCATTTAAAAAGTCATGTGAATAAAACTATAAATAAACATTATGGTTTCTTCAACTACCATATAGTGGGTTGGAGGAAGATAGTTTCAAATTGGTATAAAGTTAAATTTTTCCATTTCAAATCTTGACTATTTGAAAGTTTCATTTTAATTTGAGTGGGGGTTTTCTTTTTCTTTTTTAATTCTTTTGGAAAGGAATTACAAAATTTAGCTTCAAGCTAGGTTGGAGTTATCTTCTCCAATCCACTACATGAAGGTTTATTAGACTATCCATGTATATTATTTAAATAAGTCACATGATTCATTTAAAAAGTCATGTGAATAAAACTATAAATAAACATTATGGTTTCTTCAACTACCATATAGTGGGTTGGAGGAAGATAGTTTCAAATTGGTATAAAGTTAAATTTTTCCATTTCAAATCTTGACTATTTGAAAGTTTCATTTTAATTTGAGTGGGGGTTTTCTTTTTCTTTTTTAATTCTTTTGGAAAGGAATAATATAGTCTTGAGCTTTATCAGTCACAATTGACAAACTATGAAACAAGTTGATTGTCAGGGTTTGATATCTATGCTACATATAGAAATAATGACTCAATCCCAAGTAATTTTCACCAGCCATCATCTCCTGACAGTTCTCTATTTTTTTTTTTTTTTTCCCGATGATTTCCTAAGGGACATGACATGTCAATAGCAAAAATCCCTGGATGGCTAAGTATGCGCAAGATGCAGCAATCTGTTCTATAGTTGGTGCCAACTACTCTATAAAAAGTAATGCCTTGTGATATATCAATGTAAATGAGGATTATACAGATATAACAAAGAACTTGGATAATACCACTAATATTGTGAATTTTTGTTCATTACAGGTTGAAGCCTTGACCCTGATGGATCAAGTATAGGACTTATGCCAGCTAAGTTTTGAGAGAACAACACTTTTTTTAGAGAAGCTTTCCCAAATGGAGGCTGATACATTGTAAATTAGCTAATATGTAATTATTTACATCCCCTTTTAAAATAAAGTTTTCCCTTCTATTATATCTGTGGGGCCCATGGGCCTGATAGTCTCGACCCATCATATAGCAGGCCCAAAGCCCAGGCCGAGGAGCACAGGCTATTCAGGGCTAAGGTGAGGGAAAGCCTTTCCTTCCCAATCCACACCGAGAAACACCTTATCCTCGGCCTGACGAAGGTAATTTTGGGGAGGGACTAACCCCAAAGTAAGCTGTCACTCTCACATTTAATGCATTCAACTAACCCCTCTGGCCGCATTAATGGGGAGGTAACCCATTGGCAGGATAACGTTGATCAGAGTGAACCACTTAAGTACCGATAAGGCCTCTGATGGGACAGACGACCAGAAAAAAAGGCAAATAAATGATCAACAGATGGAAGGAGGGGATAGGAAGATAAAAACTATAAAAGAAAAGCTAGTAAAGTAAAAGAGGGGGGGAAAAAAAGAGAGAGAACAAGAAGGTCTCCTCGGCCACGGGCCGAGGAGCGTCCCCCATCTGTAAATGCACTCTTAGCATTTTTTATAAGAAAAGTTCGTGCATGGTGATCGACGGCCAGCACCTAAACCTTTCAATCCACCCTCTATAAATTTATTGTTTGGGCTGGTTGGGCTGAAAACCCATTCGTATTCAGGGTCAATCCAACTTGGGTCCCTACAATTGGCGCCGTCTGTGGGAAAGGATTAGGGTGCTGGCCGGCGCACCAGGCAAGCGCTCTAGGTTCTAAGTGCTCGTTTTACAGTAGGTTGGAAAAAAAAATATATAGAAGGTTCGACAAAAAAAAAAAAAACGAAAGACCTCGATATTATTGTTGTTATTTCATGAAAAGAAAGGTTACAGATTACAATCAAAGGCTCAGGTAGGCCTGTTTTACAAGTAAATTTACAAGCTAATACCACCAGTTATTTCTACAATCAGAGGCCCAGGTGGTGCCGCCCTAAGGAGAAGCTAGCCGGAGGGAAGTGTCAACTCGTGCTTTTATTTGGCACCAAGAGAATGGGAGAGCTTGACACGCGGCGGAGGAGGTGAAGGGTAATCATGCTCCCAGGCCCCCAACAACTCCCTCCTCGGCTAGGCGGAGCTGGAACAAAGAGAGGAGCAGATGTAGGGGCTCCGGGATACCCTCCCCCGTGATGTTCCCTCGATTCTCTCCGGCCCTCTCGAGTGTTAGCCGTTGGAGACGGCAACACTCCAGCACCGCCCATGAGGTGAATTCGCACGTCTTCCTTGTCGGGGGTGTGCTCCGGGGAAAGACATTAGCTTCTCTAACAACACCCCTCTGGGACGCCTCGAAGGGCGCCATCGGGGTTACGCCTAGACTCTGCCGCACCGAAAGCCCAGTGGGGGCTGCGGCCATACCGGTTTTTGTCAATCCCGGTAATAATTCCGGCGGGTTGTTAAAAGGGCTTGGGAAGTTGGAAGAATATGTTTTGTTCTGTTTGTGTTGAGAGGTCCATGGGTTGTGGAGAAACCATCTCCTCAATTTATATAGGGGATGGGGGTTGGTGAGAATTAATTCATGCAGAGTTCGAAAAGAGTATTATCAGCTGGGTTAGTAATGAAGTCGCCAATTTCTAAGGAGGCCACGGACGGTTGGACTCGTGTTAATTTACGAGGACATTAATGAAGGCGCGTTTCGAGCACCGGAGCGTCAAGCGCGGAATACGAACAGACAAAGGGCGTTTCATAAATGAAAAAGATGGGGCCTCGAGTTGGAGGCGAGGTCAATGCCACGTGTAAAGATCATAATCTGACACAAAGAAGAATCATCTCCAGTAAAGCGATTTGAGGACAAACCTCTACTTACAGAAAAATTGAAGTGGTAGACAGAACCAAGGTATTGCATGGTCCTCGGACCCAAGCCTATGGTAAAACTACACACACCATTATATCTAATACTTACAGGAAAATAGAAGTGGTAGACAGAGCCAAGGTATTGCATGGTCCTCGGACCCAAACCTATGGTAAAACTACACACATCATTATACCTGGGTACTAGACAGAACCAAGGTATTGCATGGTCCTCGGACCCAAACCTATGGGGAAACTAGATACTTACAGGAAAATATATAAGTAAAATATTTCTTAAAATAATCTTAAGTTTGATTTAAAATGCTTTCATTTCATTGTTTTCAAGGTTCTATTGTTGTGTGTTACCAAATAAATAATAGTAATAAGTATTACATTACATCATCTTTATTCCTTATAATATCTATTCCTATTCTTATGTAATTACCGTTACAATCTACCAAAGTACCCTAAGGTTGTGTCAAGGGCACTGTAAGGTGCCCGTAACCCTTTGTACTTTTTCTCAACATTATTGTAGCTTATTTCATATTTTTGAAGCTTTTAGATTGTGGGACTAGCTTTATAAAGAGAAAATAAAATTATAAAATAAGTTGTAGGGTCAATTTTATATTATTATTTTTTCTTTTTGTTCAATTTTTTTTATCAAATGGGAACTGCATTAGTGCAATATTACGGTGCTCGTTAACATTTGCCTTACTAAAAATGAGAGAGAGAGAGAGAGAGAGAGAGAGAGAGAGAGAGAGAGAGAGAGAGAGAGAGAGAGAGAGAGAGAGCTGAGTGTGGGGCCACAAATGAAAACGGCCAAAAATCTCTATCATTTTCTATATTCAAACTCTTTTTTTTGTAATATTAAAAATTAAAATTGAGTACAAATTTACAAACCAAACCTATTTTTTGTAGTAGATCCTACAAAATAAATCACTTTTTCTTTAAATCAAAGAGGCTGTTGGTTAAGAGAAAAAAAGTAGTGCATTTTTATTTTCATTTTCAATTTTCAGTAGCACCTACCACTAAAAAGCTTGTTTATTTTTATTTTTATGCAATTTCATTTTCAGTATCCAAAAATGTGAGTTTGAAATTTGTGAGTGTCTTTCTCTTTTTATAAATTTATATTATATGTGTGTGAGTGTGTGTCTTATACTGATTGTGTTTGTAATTTTTTTTTTGTTATAATGTTTTTTTTTTTTTTTTTTGTAAATATGTGCGTATATAGTATAAATATAATATAACTTTATATAATTCAATACTTAGGAAATATAAAGGGTTTGTTACATGTATGTGTATTATTATCATGTATAACAACTTTTTGTTATAAAATTAGTGATTAAAAAAGTAGTAAAGTTAGTGATTGTTTAAACATTCGATTGGTTAAATATATATTTAGAGCACGTTTGGTAGACTGTGACGGTAATTATATAGGAATAGGAATTACAAGGAATACAAAATGTTGTAATGTAATATTATTACTATTCATTTGTTTGGTGACAACACAATAATAGAACCCTAGGACAATGGAATGAAAACATTTTAAATGAAACTTAAGATATATTTTAGGAAATATCTTACTCATATAATTATATTTCCTAAAAAATAATATTTTTTAAATTTGAAAGAGAGATTAGTTATTTTTTATGATTTTTTATTTTCATAATTATTATGTGCATATGGAAAGTTTGTTTATTTGGAAATATATTAATTTTAAAAATTAATACACCTACTAATGAATAGCTATTACTAAAAATGAATAGTTATTCCTCATTTTGAAGAATAGTTATTTATAAAGAATAACTAATTCCTGTAATAAAAACATTACCAAACTACTGAATCGCTAAACTATAGTAATAACTATTACATTACATATTCCTAAAAAAAAAAAAAACTATTACATTATAGTGCCTATTATAGTCTGCCAAATATACCCTTAGTGCATTAATACAATCATTAAGTTATATGGATAAGTGTTGGTTTGTGGCAATCATTATACATTATACAATGATAAATAGATAATGACAATTGCATGAAATAAAAAGTTATACAAATTTAACAAAATAAAATTGTCATATCTATCTACATTAACAGTAGATAATGAAAAATGATAATGAACTATTATGCAACAATTTCAAAATATGAAAATGAGTAAAGGAAATTGTAAAATTTCATGTCTTTTTGTCTTTTTATTTTATAAAACAATATATTCAAGTTTTATTTTATTAATTTTGTTTAAATTAAATTCTTTAATGACTCATTGAAAAAAGTTTCTAAAGCTGCCAAATCCTTATCAAGAAACATTTTACATTCGCTTATATATAATTCTCTATTTTAGCTCTCCAAAAAAAAACTTACTTTTCAATCCTAAAAAAAAAAAAAATTAACATTTTTAGCCTTAAAAAGAAAAATAATTTATTTTTCTCCAAGAAACCAAATTCTCCATTATTGTAATAAATCATATTAAATCTTTTTTTTCTTCTTCTCCCTCTTTCTTATAAGAAGATAACCCAAACTCAATAAAAAAAAATTCAATTTTTTCCCTTACGGACAACCATCTCTCCATATAATCTTGAGACAGAAGTGGCCAAGTTGAGAGCAGACTGTCTACATTTGGCATGATTATTTTTGCCAACTTATTTTACTATTCAGCTTATTTTTGCTACTATTCATGATTCCTACTGCACTTTTTAGTACTATTCATGATCTTATTGTACTATTTCGGCTAACTTTTACCTTTATCTACGGTACTTTCAACAAAAAATTTTTAGTTTCAGTAAAATAAGCGAATTCCAAATGGAAGTAAGATTGACTACGGGTTTTGCCTACAGGTAAGAAACTACATAGCTACAGTACAAGGATGGGGCCTATAAAGTTAACCATCTCCTTAAACTTTCAACTACAGAAAGAAAAGGGCTAGTCTTAAAACTAGATTTGAGGTTAAATTAAAATGAGAAACTAAGACAACCTTTAGGATTAATGAGGTTCATTATGATTTTTTTGCGACGCCTTTTGGCCTCGCCAATGGTCCTTCCATATTTAAGAAAGTTTTTGCTAGTAATTTTTAATGACATGCTAGTTTATAATAACGAATTGGAAGAGCACTTGGAGCTGGAGCATCTAAGTCTATGTTGGAGGCTCTCCGGCCAACACCATCGACCCTATGCTAAAAAGACTAAATAATAATTTGGCTGTGATGAAAAACTAGATTGGTATATTAAAAGGTAAAGTTTAAAGGAAATCCAATTATATTCTACAATTGAAATATAATTTTCACTACAAAACACGTAGGTCTAGGCTACATTTGTAAAAACGTGGCCCCAAACAAACTAAAGCCATGTTTTTAAAAAACGCGGCTTAAAGAAAAAAACAAAAGCCAAGTTTTAAATGCGGGCCATAGAACGCATCTAAAGCCGCATTTTCTTGAGCTAGAGCCCGCATTTTTGGGGTGGAGCTATGGCCACGTTTAAAATAAGTGGCTATAGGACCTTCGTATTTCATTTTTTTTTGGCAAACATTTTTTTTTTTTGTTTTCCTTAACTATGCCACGTTTATAAAATGCAGCTTTAGCCTGCCTAAAGCCGCGTTTATAAATGCGGCTTTAAATTTGGTCTGAAGTCGCGTGTTTAAAATGCGGCTTTAGTTGGGATGGGGCTGCATTTCTTAAACGTGGCTTCAAATTTTGCCTATAGCCGTAAGTTAAAAACGCAGCTTTAGGCTTTGTATATATACTATTGGGTCAAACATTTCAACCCTAGCCTCTCCCACACATCAGCTTCCATCTCTCAAAGCTCGATCTCAACCCTCACCCTCCAAGCCTCCATCTCTCCGATCTCAACCCTCACCCTCCATTAGCCTCCATCTCTCAAGAGCCCGATCTCAACCCTCACCCTTCAAGCCTCCATCTCCGATCTCAACTCTCACCTTACCCTCTATCTCCGATCTCAACTCTTACCCTCCATCTCTTCGATCTCAAGCCCTCACACCCTATCGTCATCGCACAGATGAAGTCCATGTCTCGTGTCTCTCTCTCTCTCTTCTCTCTCTCTCTCCTATGAAATCAGAAAAAGCTGAGAGAGACTCAAATCCAATTTTGCAAGGTACGATCTTCTATGGCTTTTCTTTTCATAGCATTTTTTTCTATAATATACCCATGGCTGACTTCAACTCTCTTGCTTGCATATGGGTCTCATGTGTTAATCTCTTTGTCACAAGGATCGTTGAGGCTCCCAAGACTGACTTTGAGTTTTGGAAGACTTTGTTTTCAGTGAATTGAAAAAAGTTTAAAATTGGGTCTTGTTTTTATGTGCATGTTGTTTTGGGATGGAAGATTTTTGACTCTTGTGATTTTATTTAAGGTTGTCTCTATTGAATTTGTTTGATGGTTGATGGAAGAGTTTGTTTGAGGTGAGTGAAAATTTGGGTTTTTGTTTGGTTGGTGAGAAGAAGGAAGATTCTGTTTATATGAAGCAATGTATATTTCTCATATATATATATATATATATATATAATATATTTTTTTTTTTGAGAGAGAGTTTAACTTATGGCGTCTGCTCCTGATGAGCCTCTTTATCATCAAACCAAGACACCAATTAGTTTTTAGTGTAGGCAGAGATTGAACCACAAATCTCTTATACAACCATAAAAAACTTTACCAGTTGAGCTAACTGAAACCTACCTCATATATTGGATCCTCAACTAAATTATTAACGGATAAGGAGAAAAAAAAAAATATATATATATATATATATATATATATTAAAATAGTAATTGTCATTGTTTAAGTGTTGATATGAAAAAGTCTAATCCACTATTTCTTTAATAATAAAAAATGTTTAATATAATTTTAAGAAAGTTTTATAAATTGACTAAGAATTTTAGATATTTGTTGCCTTAATAACACTTAATTAAGAATCGTTAGAATTTTAACGTAACTGAAACCTCCTGATATTTTTTAAATACCCCTATCCCAACTATGATGTTACAAAAAAGAAAAAAAGAAAAAAAGAAAAAAAAAACACTTAGGCCACGTTTTAAACGTGGCCATAGGTTCTGGTCTTACGCGCATTTGAAAAAATGCAGTCATAGACCCCTTAGGCCTATAGTCACGGGGTTTAGGTTACATTAGAAAACGCGGCCTAAAAAAACGCAATTATAGGCCAAATCGTCCTATAGTCACGTTTTCTGATCTATAGCCGCGTTTTAAAAACATGACTACATAACCCTTTTTTTTTTTTTTTGTAGTGTGTATATTCATATGTCCTAAATTATTTATTTTTATAGAGAGTTTTATTTTTTAATTTTAGAGTCAAATGTGGGACCACATCATAAATATTATTGTGTACAAAAATCAAAGAGATTAAAATTAATGAACATAATTTTTTT
>NW_027069475.1:2692280-2693979 GCF_002906115.3 Quercus suber
TTTGTCTCCCCACACACCGCTCTCTCTCTCTCTCTCTCTCTCTCTCTCTCTCTCTCTCTCTCTCTCTCTCTCTCTCTCTCTCTCTCTCTCATTTTTAGTAAGGCAAATGTTAACGAGCACCGTAATATTGCACTAATGCAGTTCCCATTTGATAAAAAAATTGAACAAAAAGAAAAAATAATAATATAAAATTGACCCTACAACTTATTTTATAATTTTATTTTCTCTTTATAAAGCTAGTCCCACAATCTAAAAGCTTCAAAAATATGAAATAAAGCTACAATAATGTTGAGAAAAAGTACAAAGGGTTACGGGCACCTTACAGTGCCCCTTGACACAACCCTTAGGGTACATTTGGTAGATTGTAACGGTAATTACATAAGAATAGGAATAGATATTATAAGGAATAAAAGATGATGTAATGTAATACTTATTACTATTTATTTATTTGGTAACAACACAACAATAGAACCCTTGAAAACAATGAAATGAAAGCATTTTAAATCAAACTTAAGATATATTTTAAGAAATATTTTACTTATATAATTATATTTTCTAAAAAATAAAATTTTTTAAATTTGAAAGATGGATTAGTTATTTTTTATGATTTTTTATTGTTATAATTGTTATGTGCATATGAAAAGTTTGTTCATTTGAAAATATATTAATTTTAGAAATTAATATACCGACTAAGGAATAACTATTACAACCCTTTTAGAGGTAAATAATTATTCCTCATTTTAAAAAATGACTATTCCCTATAATATAAACATAATCAAATTACTGAATAACTAAATTATAAGAACAACTATTACATTACCATACATATTTTAGTCGCAACGTCTCATATATAATGTCTTGCCAAAATGTCCCTATCTTAAAACGCTTGGGTAGAGATTTTATGGAGGTTGATTTGGACACATATTCCAGCAAACTTTCCCCTCGTGGCAGGATTTGCATGTTACCGCATCTATTTTTAGAAGTTTGCCTATTTTATTTCCAACATGTTTTAAAAATTCATTGTGATAGTATTCAATGGGTAAGTGTTCCAGTCGAATCCAAATTGCAGTGGATGTGACCTTGGCTGTTCCAGGATGAAAATCAGCCTCCCATGCTTGAACATGGAGGTATTGATCTCCCACAAACCATGGTCCATCCCTAAGAGCATGATGGTAATCTTTAAGAACATCAAATTTCACAATAAAAAATCCATATCTAATTTCAATTAAAACTATATTACCTGAAGGTCGCCAAATTCCAGCTAACCTGGTTTGCAGAGCACGATAACCTAGTTGTTTACCCATAAGTTTGACGATAATGCTGGTTTGCCATGGACTTGCCATTTTCTGCGCTTCAACTCCTTAGATACCGTGATTTCCCATGTTTCCTTGTTGAACTATTCTTCATCTCCAAGTTGTTCTGCGTTGTTATTCTTTATCTCAGTATCTTCCGTATCATCCAAGGCCGGCCCTTCCACTAGGCAATTAGGCAATGGCCGCCTAGTAGAAGAAGGGCCCAAAATTTTGGAAAAAAATGGGTAGCATATATATAGCCTGAAAAATTAAACTTTGCCCCAACATATCAACAAATTATTTTTGGTCCCTAATGAATCTCGAAAAGAAAAATGAGGAAGTAAATAATATCTGCTCCATCCTTTTGACCCAAGAACAAGAAGAAAATCCTCTAGTCTAAACAAAGT
>NW_027069475.1:2695550-2752342 GCF_002906115.3 Quercus suber
TGAAGGTAATATCTAACCAAAGGGAAATGAGTTCCAGTTTGAGGAAATGTGGACATAAAAAGTTTGGTAAACGCATCTCTGATGTGGGTAATTAACATATCTCCCAATACCCATAATCCAGTGGAGTCTTTAAGAGTCGTAATACAAGACTGACTATGATTTTGCAAAGTTTTTAAGTGGAAAAATTTGGTGTTAGCGTCTCCATAGTTAACTACGTGATACGAGATTTAAATTGCCAAAAAAGGAATTCTTGATGGAGAGTATGATTGTAATCTAGGATGAGTTGGTGTTCCAGAGAATAAAGATATGCTAAGGGTTTACATGCTAAAGCTATCTGAATGCCTCTTAGTCTAGCTAATAAGCAATTCTTTTTCCAAAATAGGTTGCCAAAATGATTTTTATTCCAGTCAATAATGTTGGTAGTTAAAAATTTTAGACGATGTTGTAACCTAGAGATGGGGGAGGAAGAAGATGGTATACATGCTGAGGAATTCCAACTATTCTCAACCAAAGTTGAGAAAGAAGGGTCAGTGAGCCACATTTGTTCAAATTTAAAAGGTTTGATCAATTTATATGTGGGAGGTTCAAATTCTAATAAAATGGGACAATGGTCAAATTTGGTATGAGGAAGGTGATGAATTTCTGACCTAGGGAATAAAATATTCCATTCAGTATTACTTAAGCCTCTATTTAATCTTTCCTTAATATTTCGATGCCAAATTGGGTTCTTGTTGGTCCAAGTAAATTTAGGTCTATGAAAACCTAAGTTCATAAGACCATAAGAATTAATTACAGTCTCTAAATGCATTTAACCTATTTCTGTTAAGAGGAAGCCCCCCATTTTTTCGTCTTCATCAAGCATATCATAAAGATCGCCTAAAAGGACCCAAGGCATATTAACAGATGGAGATAATTCTTTTAAATAATTCCATAAAATTTTATGTTTATCAAAACTTGGCGAAGCATATATAGCCATAAGAAGAAAATTATAAGAGTTTGTGGGTACCTTGACAAGTGCATGGATAATATTGTATTCACTGGTGGTGAGAATCTCCACAATGAGCCTACTATCCTCATTCCATAGAATCCAGAGAATACCTTTTTGAGAGACAATTCAAGAAAAAAAAAACATATGTTGAAGCTATCTTGGATGCATTCATGCATGAAACAATACATGAGAAGGATAAGCAAGAAACAATGACGATGATACCAGGGCCAGCTGTAGACATTTTGGGGCCTTAGGCGAACAACAAAAAATGGCCTTTTTTATATTTAGGTATTAAAAAAATTAATATTTTTATATCATAATATATTTATTTAAAATTTGTTTTTCTTAAAAGACACAAAATATCTAATTAAATTTTTGTATTTAATTTTTTTCTAACATCTCTTTTTTGAGATGCAAAAGGGATAATTTTTCTTTTTGTTTTTTTTTTTAATTTAATCTAATTTTATAATCCTTTAGTATTATTATTTCCGTCTGTTTGTTTTTTTTTTTCTTTTAGTTACACGTGTTTCATTTTTTTCTTTTTTCTGGATTAAAGTCTTTTGTTGTAGTAATACACAACTAAAATGTCCAAAACGTAGGATTTGGAATAGAAATAAAACACATCTCATAAAAAATTAAAATAAAACCCAAGTTTAAAAAATATATACAGTAAAAATAAAACCAAAATGCCAGCCCACAAGTCTTGTTAACAGCAATGTCAACCACAACCCATATTTAAAATACTGCATTAAAGACAAAAGCAATGAACCCAAAACACGAGTCAAGACTAGCGGCAGCAGAGAGAGTGTGTCAAAGAAAGAGATATCAAATCTTAGATCATAGAAGAGAGAGGAAAATAAACTCATATTAGAGAGGAGAAGACCATACCTCAGCCGATTCTACTAGTGTGTTAGTGTGAAAATAGATCAGACAGAGAAGAAGTTGAAGTGCGATGCCAAGCCACCAAAAGGAAGGGATTCAAATTAGATTAGTAGTGATTAGTGGAGGAGAAGAATGAGATTATGCAAATGGCTAAGGCAGAGCTAAGAGAGCAAGACAGAGAGAGAAACGGTATGGGTAAGAAATTTTGGGATTTTTGATTTGTAATTGTTTTGTGTGTAATTTTTTTAGACATTTATAGTTAATGTTGGTTTGTCTAGAGGTTAAGAGGCTGTTTGGCCACCTTTTTTGGCCACTCAATTTCCGTCACTCAATTTTCATTACTCATCACTCATTACTTAATTTTTATACCCGTTTAGCACCATCACTCAATATTTTTCACACTATTTGTGAGTCCCATAACTATCACTGGTGTAGCTTTTTTTTTTTTTTTTTTTTTTTTTAAGTACCCAGAAACCTGAACTCACTGAAGAAGGAAAAAAAAAAAAACTCAAGAGAAGACCGAACCAAACCCAGTGAAAGAAGAAAGAAAAAAAAAGTTCAGATAGAAGATCGAACCAACTGAAGAAGAAAGGAAAAAAGAAAAAGAAAAAAAAAGGAAACCCAGAGGAGTGGAGAAGACCAAACCCAGGACGAAAGGAAAAAAAAAAAAAAAGGAGAAGATCGAACCCAGTGAAAGAAGAAAGGAAAAAAAAAAGTTCAGATAGAAGACCGAACCCACTGAAGAAGAAAGGAGAAAAAAAAAAAAAAAAAGGAAACCCAGAGGAGTAGAGAAGACCAAACCTAGAAGGAAAGGAAAAAAAAAAGTTGAAAAGGTGGCTGAAGTTATGACAGTGGGTCCCTCTTGTATGTTTAATTACAAAAATGTCATTGAGTTATGAGAATTGGAAACTGAAAACAGCCAAAAATTGTTTTCAGTTTCCATAACTCATAATTCAAAAAGTAGAGAATTGAGTATTGGAAACAGAGTTATGAAAATAGAGTATTGGTGCAGGCAAACGAGTATTTTACTATGGGTCCCACCATTTTTGAAAATTGAGTTATGAAAACTGAAAATTGAGTCATGAAAATTGTCAATCCAAACAGCCTCTAAATGACCTTATTTTTGGGACAACTGACTTTGTTTAGACTAGAGGATTTTCTTCTTGTTCTTGGGTTAACTACTAGAATGTGTAATATAAAGGTTGTAATGCATGTTGTTGTTTGACATTATATATAATTAAATAATACTGCTCTTTATCAAAAAAAAAAAACACTGACCATCGGAGATGTTATATACAACTTAGTTTCATATACAACTTAACTTTTTTATTATTATGTGGGTTCCAGTTAGTTTAACTTATAAGATTTTTTATAGTCGAATAAGAGATCAATCTTTGTTTACAGCAAAAACTAATTGATATTTTGTTCTAATAATAAAGAAATATCATTAGAAGCGGACATGATTAAAACTATAACTAAAAAAAAAAAAACTTTATTATATATACCATTATTTAAAGAGCTTCTCCTGTTTGGATTCCTCATTTTTTAGTTTAAAATGTCCTTACGCCTTTATGTTTAAGTAGAGACAAAACTAAAGAACAATTCAGTAAAAATACAACTCTAACTTCTCCTAAAACATTGTCTAAAAAATAAGATCACTCTCCTATTCATTTTTAAATTAATTTATTTACATTTTCAAAAGAAATTGATTTATTCACTTGTAAATCAGATTTTTAAAATAAAAATTTTATATATATATATAAATAAAAAAAATAATTTTTTTCTACAAAATAGAATTACTAACAAACAAAAAAAAAGCACCGTCGCATATGCGAAGCTTCACGCGTGCAATGAGGCTATATATTATTATTATTATTATTATTATTATTATTTCATCAAAAATATCTAAAAAGAAACACTTTTTTATTACTTTTGTTTTTTTGTTGTAGATTTTAAAGAAAGGATCTGAACTTAACTTGTTCTCAAAGCCAACACTATCTATCTAAGCTTCTCTGTCTCTGAGACAATCAGATCAACCTAAAACATGGGTCAAGGAACTCCGGGCGGTCTTAACCGGCAAGGTTTGCCTGGTGATCGAAAACCCGACGGATCCGACAAGAAGGAGAAGAAATTCGAGCCGGCGGCGCCACCAGCTCGAGTGGGTCGCAAGCAGCGCAAACAGAAAGGCCCAGATGCCGCCTCTCGACTCCCAGGCGTTACGCCACACACAAAGTGCCTTTATTACTTTTGTTTTTTTGTTGTAGATTTTAAAGAAAGGATCTGAACTTAACTTGTTCTCAAAGCCAACACTATCTATCTAAGCTTCTCTGTCTCTGAGACAATCAGATCAACCTAAAACATGGGTCAAGGAACTCCGGGCGGTCTTAACCGGCAAGGTTTGCCTGGTGATCGAAAACCCGACGGATCCGACAAGAAGGAGAAGAAATTCGAGCCGGCGGCGCCACCAGCTCGAGTGGGTCGCAAGCAGCGCAAACAGAAAGGCCCAGATGCCGCCTCTCGACTCCCAGGCGTTACGCCACACACAAAGTGCCGTCTCCGACTCCTAAAGCTCGAGCGTGTCAAAGATTATCTGTTGATGGAGGAAGAGTTCGTCAGCAACCAAGAAAGACTCAAACCCCAAGAGGAAAAAGCCGAGGAGGACAGATCCAAAGTCGACGATCTCAGAGGCTCGCCCATGAGTGTTGGAAATCTGGAAGAACTCATCGATGAGAATCACGCGATCGTTTCCTCGTCGGTGGGGCCGGAATACTATGTGGGTATTTTGTCTTTTGTGGATAAGGATCAGCTGGAGCCTGGTTGTGCGATATTGATGCATAACAAGGTGCTTTCTGTGGTGGGGTTGTTGCAAGATGAGGTTGATCCTATGGTGTCTGTGATGAAAGTTGAGAAAGCTCCGTTGGAATCGTATGCGGATATTGGTGGCTTGGATGCACAGATTCAGGAGATTAAGGAGGCTGTGGAATTGCCATTAACACATCCTGAGTTGTATGAAGATATTGGGATTAAGCCTCCTAAGGGTGTTATTTTGTATGGTGAGCCTGGAACTGGGAAGACTTTGCTTGCTAAGGTTTGTGTTTTGGTTTTTTTGTTATTCCCAAGTTTGTTTATTTATTTATGATTGACAATAATATAGTGTTGTTTATGGGATTTTGGTCATGATGTTTGTTAACGAAAGCTAAATGTATAAGAATCTTTGCTATATGTTGTTCTGAGTAGTTGATTGAATTGAAGACCCAAATGAACACATTTTTATTTATTTTTCCCCCTCTCAAATTTATGAAGCTTAAGCTCAAAATTAGTTAATGTATTGTACCCTAAACCCTTTCACATTACTTAGGAACCAAATTCATTTAAACACCAGATTACATGTTTAGATGTGAAACATATGATAAGTGAACTTAGTATCAACCAAGTTTATATACATTGAAGTGTATGTTTTCCTCTATAATTCACTTTGGAAGCTGCACTTCTTGACTCCTATGTGAACTTTCACATGTTCTTAGGTGCCAGAGCTCCATATCACATGGACTCTGTGTGCGTGTGTGTGTTTGTGGAAGTTAATATAGAGACTTTAAATGACACTGAAGTTGGTTGGAATGGTGTCTATATAGGCAAGCAAGAAGTAAATACTTAAAATGTGTTTGCCATTCCAAATATATGTACGATATTTATTTGTGCCTAAAATGGTTGCACTATGTAGGCTTAAGAGAATCTATTTGATTTATGCCCTGCATAGTTTCTTGTTATGGTGTTTCTTGCCATGGAGTACTGTTGGTGTAGTTAGATTAGATGTTTTGTCGAAGTAGTTTAAGCTTGTAATCTTATTTGTGCTCTATCAGGCAGTAGCAAACTCAACATCAGCAACTTTCTTACGTGTCGTTGGTAGTGAATTGATTCAAAAATACTTGGGTGATGGTCCAAAATTAGTGAGGGAACTCTTCAGAGTAGCTGATGATCTGTCACCTTCAATTGTCTTCATTGATGAAATTGATGCAATTGGTACAAAGAGGTGAGTTAATAAACATTAATGGTATATCAGTTTTCATGGAGTGTTTCTGATCAATATGCCTAACAGGTATGACGCCCACTCAGGTGGTGAACGTGAAATTCAAAGGACTATGTTGGAATTGCTGAATCAGTTGGATGGTTTTGATTCGAGAGGAGATGTCAAAGTGATTCTTGCAACCAACAGGATTGAAAGTCTTGACCCAGCTTTGCTTCGGCCTGGCCGAATAGATAGAAAGATTGAGTTTCCTCTTCCTGATATCAAGACAAGGAGGCGTATTTTTCAGGTACATTTGATCTTATAAAATCAACACATTGCATATTTTTTCTCTTATTCCTTCTGATAAGTGATTTCGTTATGTTTGCTTCACTACATGATTAAGCAAATCTCATATTTCTTATTTGCAGATACACACATCAAGGATGACATTGGCTGATGAGGTCAACTTAGAAGAATTTGTCATGACTAAGGATGAATTTTCTGGAGCTGATATTAAGGCAATATGTACTGAAGCTGGCTTGCTTGCTTTAAGAGAACGCCGAATGAAGGTGAGCATGCTTCAATTCTTTATAGGACCAATGGCTGAGGTTTTTTTTTTATTTTATTTTTTATATATTTTTATTTTGTTTGTTTATTTATTTATTAAATTTCTCTAGAGGTACATTTTTCAGAGAGGAGTGCTATTACTTGCTTAGAAGTTTAATTGCACTAATTTATATGATCATTAGCCCCTTAGAATTGGAAGTACTTTATTATAAATTTATATGGTTTTACTGTATGTTTCTTGAGTCGTGATGCATGAAGCTCCCCAATTAGAGCGTATATTACATGAAAATTACATATTGGTAGAAGGAAGAATGGGAAGTGTAGAAGCAGAGAGATGGGACATCTCCCATAGGCAACTTAATATCATACTCTCTTTTTACTGTGTGATTGTTGTCCACCTTTACCTTGGACAAGATGCTTCAAGAGTGTCTCACCTACAATGTGTTGTTAGGTTATTAGCTGACCATATTAGATGCTCTTGCTCACTTTCAGGAGAGTTTAGTGTATCCTTCACAGATCTTTTATGCTCTCTCTCTCTCTCTCTCTCTCTCCATGACTAGTTATTGGCCTGTTTTTATGCTTTTTAACTTTCACTTTGTCAGTTTAGTAACATAGTAAATGGAAGTTGTCAATTTGCTATATTTCTGTGGAAGGAAAGAAGAGAGATACCAAATGAGTAATGAAAAATGCATTGATAGTTTACATTCTTTCCTTCAAATTACTACTTCTGTTGTTACACTATTTTGAGTAAGGCAAGTGCTAAGCTTGCCATCCATAAAAAATAAAAAAAAAATAAAAAATTTGTATTCATGTTATTTTAAGGTCTCCTAGAAGATATTTAAAGTGTTTTAAAAACCGGAACAGCCCAGTCAATCTGTTCAACTACCCCCTGTAGCTAGTCTGGTCTGATTATCCTAAAAGCTGGTGGAGTTAAAAAAGACCAGTCAAAACCACTTGACTGGTGGTTCAATAGACAAAACTGTTAACAAAATCAATATCTCAGTTCCTCCTGTTGTGACGATCTTCATGTGACACATTGTTGCCATGCTGCTGAAAAAGAGGTGCTCCTTAGTTATTTTTTTTTATTTTTTATTTTTTATTTTTTATTTTTTTTATGGTGCTTTGCATTTGTGAGAGGTGAAGGGGTTTGGTGAGCTCTGATTTGTTAAAGGTGGTTTCCTGGCGAGGTGGGAGTTTTGAGGGCAAAAGGTGAATGGGTATGGAAAGTAATGAAATGTGCTTGTTTCAACTGAGATTGATGGTTACATGTTCAGGTTTATCTTTTATGGGTTTGTCAGAAGATATCCATTAGAAAGTTATTGAGTGGTAAAACATTGATAAACGTTGCAACAAGTACACTTGAATTCAACCAAATTATTATCATGGTTGGAGCCCTAATGAATTTGTAAGCGCTAATTGAGAGTATTAATTGGACATCTACTCTTTCTTCCACACCGTATGATGAATTACGTTGAGTTCTGTTTCGGTTTGTTTTGAAATGAAACAAATATTTAAAATAATGCCTTCATTTCTCTAATCATAGTTGATTACATTCTATGTTTGTTAGAACTTGAACTTACATGCTTCGTGGTTGAAGCATTATTATTCTGTGATGTGATGTTATGAAATTTGGAATTTAGAAATTATTTGGTTACAGTGCAATTTGGAAGTTGGAATTTATTTGATTATTTATTATGTTTCGTAATTTAGTCATTATTCTTTCAATGTTAATTGCTTGTATATTTGTTTATTTTCAGTTGTGAAAACTCACTTGAGAATCGTTTAGTTCTTTTGAGAATTTTTTTTAATACATATTTTTGTTATAACATTAAACCTTATTCTATTTATTTATAGGGAATTGCTAACAAGTGCCCTTAGGGCACTTATTAATAATCCATTTAAAGAAAGTTTTTATGGGAAATGGAAAAAAAATAATTAATATTTTGATAGCTTTTTTCATTTTCCATAAAAGTGATATCAAAACTTTCTTAAAATTGATTATTAATGAGTGCCCTAAGGACACTCGTTAGCATGACCTTTATTTATATTATTAAATAATTATTTGTGATACCATTTTAGGTTGTTTTTTCATTTCGGTTTCTAAAACAGGTTATGCGTATATGTGTGATATCTGCAGTTGATTTAAATCAATGGACTGTGACTTAATACACACTTTTTTTTTAATTTTGCGCTTCAGGTAACACATCCTGATTTCAAGAAGGCAAAGGAGAAAGTAATGTTCAAGAAGAAAGAAGGGGTGCCAGAAGGACTCTACATGTGAAAAATGATAATCCTGCATGTGAAAACTGCACTGTATTATGTTTGTATTTTGGATTTAAAATCTATTTTTATTTATAATCTACGCTTTGAGTTTTAGATATTTTTTTTTATTCAGATGATTATCCGTTCTGGAAAGATCAAAGACACTCATTTTATCATCTACAAATTGCAGACTGCGTTTGTCCAATACAACTGAATTTAAAGATAGCCGGCTATCAATGTCAAATAGGTAATCCAAATGTTCATCAAATGTTTCCCTAAAGAATTTTTAATACGAAGGGTAATTTATAATTCAGCAAAAAATGAAAGTAAAATTGAAGGGTTACATATAAATATAATCATAGATTTTTTGGCAAAAGATTCTTGGTCAGCACTCGCTAATTTATCATTATCATTTATTTCTATAAGCCTCTCATTAGAGAAAGTTGATTTAGTGCAAGAAATAAACATTCAAATCGAATATCAATTTTCATGCCTAAAATTAAATGCTACCCAAAAGTTGATCTGAGTATCTCAAATTGAGTTTTCTGACTAGCATGCTAGAAAAAGTTTTAAAAAGTTTATAAGGTATGGTACCTGACTTAAATCGAAGCCAAAAGTTGAAGTAAATCAAAAGTCTAATTTAATGTCATCACTCTAAATGTGCATGCATTCAGTTTAATGCAATTTTCAAGGTGCCTTTTGATTCTCACAGTTTCCGGTCAGGAATGCCATGCGCACCATCAATCCATAAAACACATAAGAAATTTTGCATAAATTTATTTGGGTATAAAAGGAGAAAATTAGACCACAAGTTTGTACTTTGTTGGTATCAATTTCAAAAGCCTGACACAGCTTTTACACAATGAGTGCTATCAGGAACAGCTTAGTTTTACTTGTTTTGGCATCAGCCATGAGCCCTTCATGGCTTATTATTTCTGCCAATGGAAATGTGCTTCCTTTATTCATCAAATGGCATGTATACATTGTAAATGGATTGAGCAACAACATGACATTGTTCATCCATTGCCAATCTTCAGACAATGATATGGGCAACCACAATTTGTCTCCTGCAGCTAATTTCTCTTGGAGTTTCAGAACAAACTTCTTCCATTCTACGGTTTTTTCGTGCTACATACGCAAGGACGATGCTCAAGCCACCTTTAAAGTGTTTTGGCAAGATCCAGTTCTATTTGAGCGCTGCAAGTGGAAGAATTGCATTTGGATTGCCAAATATGATGGAATATATATAAGAGATTTTCAGAATGAGCAGGATGAGTTTCGATATCAATGGGAAGCACTAGCAGGTTGCTAAAATGAACTTCGATATATATGACCATGCACGGCTCCGTTCAAATAAAGAGTACAAATCTTTTGTACTATTTTTTGTATTACACTAATCATAAATTTTTGTGTTTAATTTTTTTTCCATTTTAAACTTTGGCTATTTTATAAGTAAAGTCAAAAGAATTCATGACAAATTGTAATTGGTGGAATATAAAGTGGTACACAAAAGTGATTTAAAAATAACAAAAAAAAATTTGACGAGATTAACAGCAAACAGCACAATATGAATACGTACTTCAACTAGAATATCGGTTTAAGCAAGCAAACAACAACAAAAAAAACATGCAAAAAATTTTGACAAAATTTTCAGTTAAAGCCAGCAAACATGCATAGCACATAACAACTAGAGCATGAATAGTTAGTTCATTTTGACAAAAGGTTAACCACATGCTAACCTTTATATTCGATCTATTTTATTATTTTCTTACTTCCTTCCTTTTCAATTGGTTAGATTATGTGAATGAAGAGTGGTGTGAGAGAACTTATACGGTCTCTAATTAAAAACAAAACGGTCAATCAATATTATTCAATACCCATTACCCACAAGTAATAGCCATGCTTATACAACCTTAACTGTAGAATGTAGATATAAAAATAAATAAATAAATAAACGGCCTAAATCACAAAAAAACAAGGACGAAAGATGGTACAAAGGTTTGTTCCTCTACTGAGTCTACTCAGATCTTTTTACCATGGTAATGGACAAGAACGCTTTAGTTGCCTCTTATATAGGTAGCTCAAAAAACCGAAGTAGTGAGATCTTGGAAACCTAGTTTTATTCATGCTTATCAGGATTAAGAATTGGATTGAGTATCGCCTATAACTCAAACTCAATTCTCATATTTCATTTTTTTTAACTCTATTTTTTTACTCACTTTAGAAATGTTTGGTTTCATATTTTGGTGTGTATCTCTTCTCTATAACTCAAATTTTTGCATTGAGTTGTGGGGTCCATTGAAGCCCATAACTCAAAACTTAAAAGCATTCGAATTATATTTTCAGTTTTCATGACTCAAACTCAAATTTTCGAGTTTTGAGTTATGGAAACTCAACTCCAAAATCAATCCAAACAAGATAAGTTTTGGTGGACCTCACTTTTTTGAGTTTTGGGTGATGAAAACTCAAAACTGAGTTATATAACTCAGTTTTCATCAATCCAAACATCCTTAGTGCATTCAGTGGGCCCCACATTTCTTGTTCTATTCTCATTTTCCTTCTAGTGGAGGTGGAGACCATATATCTTGAAAATTATTTTAGTTTGGAAAATTTAATGAACAATCATTGTATGGGGCATTGAAGCTGCCGAAGCAGTTTTTGGGAGAGAGTGTAGAGGTGGAGCCGCACGAGGTGGTGTGGCTGGCCAAAGGGGGGTAGAGACTTGTTGAGGTTGTTCAAGGAGTGGAAGCAATTGGTGGCAAATCTCTTTCACTTGCTGGAATTCATGAATATCTTCATTTTTGCTCCTATTCTATTCATTCATCAGTATATCATGTTTTAGCCTTTCTGACCTGACGTTTTGAATTCTGATGCATCCATTAGCAACTACATTATAGTATTCCTATTCTTAAGCCTAAGTCCCAAAATTTTAGAGATAACTATGGATTCTCGACAAATTAGTTAGGGTTGGCCATACTTTTTGTTACTCCCATAATTGTCATATATTTTCCTATTACTTCTACTAATGACGACAACAACAACAACACTAACAAAGCCTAAGTCCCAAAATTTCGGGAACGACTATGGATTCTCAACAAATTAGTTAGGGTTGGCCATACTTTTTGTTACTCCCTTAATTGTCATATTTTCCTATTACTTCTACTAATGTGATTTATGGTTTTTCTCTATCTTCTTCTTCTTCTTCTTCCTTTTTTTTTTTTTCCTAACTTGGTTCTTACTGGTGAATTAGTTGCTCTCATTTGAACATGGTTGAACCATCTTAAGTGACTCCCACTCATCTTTTTCATCAATAGGAGCCATTACTATCTTTAAGCGAATTTCTTCATTTCGAATCCTATCTTTATGTGTATTTTCAAATATCCATTTTAACATTCCCTTTAACTTAATAAGTAATCGACGATTGCACAATACTGTTAATGCGCTTCTCCACTTCATCCACCCTACTCTTATTCTATGATTCACATCATTTTCAATCTCTCGATCTTTATGGATTATGTTCCAAGATATCAAAAGTTGTCACCCTTTGGAATTTCTTGACCATCAAGGTTTACAAGCCTTTCATTTCTGTTTCTACTTTTAGTACTAAACTTATATTCCATATACTCTGTTTTAGGCTTACTTATTTGAAAGCCTTTCAATTCTCGAGTGTCTAGCCAAACTTCAATTTGGCATTAACTCCAATTCTAATTTCATTCACTAAAATTATATCATCTGAAAAAGCATGCATTAAGGGACTTTCTCTTGAATCCATTTATTGAGTTCATCCACCACTAGGGCAAAGAGATATGGACTTAATGTCAATCCTTGATGCAAACTTAAGTGATGGAAAACTCACTTGAAATTCCTCCACTTATTCTCACACAAGTTACAGCTACATTGATAGTACATATATCATTAATCAACTTAATGTACTTCAAAGGAATACCTCTCTTTTCCAAAATCCACCACATAACCTCTCTAAGGACCCTATCATATGCTTTCTCTAGATCAATGAAAATCCTTAGAGGTCTCTCTATTTTTGTTTTATATAGAAATAGTTATAGATAGAAAGGAAACCGATGAAAAAACTGAGGGAAAATTGATGCAATTGCTAGTCAATATAAATTAATTTCACTTAATCACCTTGTAATATAAACAAGAATATTGCTTAATAAATTCCATAACTTTTTTTTTTTTTGATAACTTAGATTCGCTATCTTGAAGAAATGATAACACTCTTGAAATATATATTTCCTTACAGACCTATTTCGAGTGGAAAATTAAATTGTTAGACATGTTCATTGACTTGAAATGGTCAGCTTGACTTGAAATATATTTTTCCCTACATACCCTATTTCATATGCTAAAGTTTGTTGCCAAAATGGTTAGCTTGACTTGGTTGACATCAAAACGTGACACATGGTAACATAACGTCACATATATGATCTAGTGTATAAGGTGCATGTTGTTGAACATGAAAGCGCGTAAAAATTGCTAGCATGTGGAAGCATGTGACGTGTGTGGTTTGACACACTGAATCTTTAAGTGGTGCTGTAGGAGGCAAAATTTTGAGCCAATCACAAAATGCCACATCAAAATTTAGTGACAAAATTTAAATTAATATGTCATTAAATTAGATAAATCAAATGTTGACATGTGTCATTTAAGATGATATTTATCCTAATTAAATAGAGATAAATATCTTGATGATAATTATTTTAATTAAATAAGAGATAAATATCTCAATTAAATTAGAATGATAATAGTTAATCACTATCTCTATTAAATAAATAAATAATAATAGAGATAATTATTAATCAGGAAGTCAATCCCAAGTGGGACTTATCCTTTGAAACCACTATAAATAGAGGGCATACCTCCTCTCATTTGGAAACAATTTTTCTAAGATGTCAAAGCTCTGAAGAAATTCTGCCTCAAGAACACACGAAGAACATTCAAATAAGTTCTTTGAAGTTCTATTGGAATTAACCTGAAAAAGCCTCCATAAACTTTAACGAACCTCAAATCCTTGAAGCTCAACGGATCAAGCCTCTAAAGCCCCGAAGAACTTCAACCTAAAAGCCTTCATATTCAAAGACTTGAAGAACAATAAATCTCTAAGAAGCTCGAAGCTAGAGATTTGTTGTGGAGACCCTTCAATCCATCTTTCAACTAAAGTCAAGAAGATTCCTTGTCCGAGTCAAGTTTAATGAAGATAGAATCAGAGGGTATTCTTTTGTAAAAGAATTGAAATAGAGATTATACTCATTATTCATCAATACAAATTATTATTTGCAAACCATATTTTCTTTTCAATTTTTTGATTTTCTACAATTGAGAAAAATTTGTGTTTACAAATTTTTGGCATGCCCAGTGGGACCATCTCTACCTCTCATCTCTTCTTCATTAACTTGTCACATCCTTTGAAGCCATATGGCTTCAAAGAAGACTCAAATTGACAATCCACTTTTTGGAACAAGTGAAGTTGATCCTCCACTTGATTCAAAATTTAATATTCCCTATACTGGACCCATGACAAGGAGAAGGATAAAAGCCCTTGCAGAAGTCTATGCTCAAACAACACCCATACCCCAATCCTCGTCTGTTTTCAACACTTCTGAAATCGAGAAGTCACAAACAGCCTCATTTACTCAGGGGGCAAGCAAAGATGTAGCTAGCCTTGTCAATGAAATGTTGCCTCAACCAGCTTTGTCACCAGAACCAACACAAAAAGCTCCAATTGTTGAAGAAGAGGATGAATCACTTGATGGCTCTGAATTCTCTTTTTCAAAAAATATTTCTACTTCCAAGCTTAGGGAATCCCCTCACTCTGTTAATTCATCTGCCATGCCAGTCATGATGACTAACACAACATCTTTGAAGGAATAAGTCTCGACCATAGCCCAAACTTTAGAAGAGCTAATGAAGTCCATGAAAGAGAGGGAAGCATTGAGAGACACTCAAATAATTTTCTTGATGAATAAGATGGGGAATACAGCTAGAAAGAATCGTGAAGATGAAAGCTTTCAATCAAAACAAACTCATAATGACAAACCCGAGGGTTCAACAAAGGATCTCAAACTCTCTACAGATGGGTCTATCTCTTCTGACCAACTTAAGGAGTTAATCAAGGAAGCTATCAAAGATCAAGTTGAGGGTGGAAGTCAATCGTCTATTGCTTATGCCAAACCATACACTCAAAGGATAGATCTCTTAAGGATGCCTCAAAACTATCGACCACCAAAGTTTCAACAGTTTGAAGGTAAAGGCAATCCAAGGCAGCATGTAGCTTACTTTGTAGAAGCTTGTAACAATGCTGGAACTTATGGGGATCTCATGGTTAAACAATTTGTTCGCTCTTTGAAGGGAAATGCGTTTGATTGGTATACCGATCTAGCGCCTAGCTTCATTGATAGTTGGAATCAAATGGAGCGAGAATTCCTAAACCGTTTCTACAGTACTCGACGTACTATTAGCATGATAGAACTCACCAATTCAAAGCAGTGGAAAGAAGAGCTTGTCATTGATTACATTCAACGGTGGAGAAATCTTAGTCTCAACTACAAGGATCAATTATCTGAAGCGTCTACAATTGAGATGTGCATTCAAGGAATGAATTGGGCTTCAAGCTGTATCCTTCAAGGAATAGAGCCTAAAACATTTGAAGAATTAGCAACACGGGCTCATGACATGGAGCTTAGTATTGCTTTCAATGGTCACCAAGGCCCGCCTGTTCAAGAACCCCACAATAGGAGAGAAAGACAAGATACTCGCAAAGGGGGCAAATTCCCTCATAAATTGGAAAACAAGCAGTCTTTGATTGTAACTACTGCTCCTCTCAAAGTTCCAGTTAAACCCAAGATAAAAGAACAGACATATGCTCTCACACAAGAAAGAAGAAGAAGACCAACATTACAAGAAATGCAAGAAAAGCAATATCCATTCCCTAATTCCAATACCTCCAACATGTTGGAACATCTACTTGAGTTGAAGTTGATTGAGCTACTGGAGATGAAACGTCCTAAAGAGGCTAACCAAGCAAATGATCCCAAGTATTGCAAGTATCATCGCCTCATAGGCCACCCCATTGAACAATGCTTTGTGCTGAAAGATAAAATCATGGAACTAGCTCATCAAGGAAAGATCATGTTTGATGATGAAGTTGCAACTGCCAATCTAGCCATGGTAGCCTCAACAACCACTTCTACTTATTTCACCATTCAATTTGGTTTATTTGAGCCTATTGAGGTGAAAGTACCTCTCTCCCCAGTGCCAATTTTTGAGAATTATATCTTTTCATCTTTTACGTGTTATCAAGTAAGTGGTGAAGAAGAATATTCAGATAGTGAGGAAGAGACAGAACGAGCTATCGTGTATAGGGCATACTGGTCTTCAATCATTTTTACTGATGATGATCATTTGTTGGGCTTCAAGATTCACAATCACCCCTTGTTTGTAACTGGGTACATTCGAGAACATCAAGTCAATCGTATCCTTATTGATGAGGGATCTGCAGTCAATATCCTCCCACTCAAAATATTGAAAGAACTTGGAATCTCCTTAGATGAACTACTTCCTAGTAGGTTAATGATTCAAGGCTTTAATCAGGGTGGACAAAGAGCTATTGGGAAGATTATACTTCATATGCTCATTGGTGAAATGGAATCAAGTGCACTCTTTCATGTCATTGATGCCAAGACTACTTACAAAGTGCTTATTGGAAGACCATGGTTGCATGAGTATGACATTGTGCCATCTATGTATCACCAATGCTTTAAATATTTCCAAGATGGACAAGTTAAGAAGATAGTAGCTGATCACAAGCCCTTTACTATAGTTGAATCACATTTTGCCGATGCAAAGTTTTACTTGGAAGATGACACACTAGAAGAAGCACAAGTCATTGTTTCACCATCTAGCAAAGAAGTAAACCTCCACTCCAAAACTTTAAGGATTGACTTTCTAATTGAAAAGAAGGAAGCCAAGCCAACTGAGGAGAAGGATAACAAGCAAATAAAGACTTCCAAAAAAGAGAAGAAGCATGAATCTTCTACAGCAACCAAGGCAGCTCCTGTGTTACACTATGTCCCAGTCACCAAATGAAAAGAGGGCCAATCACCCTTTTTAGGAGATGGAGAGTCAGTATTGGAAAATCTGCAGGGACTAACTCTCCCAATTGCTAAAATAACAAAATCAAACCCTCAAGTCAACCGTTGAAAGGGTTTACAAGACGATCCCAAGGACCAATTGTTGAACACGGGATTTTGCCCACCAAAAGAACCGAAGAGGGTTTTGACCCTAATGCATATAGACTCATGGCTAAAGCTGGTTATAGCCATGAGAAGCCAAGTGGTTTGGGTAAGCTCATCCCTAAAGCCTCTGAAAAAGAAGGACAAAAGACATTGAAAGACAAGGGTGTTGGGGCAACAAGTTCTAAGGCTGGAGTTGGGTACACTCCACCAACTCCCATTCGTATCCCTATTCGGAAAGCTAGTGTTTTGATTATTTCAACAGATGATAAAGAAGAAGAAACACCTTCAAAACCATCAAAGAAACTATCTGATTTTGATCACATTGGCAAACCCACTCCCCATATCTCAATCTTTGACAGGTTAGGGACATAAGAAGATGATAACTTTGTTAATGGCACTAGAATTTCTGCTCTTACAAGACTTAGTTATGCAACTTCTTCTCAACTCTGAAAGGATGAGAAGTTAAGACAAAAGCAAAATAAGATGTCAAATTTCTTTCACAAAGATGTTGATGACACACTCCTCCTGGATCAAGATTCAAACGAGGTTCGAAGCTTCATTCCATCTCGTATGAAACGTAGAACCATTTAGGAAGTGAATACTGGAGAAGCCTTGATTGTAAAAAGGCGCACAATGGTGACCACAAACCAAGAAGTCGAAGATGATATTAAGGATGCGCCACCCATATTTGAAGAAGGCATACAAGCTACAATTGATAAATTGAAGGAAATCAACACTAATACAATTGAAGACGTTTTGAGAATTGGCCTTATCAACGGCAAGTTCTTGAAACATTACTATGCTTGAAGTTTGAAACACTCCTTGGTAAGAGCCTAAACTACCTACCTCAACACTGAAATGGTACATGATGTTTCCCCATTACTCTTGAAAGTGTTCTTAAAAATTAAAAAAAAATAAAAAAAAAGGCCTGCTAGGTTGAAAACCTTTATACAAGGCGACCTAGGCAAAAGTTAGGGCACCAACAAAAAAAAAAAAAAAACCCTTTTGAACTACGTGGTGACTTAATCCCTCTCAAGGGGTACATAGGCAGCTTAGTATTTTATACTGAGTTCAGTCATGTCTCAAACCAAAACCATGTGAACTACGTGGTAACTTGATCCCTCTCAAGGGGTACGTAGGCAACTTGGTATTTCATAATAAGTTCAGTCACATGTTGAAACAAAAGCCCTTTGAATTATGTCATGGCTTTGAACCCTTTCAAGGGGTATGTAGGGAGCTTGGTATTCTATACTAAGTTCTGTCAAAATAAATTGAGCAATTAGTTTCCAACTAATAAGTTTAATTACATGTTTCAGAATTGATCAATTAGTTTTTAACTAAGCAGTTCAATTACATGTTACAAATTGAGCTATTAGTTTTTAACTAAGAAGTTCAATTACATGCTACAAATTGAGCAAAATTAGTTCAATCACATGTCCAAAAAAAAAAAAGGGGGAGAGAGTGGTAACTAAGAAGTTCAATCATATTGAAGGAAAATTCCAAACTACATCATGACAAAATCCAAAATTCTTCTAAAAAAAAAAAAGGGTTCAATCAAGGCATCCACTTCAAGTTCTTCAAATCGGAACGCTTACTCTAAGGTGCTTTGTATCTTCTTCAAGGCCTCCACATCTTGGTCTTTAAGCACAGTATTGGACTTAATGCTTTCAAGTTGATCTTGTAGAGCTTCTATGATGCCATCCTCTTCAACCTGCTTGGACTTTATTTGTGGCACTATTTGTTCTAACTCAGCTAGCTTTGCCTTCAGGTCATCAATCTCTGAATTGATAATTTGAAGTTTAGCGTCTAGAGATTCTTTCCTACTCGATGCTTTTGTAATAAGAAATTCAGTATCATTCACACGACGTGTTTGAATCTCTAGACTCACATGCTTACTCATAGATGCCTCCTTCTCTATGTAATATGAAACATCTTTTAAGTATTTGTCAACATGCACCTGCAATGGCTGAGGGTCAATCCCAAAATTCTATATCCCATGATAAATCTTGCTTACCTCGTCCTTGGAAAAGATCTTATTCAAAGGGAAGTCTGAAAGCTACAATAAAAGGAGGTCCCCAAGCATCAAAGCCCCTTGTTTACTCATAGACATCCCTTGTTCTAGTTGTGAAGAAACCTTGTTTGTGTCATTCACGGGTTTAGAAGATGTTATAGGATTGTTAATCCTATGCTTTTGGGTCTCCAAGTTCACAACAGAAGGTTCGTTGTGGGTTGAAGTAGGAACATGGTCAGCTGAGGTCATCGTACTACTACATTTTGATGATTTTTTTATATGTTTCCAATTAGCATCAGAATCTTTGCTTGCATCATCATCAGAAACTACAAGTGTATCCTCATATTGCATATCACTTGAACGTTTAGTACCTCTCTTTTGAACAGCAATAGTAGTGCTAGAAGGATTTTTAGTAGACTAAAGTTGATGGCTAGGACTCATAGTTGCTTGTTCCTTCTTTCCTTTCCAAGATTTACTAGATGGTGGCTTAGCAAGAAGAAGTGCAGTCTTGGCTAATGTATCAGTACCTTTAGTAAAGTCATCCTTGCAAAGGTTTTTCCAACAATCCATGTAGCTACGAGTAACTCTCTTCTCAAAGTTTGTGGATGAAGATGGTATAAGCACTATGGAAGATGTGTTGGAATGGGTGAATGACTGATAATATTGGTACAACTCCTTTAAAGTACTAGTTTGAATCCTTTTTTTTAGGTCACCTGGAATGTTTTGGTAGAACCCAAAGCGTCTACTAAATCTGTGTGGGCTATATGACTTTACAACACAATGATCTTCACATCGGAGAGATAAATATCCAGAGCGGAGAGACATAAAATAACCTAGTCTTAGAACAGATAGTCCTCCATTGTCCTCAAAAGTTAGGTCAAGGTCCGACTTGAATGAAGTCCCATGCCAAAAGAAATCCTTACCAGACCATATGCGGTCACGTGCAGATACTTCGTCCAACAGTGCCTCATAGCTTACCCCAAAATATCTTGTCATCATAGGCTTTCCCAGTTCATCATTTGCAACACGATGGCTTTTGAAGAAGTCTGCTATCCATGTATAAACATAATGGATAGCAAAGCCATTGCTAAACTTGCTTGGGACAGGATTGTTAAAAATTGTATTGAGCCCCTCGATATATGCTTGCTAAAACAGGAACAGCAAGGCCAACTTCACCACTAGCCATGAGACTAGTAATCTTAAAAGTACTAGGACGAATGCTACCCAAGTCCTTAATAGGAAAAACAAATACACAAAGCCAGCAAGCAGTAAAAGCTGCCAAATAAGTTTCTTTCTTAAGGTGTTTAGGAACTTGAAGATCAAAAAGAGCTGCATGTTCTTTGTCTTTCCAAGGCCCACGGTCAAGGATAAGGCCTGATGGATTTAGGCTGCGTTTTGGATGGAGTCCTTTCTTTGCTTGTTTCTTTGGAGTAGGATGTCTTTCATCTCCTTTAAACCAAAAAGCAATCCAATTGTTGACGTTAACTCTGCTTCTTCATTCGGTGTTGGAGATGATGGTAGACTATAAACAAATAGTGACAACTTCGAGGCAAGTAATTTTTCCCTTGATCATCAACTCCTTCAAGCTCCTTTGCAGTGGGAACCACTTCATCATAAAAAAGTCCTCTAATAGGAAGCCCACCAAGCTTATGCAAATCCCACATTGTAATAAAAATTTCTCCAACCAAAGTATGCAAAGTATTTGTCATTGGACTTCAACATTCACAAAATGCTTTCACAAGATGTTCATTGAAATCATATGTGAACAAGGAAGCAAAAACAGCTTCATAAAGGTTGGCAGCCTTAAGAAGTTCCTTGCACCGACTGAATATGTCCTCCAACCATTCCCAATATAATGGAATATAGGAAATTCCTCCATTTATGTTGAAGGAGTACTCCCAGTTTGTTCGACCCGCAATTATTTCTCGTCCCAAAGATGGGTATGGATTCGTACTCGCAATATTTGTGTGGTGGAAAGCAAGTAAAAGTGTGGCACTTGCATCAACGTTTTGGAGAGTAGCTTGTGACCACTGAGGCAAGTTAGGTGGACATATACCCCAATCCCATTTTGGTGAAAACTCTCCAATAATGGGAAGACGAGTGATTAGAGTCGAAGGCTTCGCTTCCTTGTTATCTTTCTCTGAATAAACAAATAGGGTTAGTTCATTGCCAATATACGAATCTTCGAAGGAAAATGCTTGGACACACTAAAAAGGGAGGAAAAAGAAACAAAAGTCAGTTCTCACAATGATTTCTAAAAAAAAAAAAATTACACACTTGAGAGAGATGGATAAACCAAGTCCCGCATCTCAAGTGAGTACCTTCAAATCTTAATACTTGAGAGAGATGGATAAACCAAGTCCTGCATCTCAAGTACTTTCTTTCAAAAAAAAAAAAAAAAAACAAACAAATTACACACTTGAGAGAGATGGATTGCATCTCAAGTACTTTCTTTCAAAAAA
Organism: Quercus suber; assembly: GCF_002906115.3. Taxonomy (NCBI): domain Eukaryota; kingdom Viridiplantae; phylum Streptophyta; class Magnoliopsida; order Fagales; family Fagaceae; genus Quercus; species Quercus suber. The sequence goes on from NW_027069475.1 coordinate 2,716,981, forward strand.
AAAAAAAAAAAACAAACAAATTACACACTTGAGAGAGATGGATAAACCAAGTCCCACATCTCAAGTAATTAAAAAAAAAAAAAATTATTACACACTTGAGAGAGATGGATAAACCAAGTCTCGCATCTCAAGTATGTATGTTAAGAGAAACTCACAACATGCAGAAGAAAATATTGCATGTAAAAGAAAAAAAAAAAAAAAACTGAGTACGAGAATGTACCTCTCGAAGAGGAAGTTCCATAATCGAGCTTGTGCAAAATTTGACACAGTTGTGATGGTCTTTAGAAACAATGAAAATTCTGAGGCCGAGTACTACAGGAGAAAAAAAAAAAGTCATGAGCACGGTTTACAAAAATATACACGAGGTTAAAAAAAAAAAAAAAAAAAAAAAGAGGTCATGCCTTGCTACCTGACTGAGAGAGAGAACAAAAATCTTACGTCTTCTCCAAGGAGTTTTCATGATATTCCCGAACTTATGCGCTATGTGAGGAAAATTGTGAGTTATGTGCGGCTGGAGCTGCCCTTTTATAGTGCTTATCACAGAGAGTTTAACTGCAACTAAAACTCATCCAGTCAAGACCACTTTGGCTAGGAAATCGATTCCTTCTTGAGTTTATCTTCTCATGGGAAGGGAATTCTTCTTCAGCTTGGACTAGAAAAAAGAAACATGGCTTCTTGCATGGTGGAGTCTTGCATGTATTATATACTTGGATTCTTGCATGCATTAGAACTCTTTTAAGTCTAGATATACCCTGGATTTGGACGTGGCCACTATTGCATTAGACAATCTCTACTTGGGTAGTGATTTATGAAAGGCGCTGAAATCAATTGCATCAAAGCATGAAATTTGTCGAGACTTGATCACTTTCCACACTTAAAATTGTGGACAAAATCAAGTCTCAAGGGGGCATTTGTAGGAGGCAAAATTTTGAGCCAATCAAAAAATGCCACATCAAAATTTAGTGACAAAATTTAAATTAATATGTCATTAAATTAGATAAATCAAATGTTGACATGTGTCATTTAAGATGATATTTATCCTAATTAAATAGAGATAAATATCTTGATGATAATTATTCTAATTAAATAAGAGATAAATATCTCAATTAAATTAGAATGATAATAGTTAATCATTATCTCTATTAAATAAATAAATAATAATAGAGATAATTATTAATAAGGAAGTCAATCCCAAGTGGGACTTATCCTTTGAAACCACTATAAATAGAGGGCATACCTCCTCTCATTTGGAAACAATTTTTCTAAGAGGTCAAAGCTCTGGAGAAATTCTACCTCAAGAACACACGAAGAACATTCAAATAAGTTCTTTGAAGTTCTATTGGAATTAAGCTAAAAAAGCCTCCATAAACTTCAACAAACCTCAAATCCTTGAAGCTCAACGGATCAAGTCTCTAAAGCCCCGAAGAACTTCAACCTAAAAGCCTTCATATTCAAAGACTTGAAGAACAATAAATCTCTAAGAAGCTCGAAGCTAGAGATTTGTTGTGGAGACCCTTCAATCCATCTTTCAACTAAAGTCAAGAAGATTCCTTGTCCGAGTCAAGTTTAATGAAGATAGAATCAGAGGGTATTCTTTTGTAAAAGAATTGAAAGAGAGATTGTACTCATTATTCATCAATACAAATTATTATTTGCAAACCATATTTTCTTTTCAATTGTTTGATTTTCTACAATTGAGAAAAATTTATGTTTACAGGTGCGTGGCAATGCGTGGAGGCTCTATTTGGGTTGATTTTGTCACCATTATGTAGGCCTACTTGAGATCTTTTGGATGGTGGTGGTTGTGAGTGATTTTGAGATGGGGAGTTATTGCTTACAAGGATTCTAGATTTATGACATCAGATTTGGGTTGGAAGGATGGCGAAGCAAGGGTTTAATGATGACCATAGCTAAGATTATGTAGATTTGATGGAAGAAAAAGATAGAAATTTTGTTCTAATCCAAGATCAATTTTTGCTTTAATACCATGTTAAATATTGTAAAATAAAGAGAATATAAAAGATAGTAGAAAAATGGAAGCAAGAGAAATGACACAAAAGTTATATAGTTTGACATAATGGCCTACATCATAAGAGAAACTTTTAGCCATTACATCTTTATTTTAATGAATTGTACTCCTATGTAACAAAAAATCCCTACATGGGCTCACAATATACATAGACCTTTTGGACCATTACATTTTATCCATAAAACCCATACCTTTTTTTCAAATACTTGTAGAGGTGGCAGAGAACAATTAACAAAAAATATAGTAGTGTATATATATATATATATATATGGGGCTGATTGAATGTTTCTTAGGGTTTTTGACAAAGCGAAACATGTTTAGTCTTTAGATTCCTTAGTGCAAGGTTCCCGATGAGCCCCTAGAGCTTTGGGCCCTCGGCAGCATTGTTTCTTTAAGTAAGTTTTTTTTTCAGTGACTCAGATGAAAGCATACACGATCACATTTATTCTTAAGACGCACAATAATTACCAAGAAAAAGGAAATATAAAAATCAGTTCTGGCGCAATGCAAATGGCTGAAACCACAAGTTCATCCACCACATGGTTTAAGCCTTGAAAATTGGGATAATCTTTAAATAATGACACTCATATGTGCTTTTGGATTTTTTTAACTTGTTTCTTAAAAATTGGTTAAAATATAATGGTATGTTTTAAAACTGCAAAAATAAATAGGTTAAAAAAAAAACAATATAAGAATTAACCTCTTTCCAAACAAACAAGTGAACAACTCTCAATAGGTCATAGCATCTCATACTCCTTTACAGTTTTTTTTTTTTTTTTAATTAATGAATAATTAATATGCATTTGAATTAACTTACTTGTTGGTTCGATTTGGTTATTTGCTCAAAGTAAACGTACATTTTTTTTTTAGAAGAAAGTAAAAGTAGATTTATACCTACAAAAAGTGAGAATTGGAAAAATTGTACATTATAAGTTAAAATAAACTAAGCCAAGCACACACAAAATAGCCATTTTCTAACCAATATTACCATTAGTGACCCACGGAAACAGTATAAATTCTTAAGTGTTTACTCTTGCCTCGAACTGTCTTTCTCTTTTACAAGTGAATGAGTCATGTTTAGCCCCGCACATGCACATGGCTTAAGCAGGAAACATATACATAATACATGTATAGCAGTTTAACATTTTCAATAAATTTTATGGATTAAATGCGTTATTATACTTTTCCCTTACACAAAAGTCAGAAGTCAATTTAATGTTAAATAAATGCATAGAATATTTCCCATGTATACATGATACAGGACTCTATCAAAAAAAAAAAATATATATATATATATATACCCTCTCCATCTTAATTTATTTGTCCTATTTCAAAAACTCAACTTTTTAAGTCTCCACGAAAGAGCGTCACACATATATACACTTAGATTAGGCTAGAGTAGAATTTCTATCTTGTAAAAAAAAAAAAAAAATTTTAAGAAAACATTATTTATTATTTTGTCCGCTATATAAAAATATATAAGTTTTTAGAACCCTCGTTACTTTAAACTATAAAAAAGAATCGCATTGACTTTTTAAATAAAGTAAGAGAAATGCTAACAGATGTTCTTAGGGCAATGGTTAACAATCCATTTAGAATGAGAAATGCTAACTGATACCCTTAGGACAATAGTTAATAATCAATTTAAAGAAAGTTTTTATGGGAAAAGGAAAAAAAAAAACAACTAATATTTTAATAACTTTTTAAAAAAATGACTTCATTTTGGGATATCTCAAAATGTAATAGAGAACCAACAAATTGGAATGTAGGGATTATAGACATAGGATGCTAGACTACACAATTTTGAGATCAGGCCATGCAATTTCAAATCAAGGGTTCTAATTGAAAGTTTCAAAATTTACTTTTAATCTTAGCCATTGAATAAAAAATCGTTTAACCTTTAATTCTTAACCATTTTACTTTTACACTTAGTTTTTTTAACTTCTCTCTCACAACTTAAGGTGAATTGCACAATCCCTGAAATGCAAATGTTTGTGCTTCACCCTTCAGCCAAAAGCACCTCTTAGGCTCGTACCTTTCTTTTTTTTCGCTCCTCCTGTAACGCTTTGAGCAATTGCCTATTCTTTTCGAATCCTCCTGTCTCACGCAGGCTAAATAATTATAGGGAGAAATATTTTGGTGACTATTTCTAGGATGCTAGATGAGAGTTTTGAACTATGGAATTAATGAATCCCACAAGAGCTTTCAATTTACTAGACCGACTCCCTGTGGTTAGTGGTTACCATGTATCACACTTGGGCTGATTAACAAATTAAAATAAGAAAAAAATTGACAGTGAGACCATGATTATTAATTGCAATAATATGCTTTGCATTCAGTGATACTGATGCATTTGTCCCAAAGAGACGATGATGCTTATCTTGTTATCTGTGTTATGTAAGTCTCTCTTGTACTATAATAATTCTTGCCATATCCCTAGAGAGAAGCATGGCTGAATAGACCAAAAAACAATTAAATAGTAGTAATTATGGAAAGCAGTGTAAACTGTATAGACAATAGGACGCCTAAAGTCCCTTGTGTTATCAAGAGATTATGTTAATGCGAAAAAGGAAACAAAAGCAATGTATAATTTTACAGTTGAGGAGGCTGGATAGTTTGATTTTTCGCTACCAGCAAATCAGACATATTCCGCAAAGCACACATTTTATACTTTCATAGCTCATCTTATACAAACTGAAGAAATACTAAAAATTATTTATAGAAAAGCATAGGAGAATCAATTTCCCCCAAGTTCCATAGATGCATCTCGATCAATTCAAATGTTGGGAAACACTCTTTGAATGAAAATTTGAACTTGCTCACAAAGAAAAAGAATCAAAGCTAATGTGAATGACCTTCAAAGTTCAAAGGAGTGGCTCAAAAATCAAAAATAAAGACAGCCCACATCACTGACAAATATTGTGGAAAACAATGCAAGAACACATGGAGCATTGCTAATGAGTAAATTTTGCAATACCTGTTCAATTCAATGAGACTAAAATATACTAAGCTAAGATTAAGAACAGAACCCCGAGGTGAAAGTGATGGTGGAGGTGTGGCTCCAAATCTTTGAATCTATTTAATAATTTCCTCTTTCTTTATCTGTACTTTTCTTGCTTGACTGCAAAGTAAGTATAATATAGACTTATTATTGCACTAGCAAGACTTGTAGAGTGTGACTGTTGAGTTTGCTCTTTAAGAAAAGAACAAGCAACAAGAAAGAGATAGAGAGAGAGACCCAATGAAAAACCAAGAGTGGTTAAGGTTTTGAGGCAATTGACAATGCCGATGCCGAGGCAGTCCTTCAACACTCACAACCACCATCCAATGCTGAGGCAATCCTTCACCATCCCCTACCACCACCACCACCACTATCATCTCCTCCTTTTTGTCCTGATACTTATATCGTTTTTTTCTTTTTCTTCTACTGCAAACAATGAGGTTGTTACGTTGTATTCATGGCTTCACAGCTCTCCCTCACCTTCTTTTTCAGCTTTCTCTAACTGGAATTCTTCACACCCCAACCCTTGTAACTGGCCTTACATAACTTGTTCTTCAGAAAACTTTGTTACTGAGATCAATATCCAGTCTATTGAGCTAGCTCTTCCCTTTCCTCCCAACCTTTCCTCCCTTCACTTCCTCCAAAAGCTGATTGTTTCTGGTGCTAATCTCACTGGGACAATCCCTCCTGATATAGGATATTGCACTGAGCTTACAGTCATTGATGTTAGTTCAAATAGTCTGGTGGGAACTATACCTTCAAGTGTTGGCAAGCTCCAAAATCTCAAGGACTTGATTTTGAACTCTAACCAGCTTACTGGTCAAATCCCAGCAGAGCTTGGTAATTGCATCAACCTTAAGAATCTCATTGTATTTGATAATTATTTAAGTGGGAAACTTCCTGTTGAACTAGGAAAACTGTCAAGTTTGGAAGTTATACGCGTGGGAGGGAACAAAGACATTGCAGGAAATATCCCAGATGAGCTTGGAGACTGTCAGAATTTGCAGGTTCTTGGTCTTGCTGATACTAAAATATCAGGCTCTATACCTGCTTCGCTGGGTAAACTAAGCATGCTTCAGACACTGTCAGTCTATACTACAATGCTCTCTGGTGAGATTCCACCAAATATATGCAACTGTTCAGAGCTTGTCAACTTATTCCTTTATGAGAATGATCTCTCAGGTTCACTTCCAGCAGAGTTAGGTAAGCTTCAGAAGCTGGAGAAGATGTTGCTATGGCAAAACAACTTTGTTGGCAGTATTCCTGAGGAAATTGGAAACTGCAAAAGCTTGAAGATTATTGACCTCGCCTTCAATTCTTTATCTGGGAGCATACCTCGGTCTTTTGGAAACCTCTCAAACCTTGAAGAGCTTATGCTTAGTAACAATAACATCTCTGGTTCAATCCCATCTGTTCTTTCAAATGCTACAAAACTCTTGCAGTTACAGCTTGATACTAATCAGATATCAGGTCGGATTCCTGCAGAGCTTGGGATGTTGACAGCACTAACAGTTTTCTTTGCGTGGCAGAACAAACTTGAAGGAAGCATTCCACCAGCATTGGCGGGTTGTCGGAGCCTTGAAGCCTTAGATTTGTCCCACAATGCACTCACCGGTAGCTTACCCCCTGGACTATTTCAGCTTCAAAATTTAACAAAGCTTCTCTTAATTTATAATGACATTTCGGGCTCAATTCCTCCAGAGATTGGTAAGTGCACTTCTCTTATTAGGCTTAGACTAGAGAATAATAGAATCAGTGGGTATATCCCAAAAGAAATTGGGATTCTCAACAACCTTACTTACCTTGACCTGTCTGAAAATCATCTTGCTGGATCAGTACCAGAAGAGATTGGCAATTGTGCTGAACTGCAAATGTTGAACCTAAGTAATAACACCCTTGGAGGCACATTGCCTAGCTCATTGTCTGCTCTGATCAGGCTTCAAGTATTGGATGTTTCTATTAATCAGTTTCTGGGGCAGATTCCTGGGAGTTTTGGGAAGCTTACTTCACTGAACAAACTCATCCTTAGTAGAAACTCACTCTCCGGATCAATACCTTCCTTGCTTGGTCGCTGTTCTGGTCTTCAGTTGCTTGATCTAAGTAACAATGCACTTTCTGGCACAATCCCTCCAGAAATATTTGAAATTGAAGCTCTTGACATTGCTCTAAATTTGAGTTCCAATGAACTATCTGGTGTAATCCCATCACAAATCTCTGCTCTCGACAAGCTCTCCATACTAGACCTTTCGCACAATAAGCTTGAAGGTGACTTGATGGTACTATCCGGGCTCATAAATCTTGTTTCTCTGAACATTTCTTACAATAATTTCACCGGTTGTCTTCCTGACAGCAAGCTATTTAGACAGTTATCAGCAACGGAGTTGGCAGGGAACCAAGGATTGTGTTCTAGGGGCCATGATGCATGTTTCCTTAGCAATGCTACTTGTATGACAAACAACAGTGGTTTTAGGAGGTCGCAGAGTCTAAGATTAGCCTTTGGGTTGCTAATTACCTTGACAATTGCATTGGCAATATTTGGGGCTATTGCAATTTTTGGAGCACGGAAAATTATTAGAGACGACCACGATTCTGAGATGGGAGGGGATTCATGGCCTTGGAAGTTCACTCCATTCCAGAAATTAAACTTCTCAGTTGAGCAAGTTTTGAAGTGTCTAGTTGAATCTAATGTAATTGGAAAGGGATGTTCAGGAATTGTCTATCGGGCAGAAATGGAAAATGGGGAAGTCATTGCAGTAAAGAAGCTGTGGCCAACGACAATGGCTGCTGGATATAACTGCCAAAATGTGAGGACAGGAATCAATGGGGCGGTTCGTGATTCTTTTTCAGCTGAAGTAAAAACGCTTGGCACAATCCGGCACAAGAACATTGTAAGATTCTTGGGTTGCTGTTGGAATCAAAACATGAGATTGCTAATGTATGATTATATGCCCAATGGGAGCTTGGGCAGTCTTCTTCATGAACGAAGCGGTAACTGCTTGGAATGGAACCTGAGATATCAGATTGTATTGGGGGCAGCTCAAGGTTTGGCTTATTTACACCATGACTGTGTTCCTCCCATTGTTCACAGGGACATTAAGGCCAACAACATTCTCATTGGTCCTGAATTCGAACCTTATATTGGTGATTTTGGGCTTGCCAAGCTTGTTGATGATGGAGATTTTGCTCGGTCTTCCAACACTGTTGCTGGTTCCTATGGTTACATTGCTCCTGGTTAGTACAATATTCCAATCTTATCATCCTTCATTGAAAGTACAAATTCTTAGGAATCAATTAATAATTTTAGGAAAAAATGAAAGAACTCTTAACAAAAACATTATCTTCATAATCCTTGATAAAACTAATTGTATGATGAATAAATCTTTTAGTCATAGATTATTTTATCATCTCTAATTATGGAAATCTTTTCATAAATATACAGATAACTTAAGAATGAGAATACATGCCTAACAAAATTTGCTTTCTCTGCCAATTCAAGGATTTCAAAGTCATTCATAATGAAGAATTACTTTTCATGTTGCAGTTTTCATGTGGTAATTTTATGCAATTTTTAAGCCGCATTCATGTGCTTTTTGTGCCTTTGGTTTTCAGAGTATGGGTACATGATGAAGATAACAGAGAAGAGTGATGTCTATAGCTATGGTGTTGTTGTTTTAGAAGTGTTAACAGGGAAGCAACCAATTGATCCAACCATACCAGATGGTCTTCACATTGTCGATTGGGTAAGGCAGAGGAGAGGGGGAGTTCAAGTGCTAGATCCTAGCTTATGTGCTCAACCAGAATCGGAAATTGAGGAAATGTTGCAGACCTTAGGTGTGGCTTTGCTGTGTGTAAATCCTTCCCCAGATGATAGGCCAACCATGAAAGATGTAGCAGCAATGCTCAAAGAGATAAGGCAGGAGAGAGAGGAGTTCATGAAAGTTGATACAATTCTTAATGGATCTTCTGCAAGTGAGAAACAAGAAAACAATAGGTCCGGTGGCGGTGGAGGTCCATCTGCAAATGCAATGATGCCACATTCATACCTCCAAAGCAACAACACAAGCTTTTCTGCTTCCTCATTGCTATATTCTTCTTCCTCCAATGTTAAAACTACTTTCAAATAGTTGGTTAAATCTTCATGTTCGCTATGCAGTCAAGAGTTCCTTAAATTGTTTGTTTCTAGATCAGTCTAGTTTCACCAATCTGGTTTCTTTATGTAAAAGAGAAATGCTTTAATAATCAGAATCAGCAAAATTCTGACTTTAGTCATAACATTCTTGCATTTAATTAGATTAAAATTCACAACAGACGTGATTTATTAGTCAATTCTGGTTGATCTTTTCTTTTGAAGACCATACACTAAGGTAGACTGCAGGTTTTGTATGGAATCTATATATTAAATTATTAATTATTAAACCCGTTCTTATTACCAAATAAGCTTCATCAAATTTATAAATACACTGCTGAATTAGCAAAAAATATTATTGTAAAACTTTGACAAATGCAATTTTAATTTTGTAGTGGTATGTATGAAAACATATAACTTGAACAATTTTAGGCTCATCAACAGCATAAAATGTTCAACTTATGCACTCCATATATATATATATATATATATATATGGGGCTTAACGCCTTAACAAGAAAACAGTCATAGTAGAATAGGAACTGCCACCGGCATTGGGGTCATACTTCATCCGTGATAGTAATGTTATACCGGCGTAGAACTTGAAGGAAAGACAAGCTTTAGCTTTTTGTCAACCAGCCCCAATGACCCATTAACCAAGCTTTCATTTCTTCATCTACACCTAAGGTGACAATTTTTATCCATATCCATGAATCCGCCAATTATCCATCTTATTTGGATAAATCTTAACCCAACCCATTTGAATATTTGGGTTAAATGAGAAAATATCCATTTGGTTATTTAATTAGACGGGTCTAAATAAATAAATTCACTAATACTCACTAAAGCCATTTAAAATTTAAAATTAAATAAACCCACAAACACCCGCTAAAAACCATTCTAAATTCTAAAACTTACCTAAATAGTATAACCTTAAACACTTTCCCTCCAATTTTCTAAGCCAAAACATTCGTCCCTCTCATTCTCAGTCTCACTCTCCTTAAAAACTTTCCCTCAAATTTTCTCAATAACCAAACAAACACATAAAAAAAAAATTGCAATAGAAATTGAAAGAAAAAGCGGAGTCTAACAAACGGTAATTGGCAGCAAGAGAAATGAAGAAGGGTCTAGAAGATCCACTTGTTCATGATGATAATGGTGACATTGAAAGTCCACCATTGAAGAATAGCGAGAAGCGATCTTCTTTTTTTTTTTTTTTTTTTAATAATGTGCTAGCACTGTTTGATCTGAGAAGCCCATACTATGAATTTGAAGTTCTCTTTGATAGATACCCATTGGAGGATGACTTTGAGAAATTCTCTGCTTCACCAAGAGACTGACGCCTTGAAGATCCATTGCTTATGGTTCTCCCTTTTGAGGCAATGCAAGAGTTACCATTAGATGTTTTAAACCTTTACCCCAAAACCTTGAATCGCATTTGGTATTTTTCTTTAAGCTGTGCTTCTGGCTTTGTGGTGCGCTCAGCTACTGCTAGTTTATCACAAAGCTGCTGCATTTCTCCTTGAAAAAATTTTCTTTCCTCTGTAACAACTTAGTTTCCTCCATCATTCTCTCTCTCTCCCTCTCTCTCTGGAGACACGTAGATCACCAGAGATAAAATTCTCAAAATCACAAGCACTCAAACCCAGCACAAAGAGAGAGAGAGAGAGAGAGCTGGATTTACCAATATACCCTTGGTTTTTCTAAAAGTTCAGATTTATCATTCAATGGGTATTTTGGTAATTTTGAAAGCGTAGGGGGGGTATTTGGGTCATTTTGGGTATTTAAAGATATTTTGGTAATTTTAGAAGTCAATAGGGTATTTAACTAGTTTTAGAGGTATTTTGGTCATATTGGGTTAAATGGGCGAGTTACTAATTAAATGGGTTGGGCGGGTAATGGATGATTAATTTATATATAAACGGGTCATATATGGATAAATAGGTAATTATACATCCAACCCATTTATGACCCAACCTACTCATTTGCCACCTCTTTGACTACACCCTACACGAGCAAAGGCCAGTGGAGCGAGCCCAGCTTCAAAAATTTTTAGCACAAGTGCTACCGCTTTAGACATTAATAGAGATTTGTTTCGGAATACCATGTCCTTTTGTAGCTCTTTCTACTTTGTTATATCAATAATGAAATATATATATGGATTGGTTTCAAGTTATACTTAGTGTAACTCTAAGTAATATTATATCACTCAATAACTTATTATTGAATTTATATTTTGAAAATTCAACCGTTGAATTACATGTTCTATATATTTTTAAAATACATACCAAATTTCATGCCAATCAGATGTAATTTACCATTCAATCCATAAATTAATCTTTTATGCATTATTTCAAATTACAAAAACTTGAATTTAAACAATTAATTGATGACATGGCTATTAATTTTTTATCACATTGAAATTTTGCAAGCATGGAGAAAATAAAAAGATAATGTAATCTAACGGTAGATTTATTAAAATTTGCATCCAATTAAAAACTATTGGTTAGTGTAACATTGCTTAAAATTACACTGGGTGTAACTTTAAACAATGTTACACCACTCAATAAAATTGGTCAAAAATTTGACATAAACTACAATAGTGTGACATAAAATAGTTTCTTAACCAGCATCTAACGTTACTCTAAATATTATGATTGGTATAAATTCTGTTTATATCTACCATGGCATATGCCAAGCCATCATTTTCTTCACCGAACTGACGCATTCACATTCAAGAGACATGTAAGCCCATGATGCAAGCATTTTTATTATTACCTATGATAAATATTGAAATAATATTTCTACCACATAAAATGACATAATTTGCTCACGTAATAAGTTTTAAGTAGTAGAGATGTGTTCTCACATGAATCTACTATCACACATCTATCACTCACAGCTCGCCACATAAACAAGTTGTAACACAAATTATAACATTGGCTCTACACCCTATATATGTTGGTGGCAGATAGTCATTTTCAGCAGATTCTTTGAAATATTTAAGTCTAGTATGTACATCATCATTCACAATATAATACCGAATTCCTTGGTAGATGAGACAGAAAGGGTTACCGGCACTTACAACTCATTGCAATAACTTGATATGAATTATTTTACAATCTATTGCAATGACAAATATTAAGATAACATTGCAATAGCCTAATATAAATTATTTTACAATATATTGCAATGACAAATATTAAAATATTATTGCAATAACCTAATATCAATTATTTTACAATCTATTGCAATGACAAACATAAAATAATTATCTATTATAAGGAATATAACATTGCAATAATTTGATCTAAATTATTTTTTTCAATTATTTGCAATCTATTATAATAAAATTTGTGAAGTAATAACCTATTACCACAAAATATTCAAAACAGAAAATTTTTTATTGTAACAAAATATATAATATTGTATCAAATTTTTCATTAAAATATTTAGTATTTAGGCTTGTCTCGAGCTCAAGCCAAGCTTGAGCATTTGATTTTTATCGATGAGCTAAGCTCAAACACACACTACTTAGCAAAGTTTGGCTCGTTTACAGCCCTATTTGCATCAAAATTTCTTGAGAGCTTCTAGGAAACTCGATTGTACGAATGTTGCAGGGGATTCTGCAGAATTTACGAATTTGACAGTTTTTTGGTCAAAATTTGTTCCACTTCAAATGAAAATATTTATGAATATTGAAAACAGTTTATGGAGTTATACCTCCTCACCCATGATCTATAAATGATTCGAACTCTCACTTTCAATGTCTTCTTCTTTCAAAACTTTCCTAGAAACACAAAAAAAAATCCTTTAGGAATGAACCAAAATTGCTATTTTTAGAATCTAATAAACTTGGTTGTATTATGGGGATAAATTTATAGTAACCTTTAAGCAACTCGTGTGTGGGTGCATACATTGTCTAAGGAAAGCATTTTATTGTGACTCCAAATTATCAAGTATTTTGTTTGAATATTGAGTTACTATATATTTTTTTTTAATTATATTTTTCAATACAGAAAACAAGATTTTTGTCCCAATATTTTTTGAGTGTAAAAAGCATTAATTCCTCTTTAGTAGTGGTAGAGTGACAAAAAAAGTGGCAAACAAATGAAAAAACAAAGTTTAGAGAATCTAGATGTACAAGAGTATCAAGTTTCTTTTTATCAAAATGAATAGAAAGTTGTACGAAACTCGAATGTAGTAGTGTTGTATGAGATTATGCAAAATTTACCAATTTAACAGTTTTTGGGCCAAAAGTGGTACAACTTGAAATGAAAACTATTGTGAATATTGAAAACAGTTTTTGGATGGTTGTAAGACTATACCCATGATATATAAATGATTGTAACTCTCACTTTGAATATCTTTTTCATTCAAAACATTCTAAGAAAAACTAAAACTCCTCAGGGCCTTCTAAAAAATTGATATTTTTAGGACGAAATAAACTTGGTTGTATCCTGGAATAAATTTGTAGTACCTTTTATCAACTCTAGTGTGGGTGCATATATTGTCTAAGGATAGCATTTTGTTGTGGCTCCAATTTCTAAAACGTTTTGTTTGATTATTGGATCACTATATTATTTTCATTATGTTTTTCAGTAGTGAAAAAGTGATTTCTAATCCCAATTTTTTTTTAATGTGAGAAATGTTAAATCCTCTTTAGTAGAGCTAAAGTGACAAAAACTATGGCAATGAAGTGAAAAAAAATAAATTTAGAGAATCTCCTACATACTAGACTTGTATGTAAGACCTATGAGATATTCAAGTTTCTTTTTGTCTTGAGAGTTTGTACGAAACCCGAACGTACGACTGTTGCAAAAGATTATGCAAAATTTACGAATTCGATAGTTTTTGGGACAAAATTTGTTCCACTTGAAATGAAAACGCTTGTGAAACTCTTTACCCAAGATATATAAATGACTCTAACTCTCACTTTCAGTACTTCTTTCAAAACTATCTAAGAAACACTAAAAATCCTCTGGGACATCTCTAAAATTGTTGTATTTAGAATGTAATAAACTTAGTTGTATCTGTGAGATAAATATGTAGTAAGATTTTAGCAACTCTTGTGTGAGTGCATATATTGTCTAAGGATATCGTTTCGTTGTGGCTCCAAATTGTCAACTGTTTTGTTTGATTATTAAATCACTATATTTATGCATTATATTTTTTGGCACTGAAAATTTGGTGTGAAGTTCCTTTTATTTTATTTTTATAATGTGAGAATTGTTACTTCCTCTTTAGAAGAACTATGTGAATGAAAATGTGGCAAAAAAATAAAAAACGTATAAAGAATATCATACGTATGAGAGATGTATGTTAGACGTACAAGATTTTTAAGTTTCTTTTGCATCAAAATTTCCTGAGAGTTTGTACGAAACCCAAACGTACGACTGTTGCAGAAGATTATGCAAAATTTAAGAAGTTGATAGTTTTTGGGACAAAATTTGTTTCACTTGAAATGAAAAAATTTGTGAATATTGGAAACAATTTTTGGACGGTCATAACTCTTTACCCGTGATATGTAAATGATTCTAACTCTCACTTTTAGTACTTCTTTCAAAACTTTCTAAGAAACACTAAAACTCCTTTGGGACTTCTCCAAAATTGTTGTATTTAGAATGCAATAAACTTGGTTGTATCCTAGGGATAAATTTGAAATAACATTTTAACAACTCTTGTGCGGGTGCGCATATTGTGTAAGGATAGCGTTTCATTGTAGCTCCAAAGTGTCAAATGTTTTGTTTGATTATTAAATCACTATTTATTTTTATTATATATATATATATATTTTTTTTTTTTTGTAGTGAAAAAACAAAGTTTATATAATCTCGGATGTACGAGAGTTGTATTAAAAATGTATAAGATTATCAAGTTTCTTTTCATCAAAATTACTACCTCGGTCTCAGTTTGTTTGTCCTCTATTCCATTTTGAAATGTCTTAAAATATTGTCCTGTTTCTAAAAATAAAAATTATTAGTTTACTAATGTTCCTATTATACCCCTACTTTATTTTCAAAACTATTTGAAAAGAAAACTAACTAATATTTTAAAAAATCAATTTAATTGGGCACCTTTTTAGTTGCCTCATTAAGAATATCTCCTTTTCAAAAAGTTGATAAATTTATTTAATGGTAGTTTTGTAAACTTATACATTTTTATAAGATAGACAAGACAATAAATGATATTCCCTTAAAAAGTTTAACTTTTCAAACAGGATAAACAAATTGAGATGGAGGGAATTGTACGAGATTATGCAGAATTTACGAATTTGACAGTTTTTGGGCCAAAAGTTATGCAACTTGAAATTAAAACTATTGTGAATATTGGGAACAATTTTTGGATGGTTATAAGACTTTACCCATCTATATATTACTAAAAGCTAAAGCGTAGGATTTAATATTGTTACGCTCACATTGAGCTACGTCAGCAGCCATGTCATTTCCATCTTCTTTTTTGTATTTGTCCAAAAATCTAAAAATAGTTGTTATCAATTATAAAATTCTAATAAATATAAAATAAATCTCAACCCTATCTCCACCATAAAGCCCACTTCTTATAAATTTAATTCCTCCATAAAGCCCAAACCCAAAGCCTTTTCAACCTAAACCTTTTGTGAAACCTTCATTTTCATGGTTTTAAACTTTCTATTTTTCCTTTCCCTTCCTTTCCCTACATTTTAGATTCCTTCCCCCTTCCCCCACGTTTATTTTCTCACGCAAAACCCTTAGTCTCTCCCCAATTTCATGGTTTCAAAAAAATGTCTTTAATTTTTAATGTAGACCCTTTCTCTCCCTAGTTTCACATTTTCAAAAAAATCAGCACTTCAACTTGCTACTGCCAGGCTCTCTCTCTTCCGAAGACAGCTTCAAATCTTTAGACTTTGGCTTTCTAACGCCAACCTCTCTCTCTTCCCACATTCATCTCTTCCTCTCCTCACTGTATATTAATACTAACAGAAGCTGGATAATTCAGTTTAGGTATCTTTAAATCCTAGTTGCTCTTGACCTCTATTATTCTGACTACCACGCATAATAATTCAATGTGAGGATTAGATTAATAGTATTGTTTCTTTTAATTGCTTTTTTTTTTTTTTAATTTTATTAATAACTCTTTTGTGTTGTGGGTCATATATGGGCCTGTTTGTTTTTTAGTATTTGGGGTGGGCCTTATCTTGTGTGATTTCAACAACTATGACTAACTCTGATTTCTTCGTGTAGTGCTGAGGTGTGAATGATTGTTATGTTACCTTTTCTTTCTACTTGATTTCTTTTAGGATGTTCACAATTAGATTGCTAAATGAATTTATTATCCATGCTGGGTATGAGTAGATGGAATACACCACTTGTTATATAGTTTAAAGTATATTGGGCTGTTCATTTTCTACAAAATACTGATGTTGTTGGTTTTAGAATATTTATAAAGGGTAGTTTTATGCAAATAATTGCAAGTTCTTCTAAGAATATTAGAAGTGTTAATTGTGTCCTGATTTGCTCTTAATGTTGGCATTTTCCTGTTATTTTTGAAACAAATGTTCAACAAGCGATCTTTGCTATTCAATCTTCTAACTCCAAATTTATAAGCTATGGACTTTTAGTTGCTACTATTTTAATATTTTATGTCCTTTTTAACTCCAAATTTTAAAGCTATGGACTTTTAGTTGCTCTTATTTTAATATTTTGTGCTCTGTTGCTAGGATTACATTAGTGGAAATTCAATTTCATTCCAGCCAAGCTAAATAGGGTTGCTGTAATGTTAGCTAATTGTGCAGGATGAGGTTATCTTCATTTTCATGATTTCTCTTTTTGTACATTGTTACAACATTATGTTCAAAATCCTAAATTCCTTGATATGAAACTAGCAACTTTTCATATGAAATTCAAGGAATCTTGGAAATTTTAAATTTTAAATTTCAAATTTTTGTTCAATCCCATCTCTCTCTTTTTGTGTCATTGCTTTGGTTTTTAAAATTTTTTTATATAATAATAATGATTTTTGTTTGGTTATTGAGAAATTGTATGAATCAAATTATGAATAATTTTGGGGTTTTATTTAGTGTGTTTGGGATTCAAGAATCTTTATATAGCTATTTTATTTGTTTTATTAGTTGGTTGGTGTCAATTTTTATCCATGGTTATTAGGGGCGGCTGATGTGTCCATTAAGTAATACCTAAGCTTGCCACATGAATTAATTTGGCCCAATCAAATTGTGACACATGAATTCTATTATTGTGTGTAACTAAATAAATTTTAAAACTTTAAATTAAAAATAAATACTCTAAAATTTAAAAATCACATAAAAACTCTATTACTTTGCATGGATTCGGTGCTTCCACACTCACCAAAACCTAAACTTCTCCCCCTCATTGTCCGCCACTTCGCTTAAGGCTTCAAATTTTTATTGAGACCCAAATTGA
This sequence comes from Quercus suber, assembly GCF_002906115.3. NCBI lineage: Eukaryota > Viridiplantae > Streptophyta > Magnoliopsida > Fagales > Fagaceae > Quercus > Quercus suber. Next base: position 2,734,556 of record NW_027069475.1, read on the forward strand.
ACACTTAGTTTGAGACCTAGCTCTAGGCTTCAATGATAAATCTTTGCTCTAGGCTTCAATGATAAATCTTCAGAGGATGACGCATCGATTAAATCATTTTCTAGCCCTTGGGACAAATTTAACACAAAATCAAAGCTCAAAATGATTTGCTCCAAATAGAAGGAAGACGAGATTGACCGAATGTGATCATCAAAGGCTTTGAAACTCACCTGCGACTTAAGGTCAAGCAAAACCATGGGAATTGGAACCTTAAGCAAGACAAAGTGGAGACCTTAGATCCAACTGAGATGAAGCAAACATTACGAACCTTGGGTTTTTGGCATTGAATTGAGGGCTTACTATATGAATCGAAGAGGAAACACTAGGCAATTATTAGGATTTGAGATTGGGCAATATTGTTTGGTCTTAATTTTCTAGAAAATTGTAGAGAGAGAGACTTTACATTATTTTATTTTATTAGTTTACCTTATTTTTGGAATTAAAATAATTGTTTTTATTTTTTTAGTTTTTTTAGGTTATTTAATTTGATGTGGCACACTTAAGAGAGAGACATAGCGTGTTCATTGGGCTATCTTTCACATGTGACAATCATACGTGGTATTAAATAATGGATACATTATCAAAACGACCTTCTAACAATAGGAGAATGAATCAAAATTTGAAACGTTAGAGGGAAAAATTAAAATGACCCCACACTTTAGTGATGTGATTTGCCCTTTTTTTTTTTTTTTTTTTTTTTTTTTTTTTAAGAAAATAGATCATCTTTTATAGAATTAGGGAACTGAAAACTCAACAAGAACAACAGAGTGTAAGTCTAGTGGAACATGCTCCATCCAAACTAACAAAGGAAAAGAAAGGGAAAAAAGAAGAAGAAGAAGAAGACCAAACCTATATATAATAACCTCATTCTCTCTCCTTTGTGTGGAGTGTCAAGTACTCAAGCGTGTGTTTGTTTCTTAAAAATAAATAAATAAATAAGGTGAAAGCGTTTGGCAACACAACACCAACACTACTTGTATTCTTGAAATTCCCTTTTACGAGGAGACTTATAGCTCAATTGACATCTATTGATAATTCAACAAAAGATAATACTTGAGTCTAGTATTTAGTTGTATCAGACTTGTTGAAATGGTGAAACGTGTCTACTTTTGTATTGGACCCTTAGTGTAGTAATCACTCCATAAATATAAATGCTTGTGGAGTGTGGAAGGCAAGAGCTAGTGTTCAAGTCTTTAAGAGGGAGTTTCACACATATATATACACTTAGATTAGACTATAATAGAAATTCTATCTTGTTAAAAAAAAAATAAATAAATAAATAAAGATCCAATAAACTAAATGCACTAGATCTAACCCAAGTCCTTCAATAAAAATGTCCAAGATTCACACTACTATCAATAGTTGAAAACACCAAAATGTGTCAATAGATTCAAATTATCTATACTCCTAATCTTGGAAAATCTATTTGATATCCCGATTCATAGAATCAATAATTAAATTCCAAATTATTTTATATTTCAACACTTCTTGTTTCTACATCTAATTAATTAACCGGATGTGTAAGCTTCAGATTCCAGTACCAACTTTCATTCCCATAATTTATATGGTTATGCTTTGGACCCGATTCAAAATTTTAAGAATAGGTGAGTCGTGAGATAGTCCCAATTCATTATTGCTAATAAAAAAGTGAATATATATATATATATATATAATTTGGAATTGGGACTATCTCAATGATTCTTAACAATTATTTTGCATTGGGATTGCCAGTTCATGGATTAAAAGGCCTTAAAGATCCAGTAATTCCCTTCCATTGCTTGTATCCAAAACATTGATATTTTGGAACTTTAGTTGATTATATGTAAATCCAAACAACTTCCAAATACAAAATTGCAAACTACAGGGAAGTAATAATGATAATAACAATAAATTGCAAAACCAAAGAGAGATAACTTTCTAGGCTGCAATGTCCATCAAATAAAAGATCACAGGTACCATCGATATCACACTGGTGGCGCCTCTTTTGCACGGCGAGTTTGGGTTTTTAAATGTATTGTATGATGCTTTAGGCTTAATTTTCTAATTGTATGGACTTAATTAATATGGTATATTAATGAAGCTCTGCGTGATTGTGTGTATTGGCATTAAGCAATTATTTTTCTACTAGCTTGTAACCTCATGCATATGGATGAATACACTTAAAGATATACAATAAGATGCATAATATAATTCCTATATATATAATTTAAATAATATTGATAGTCATTTTTATATTTTGTTAACTCTTTAAAAAAAAATTGTAAGGATATTATTAGGTATTGTTCAGACATATGTGATTCACTTATTAGAAACATATGTCACTATTTTGTGTAATTGACTAATCTTTTCACAAAACGCACTTTATTTGTAATTGGATAAATCTAGGATTTGTTTAATACTTCAAGAAACTTTGTTTCAAGTTCAAGTGTTAAAACCATGCAAGTCTATCCAATATTCAAGTCTGAAAAGTGTCTATCATTAAAACTCGACAGCTAGATTGACAGCTAGCTATCTATCGAAACCTGTAGAGCTAGCGAGCTATCTATCATTATACTACGGAAACTTCCATTCTAACGAACTTCTTAGAATCTCTAAGTATGAAAATTGCTCAAAACTTTAGCTCTAAAATAAAGTTAACTAGAGTTTTAATGGAAAATTTTGTTTTTTATTTATTTATTTATTTATTTCCTTGTATACTTATATAGTCTCTCTCTGTTTTGTAAAATATTTTATTTACAATACTTGTAAAATATTTTATTTACAATACATTCAGTATATGTTTGGATTCAACTGATTACGTCTGCTCGTTTCACATTTGGCATTTCCTCTTTTTTTTTTTTTTGATGCATGCGTTTGAAGAGACAGAGCACTATTCAATGGGTCTCATACACTGTTCACAGCACTATTTACACATTTAAAAATTATTTTGTTACAGTATTTTTAATTTTTAGCAAAATAAATTGTATCCAAACAGACTCTCAATATAAAAATATATAATACATAAAAATGACATTTTAATTTAAGTCCAAAATAAATTCCTGACTTTGTTAATGGGTTAGACCATTCAAAGTAAAACATTTGGCTTCATAAACTCCTCCTTGGAAAAGTATAATTGCGTCTCTGGGACTGGAACAAAATCAAATAGCTATTACATATTTTATAAATTAATTAAAATTTACAAACTATTTGTGTGGTAATAAATGTGATTAGTAAATTTCAAAAACATAATAAATAATTATTATAATTTTTTTTTCTTTTGTAAATTGTGACACCTTAGTAACCTTAGTAACATCTCTTGTATCACTCATTAAAATATATCTCTTGTATTACTCATTAAAATATATCATCAGTAAATTCTAGTTAGCTCAACTAATAAAGTCTCTAATGATTAAATAAGAAATCTGGAGTTTAATTTCCGCATACACCAATCGACTGGTATCTTGATCTGATAATAAAAGAACTATCATTAAGAGCAGACAGATGCCATAAGTTGAAGCTTTTAAAAAAAAATTAAAACATATCATGGTAGAATTAACTTCTTTACACAGTGAAAATTTGAATCATATTGTTGTGGAATAATTAAATAAACATCATAAACTACAACAATGTCCATCCTTACAAAGTAAGAATAATAATAATAGCAACCATGAAAAAGTGTAGTACAATGTGAATTGGTTGAAGTGAAAGGACACCCCAACATAAATAACATACTCATACGCTAAAAAGCATACACTACACTAGTATTGGAATGTTACAACCTAATTATAATTAAGGATCTAAACAACCAGACTGAGCCAGCCAACCACAGTAAAAGCGTCCTTAACGCGTGGTCTCCAAGCCAAACTCCTTATTACTCTCTCGGCAGTTGTAATCTGCTCGATCGTAGTAAGCTTTTTTGACTGAAAAATTTTTTTTTTTTTTTTTTTTTTTTTTTTTTTTTTTTTTTTTTTTTTTTTCTGAAAGTGGGAGCTAGCTAGCTGCAGAAAATCAAGGGGCTGTGCAACCAAACAATCCCCAGAAAATCCTGGCCGTCCATTTGTTACGTCACCCTTCTGCATGCAAGAGAAGTGGCATATTTTTGCTGACTTACTTTACAGTTTTTTGTGGGTACGCAATGGGTGACGATAACGCATTGTTAACACCACCAGCTGGAGTTGTTAAAGTTGCATGCAAGTTTCTTTGCGACTTTCCTGCCCTTTTGCTCTCAGATTTTGGCCCTGCTTGCCTTACTTTCACTCCTCGTATCATCTGTTAGGTTTAATTCAAATTATTTCAATTTCAATTACCAAAATATAGATCAAAGAAATTATAAATTTAAGCCCAAATTGAAAAACCAAATGTGATAGGAAAGAAAATATTGGATTGTGCATACATATTTGCCACACTTGACATCTGAGTATATGACTATAAAGTCTCCTTCTTGGAGCCCATTGGCCCTCACAAAATCACCTATCAAAAGAAGTTGATTAGGATTCTAAAATGAAGTAAAGCTTTAGTAGGAAAAAGTATTGCAATTTTGGGTACCTGTGTTTTCAAGCAGATACATCCTGCTTTTATTGTTTGGCCAATACCTGTGACTCCATGAGAGTGGAAAAACAAAAGGGAAGAAACAAACCAGTGATTATTTTGCTTGTTCTAAAAACGAAGATGAAATTAACTTTAGGCGGATAATAAAAGATTGTTATTAGTTAAAAAATACTAGTAATTGGATACCTATAGCGCATGTTCCATACACGGGAAGTCCCTATGTCTTCCATGGCAATTGAAATACCATCTCTTGCCTCCAATTCTGGGAGATGAGTCTCCGCTTCCTTCTAAATAAATTCCAACACATATATTTAAATCACATATATGATACATCAAACATGATAAAGGAACATAAAAGTATTATTTTTATCTAGTTAATGGAAAAGCTTCACAACATTGATAGATAAGATAGAAAGAAAGAGAGATTAAATTACAACACATATTTAAATCACATATACATCAAACATGATAAAAGAAAATAAAACGACTATTTTTATCTAGTTAATGGAACAGTTCCACAACATTGATAGATCAGATAGAAAGATTTATATTACGTTCGCACCTTTGGCAACACAATTCTTCCAAGATTACCAACATCGCTCTGCTTCAACACTTTCTGCAGAAGAAACCTCAAGTTCTTCTCAGGTTTCCATCCCTATAATCAATCAAATAAACCCACAACACATGCACCATTCATTATTGAGAGAGCTAAAAAATCATTCAACTATATTCAATAAAAAACTTTTATCCCATTTTAAGTGTTACAATTTATGTTTCACCAGCTTAAAAAAACACTCACTGGTCGTCTATCTGATGCGACTCTCCCTTGCAAATTCTGGACTTGCATGGCAGTCCGATCTGCTTGATGTCCGGGTGGTGCCTCTGCCGGCATCACCAGAGATGCTGAAGCTGCACCACCACCACCAGCAGAGGCCCAGTACACCCAGTTGGCCGGATTGGTCTGAGCTGCAGTGGCCGTGGTGCAATTGTCATTCCCAAGCCTTGCACTTGCATGCAGATCTGTGTTCTGGTTGCATTGATTTTGCTGGTTATGTTGATTGTGATGGTGTCTATGGTGTGACAAGAACCGCCTTTGCCTCGCCATCCTCTTCTTCCTCGCTTCTTTAGTGGCTGAAGAACCTAACCTCACCAGAGTACTCTCGCTGTGCCCTTGAAAATATTGATGATATGGGTATTGATTTCCATACCCAGCAAAAGTTTGCTGAGGTTGGTGAATACTATTATTGTCTGGAAATGTGCTGTAATGAGACACTGACATAGTGAACTGTGAGGATGGCCAGGACTGTGAGGAGTCCAGCATGTGATACTCTGGTGGAGCTGAAGCTGGAGCAGTGTAAACTTGACTATTATTGACATTGATATTAGAACTAGCTCCATTTGTGTACGGATCAGTACCCATATACCCAACAATTGAAGGAAAAGCCGCCGGAGGAGCAGTTGGCTCAGGAACATAAGGCGGCTGAGCTGGGATCCATGTGGACTGGTTGGTGAAACAAGGATTTGGGTTTGGGTTTGATTCAGGTGTGACAGAATTATTAGGGTTTTGGAAAGGGTCTTGGTATTGGTTGGGAAAATGTGTTGGTGTTAAGTCTTTGAAGCGCCTTTTCTGAAGATGGTTAGTCTGAACCCATTCCAGTACAAGTTTCAACAACTGTTTCATGGCTTCTTTTCCACCACCTAAGCGCTTTGCCGCACACTCTATGGTAGACTTCTTGATCTTCACACTCCTCAAATCTTCAGCAGAGACAGTCTCTTTGTTTGTTCTAAGCCAATCCAAGAACACCGAGGCCATGTCATCTGGATCCTGATTCTCTTCCTGCTGGATCTCTTCGTTGTTGTTGTTGTGGTTGCTCTGAAACATCATCAACCGGTCATGCTCTTGTATTGCATGTTGTTCTTGTGACATTTGCTCCTGTGAACAAAAATCCTCTAATGGGTTGTTTTCATTTTGGTAAATACATGATGGGTCAAAGAAATCGTTGCTTTCTAGTAGATCCATGTACCCAAAAGTCTCCATCACATCCATACAGTCCACACCTTCAAGGCCTTGATTATCAAGTGGCTGCTGGGGGATGGGGATCTCCATAGAGGCTGTGGAAATTAACTCTGCTTGAGGTGGTGCAATATCATCAACTATTTGATCATGCTGGCCTTGAAATTGTTGATGACAGTGATTATTTTTCTTCTCCACGTCTTCCTCTGCGTCTGACTTCAGAACAGCCCAAGAAGCAGCCGAAGAGGTCGAGGAAGAGGCCGAAGACGAAGACGACATGGCCTTAAGTGGTAATGGAGTGCATGAGGATGATGAAGACGATGACATGCAAGGGAAATCAGGGAGTGGAGGGAAGTCAGTGTAAAACATTGAAGAAGCATCGTGGACATCTGCAAGAATATGATGATCTTGCTCGTCTGAAAGCCAGATCTGTCTATCATCAACATCAACATCTAACGCCTCTTCTTCTTCCACACCATCATCAAACACAATACTAATAGGGTTTGCTTCATTTCTAAGCCCTGCATGCAGATCTTCCATAGTCTTCATCTCTCTAAAATACCCAAAAATGATCAAACAAAAAAAAGGTTGAAGCTTGAAAACCCTTTTGGGTTCTGAAGTTCTCAGATAGATTTTAGAGAGAGAAAGCGAAGGATAGGGTTTTCTGTGTATGGATAGGAGAGAGAGATTGTGTTGTATCTGATTAAGGAAGCGAGAGAGAGAAGAAAGAGAGATGCAACATAAAGCATCTGGATCTATCAACAACAACACAAAGATAACATAAACAATAATGACACCCAATTACCAAAAAAGAAAGCGACCTCTCTACTCTAATCAACAACTTTATTATTATTTTAATCGTATAATAGTTATCAGAGACATAAACTATCTAACAATTCTATACTATTACTATACCAACATAAAATCAAGAACACTAAAAATAAAAAAAATTAAGATACTATATTTTTTTTTTACAAAGAATAATAATATAACAAAGCAAGAAATATCAGGGATTGAGGTCAAACCCGACAAATTAACCAATGAACATGACTATTTTTGGGACATACATGCTTTAGAACCTTTGTAAAACTCAACCCCCATGTGTGTTCTGGTTTGTTCCGGGAAGTTCCGGTGTCTCACCCTTCTTGTGGATAAGTTCAAAACTTCTTTTTTTAACACTCTGCCTTAAGTAACTGTGTGTGTGTGAGAGAGAGAGAGAGACAGTTTCAGAGAGAGGTTTAGAGAGAGATTAAAGAGAAAAAATAAATGAAACTTCGTGCCGCTAATTCCTCAACCTCACTCCGGATTTTGTGACACCAACCATGCGTTCCTTCCTGAATGGTGCAATCAACGGTGCATCAGTCTTTAATTATGGGCATTCAGAGAGAGAGAGATAGCTGGCACATCCTACATACGGTAAAAATGTATGCAATTGGTTAGGTTCTTCCAATTCTCTGTGAACATATCCAAAGCTTATTTCAATGGAAGGTCTAATTGAATAAATTAAAGAAAAAAAAGTGTGGTATCTCTATTTTTTATCAGATTATTTTTTATTCATGAATTACCTCAAAAATTCTAAGAATCCATAGTATAATGGACTGAGAGATCGACCTCTAGGTTTTTGACACACTAGCTTAAACCATTATGAAACCACCACCCAAATACCCTCACTTGTGGGGGGAGAAATAGCCCTAATCCAATAAACAAAATAAGTTTAAAAATAATGAGGGAACAAATATATCCTTATTAATGTTGGTATTCATCAAGAAAAAAATTAGTATTAGTGGTACCCTCCAATACACGATGTAGGGTCTTGATTTTCGGACTAAGCCCAAAAATGAATGGAATCTTAGCCTAGCAAATCCAGTTCAACAAATTTGTAGAGAGTGAGTTAAAGAGCTAGGCTTTAGTGCATAGACAACAGTTAAAATTGGTTTTTATGTTGATCAAACATAAATGAACTAAGTTTATCAAAAAATGTTTGTCCTCGGCACAATCCAAGGAGCTCTGCTCTGGTATATATTGGATGACAATGGTTACAAGAGTTCTTGAGATCGCCATAGCACTTTCTCTCCCTTTTTCCACCCCCCTCTATGGCGGGTTTCTCCTATTATATAGTCCTCTTTAAACGATATGGACATTCCACTTGTTGATCATCCAAACCTATACTTGAGAGCTTGTCCCATTAGTCGCTCTCTCTGGCGTTCTGTGAGTTGCGGTAATCAAGGTAAAACTATTCAGGAGTCATTTCCTCATTAATGTGGCCAGAACGTTAGTTGTGGGCATTTAATGCGAAGGTGACAGTTTATCCTTGAATTACTCTTCCACCATACTCCCATGGCTGGCCCATTGCACTCGTCCTTCTTTTCGGAATGCTCTGGGGGGCTGCCTTTAATGGCGTGCCGCTTTTCCCTTCTAGGATCTTGGTTGACTAAGGGCAGGATTGTCCTCGGCGATATTCCTCGGCAATTTGGGTTTTCTTCGTTCATCCTCGGACGTTCCTTCCTTCTCAACGTGGGTCTTGGGCTCAGTATAAAATGGACCAGAATTGCCAAATTCTTTGGCCCCACAATAGCCCTTTAAAATCCTGCTGTCCAGATCCTCGGACGGAGAGGAGGATTTTGATGTCTTCGGGTTTTTGTCATGGCTCGTCAAGTCTTATCTTCCGTCAGCACTAAAGTCTCTTCACCTACCCAAAGCACGTTCTTGGCGCTTCGGTATATGGAGCGCGCCCTCATTAATATCTTTATAAAATGACGCAAATCCAACGGTTGAGGATTTCTTCGAAAATTGGGCAAGAGTTATTTCGCTTGTAATTCTTTCTTTGAATTCCGTGTGAATTAATTTCCGCTATATTTCGCCTTCTATATAAGGCACTTTAGGGGAATCATTCTTTCACATTTACAAATCCTTGAGTTCGGCAGAAACTTCAAGTTCTCAACCCTTCAGGCATTTCCAAGGACCTTACCAAGATCATGATCAAGGCCTAGAGAATGAGATGGCCCTGGATAAAGGCAAGGGCAAGGAAACTAAGCCCCTTTTAGGAACCAAGAATGCTGCCCAGATTCTGGACGACGCAGTTGAGGCAAAGGAAGCAGAGGCCAAAGATGTTCCTACCTTTCAACCGAGCAAGAAAGAAGACCTTCCTCCTTCAGCCAAGAACCAAAGCAGGCGTAGATCGCATCAGACTTTCAGTGCGACAAAGTTTGGGTCTCACCTTGATGGCAGAACATCTTGCAATTAGGAGAAAAGGAGTCCATCAAGTGCTTTCACCTCTTCTTCTTTCTCATCGTCGGTACCACCCATACTGGCTTGATTGCTGCTAAAACAAGATTGTGAATCTACCATTCCCATGGGCTTTCTCTTCTTATAGTTAGCTTTAAAACAAGCTTGCCTGGGCCACTTGATATATGATGTATCTTTCCTTTATTTAATAAAAAGAAAGGGCTGCATTTTTTACTTTATGAATCCTTCCTTTCTCTGTAGTAATTATTTCATTAATGGGTGTGTTGTTATTTTTCCCTCCAATGGGGCTTAGAATTGGTGTTGTTGACAGTAACGAAGAGTTGTCACCTTGACTTTAGCAAAACTGACAGTAGCACCCGATTGCTAATTTTAAATAGGTTAACTATGTAGGAATAATCAGGAACATAGTCATGTGCTCTATACCACAAACTATGCGACCATTAAAGAATGATGGATTTAAAGTAAGTGATCCCAGGGGACCATCATGCATTAAGGCTCTGTTCGACATTTATAATGACGTCAGAGTGTTGGTTTTTCCCAAGCGTCTGGTCTGAGGGTCCAAGCATGCCTTAGGTTTTGCTTAAGCACTTGTAAAGAGATGTCATAGCGTTAATTTTCGCAAAGCATGTTGTTCGAGAACTCAGGCATGGCTAAGGCTTTGCTTAACGCTTAGCAGGAGGTCCGAAGGACCCAACATACCCAAGGTTCTTCTTAGCAGGAGGTCTGAGGGACCCGACATAGCTAAGGTTCTTCTTTGATTGAATGGGTAACAAAAAATGTTAAGCCCATAATGCAAATTTCCTCATAGGTTTGTGGTCTGAGGAGCCGAACTCCTTTTAGACTCTGCCCATCACTCAAATAGATGCTTGAAGTAGTTAATCTCCTTAAGGGCTGTGGTCCGAGGATCTGTACAACACCCTGATTCTGTTTAACCCTTAGGTAGCTGCCGAAAGTTATTAGTTTCCCCCATAGATTTGTGGTCTGAAGAGCCATGTAAGACCTTGGTTCTATCTAACACTTAGATAATTGTTTGAAGTTATTAGTTTCCCCATATGTTCATGGTCAGAGGAGCCATGCAAAACCTTGGTTCTGTCTAACACATAGATAATTGTCTGAAGTTATTAGTTTCTCCATAGGTTTGTGGTCCGAGAAGCCATGCAAGACCTTGGTTCTATCTAACACTTAGATAATTGCCAGTGTGTGTTAATTCCCCCAAAGCAGGAGGTTTGAGGACCCGTCATAGCTAAAGTTCCATTTAACCACTTCAATAGATTAGAAGATATTAATATATATTTTCCAGAACTAGCCCTGCCACAGAGCCTCCTTGAATCGCTCTATGTTGCTGCTACTTCCTCTAATGGAGGTCCAGCGAACTTGGCCACCAGATTCAAGAGGACCTAATCTTGGATAGAGGTACGGGGCATGTACTTGATGTCAGAAGCCCCTAGAACTGTCCCCCATTTCGCAATCCTCCCCATATAATCCGCACTTCGAAGTATAGACCTGAGCAGAAGCTGAGCTAGGACAACAACTGTGTGTGCCTCATGTAGTGTCTTACTCGCATATTAAACTGGCCACCATAATGGCTTTCCCTAGGGACTCTGGCTGATGAGGGCCTGATCCTATCTTAATTACCCGTTGCACTCACTATCACACAAGTTCTCCCCACAGGTGGCGTCAATTGTAGGGTCTCAATTTTTGGACTAAGCCCAAAAATAAATGAGATCTTGGCCCAGTGAACCCAGTACAGTAAATTTGTAGAGAGTGGGTCAAAGAGCTAGGTTTTAGTGCATGGATAACAGTTAAAATGAGTTTTTATATTAATCAAACAGAAATGAACTAAGTTTATTAAAGAAGGTTTGTCCTCGGCATAATCCGAGGAGCTCTGCTCTGGTATATATTGGATGACAATGGTTACAGGAGTTCTTGAGATCTCCATAGCACTTTCTCTCCCTTTTCCAACCCCCCCTCTATGGTGGGTTTCTCCTATTATATAGCCCTCTTTAAACAATCTTGACCTTCCACTTGTTCATCATCCAAGCTTACACTTAAGTGCCAATCCCATCAAACGCCCTCTCTAGTGTTCTATGAGTTACGGTAACCGAGGTAGGACTGTTCAGGAGTCATTTTCTCATTAATGCGGCCAGAACTTTAGTTGTGAGTATTTAATGCGGAGGTGACAGTTTCTCCTTGAATTGCTTCTCCACCATGCTCCCATGACAGGCCCATTGCACTCGTCCTTCTTTTTGGAATGCTCTGGGGGCTGCCTTTGATGGTGTGCTGCTTTTCTCTTCTATGATTTTGGTTGACCGAGAGCAAAATTGTCCTTGGCGATGTTTCTCGGCAATTTGGACTTTCTTCGTTCGTCCTCAGACGTTCCTTCCTCCTCGGCGTGGGCCTTGGGCTCAGTATAAAATGGGCCGGGGTTGCCAAATTCTTGGCCCCACACACGGGATTGTTTAATAATTTTTTTCTTTTATTTTTTCTAAATATAAATTTTGATAATTTTATATATATATATATAAACAATAATTTAATAGCTACAACAATAAGAGAAATTTTAATCATTTTTATTAAAAACACTAGTGTGCGTATCCGAAGACTGAGGATGGAGTTGAAGAGTTATAGTATAATGGTGGGGATGCCGAGGTCCACGGGCTCGAGGAGGAAAGTCACCCGAGGAGAGGAAGGGATAAGTCAAAGGACTCTGAGGCGTTCCAAGTAAGAACAAGGATCTGAAGAGAGAATTAATGATTATAGGGGAAGTTTCTAGTTTTGAGTAGTCTATTACTTCTGCATTAAATGATGGGTAACAGCTTTATCAGTTGCATTGATGAGGAAATGAAATTAACAGTGTAAGTCACAGCTAAGCAAAGTCCTTCCACCACCTTCTTCAATTATAAAAAGAAACAAGTGTCATGAGAGGAAGTTTGTTAAGTAAAGATGGATGGCTGAGATATAATGAAGGGGGGAGTATATAAGAAAATGAGGTTCACAAAGATAGGGATCCAAACACAACTATCAAGAAACAGAAAAGAAAACAAGAACACTGAGAGAGGAGAGTGAACAGTACATTTCTTATGTAACTGTGGCCTCCTCGGGCCAGTTTGTATTGAGAAATTAGCCCATCCATTTAATAACATCTTCCTTTTCTTCCTTATTTGAATCCTCGGGCAAAGCCCCCCTTTTGTTGTTTGTTTTCCTCTCTTAAAAATTCATCATTTTGGGCCATGATTGAACTATATAACTCACTATTCTAAGTGGGCTTGGGCCGCTAGATTTTTTGGTCCATACAACTAGAGATGTCAATTAAACTACAAAACTCTTAAAATAATTATGAAGTCGAACCAATAATATTATTGATAAATTTGCTTGTAAACTTTTTATTATACTGATTCTCAAAAAAAAAAAAATTTATAATAAAATTTAAAGAAATATATTTTAAACTGTATAATTTAGGAGGTGTAACAAATTAAATATTGTAGCTTCAAAAGTAAGAAATTAAACCCCAAATTTCAAAAGGTAACACCTCATAATTTCAATAATAACAAATTAAACACCAAACATAATTACTTGCACTTAAATTGTATAAGTTTTAATTTGTTACCTTTGACTTTTCTATAGAGAATTTGTTACTTTTTTTTTTTTTTTTTTGAAAAAGAGAATTTGTTACTTTTTAAAACTGTAAGTTTTAATTTAGTATTTTTGAAACTATACAATTTAATCTGTTACATTTTGAAACTTTGATATCTAAGTTGTTTGAAACTAATATCTCTTAAACTATATGGTTTAAAACGTAGTTTCTTCTAAAATTTACAATAACTTTTGTATTTTTTTTTTTTATTAAATTTTCAAATGAATCTATACATAACTTCATCAAATTGGGTAAGTCTAGATCAGTTATTTTTTGCACTGATATTACCTAGGGAACCTGAACCTAAGGAACTGTGTACTAAGACATCAATTAATTTTTTATATAGACTGGATTTGAAGTTAAATATCTTATTCGTCACCAAGAAACTTTATAAATTAAGTTAATTAAAACTTACTATTTTTCTTTTTGAGTCCAAATTGGGTAAGGATAAAATGTATAAGTTTTACATCATTCAATAAAAGATTGTCACATCAATTTTTTTACCTAACTTGTGTATCACATACAGATATACTACTAATTTATTATGGTATTAGAGAGTGTAAAACTTGAGTTTTACATCATATCCTAACAAAATTTAATCTCTTTTCTTTTTATATATGATTTTCAATTAATCCGTGCATCACACACGAATATACTACTAATTTACTATGGTAAATTTATATGTTTTTTTATTATTAAGATGTCAAATAAATCTCAACATAACTCCATCATAATTATTGAGCAAGTCAGAAGAGTTAATATTTTTGTTGAATGACTTAATTAAAAAGTCTATATAACAAACTGTACGCAGTCCACCGTAGACTAAAATTAGTAAATAACGAACACTTCAAAGTCCATACTCCATAATGCAAGGCAATTAATCTAGATAGAGAAAAATTGGTGTGGGTGACTACAGTACTCGCATTCACATTCTCACATACCTTAATAATAATAATATAGAAATAGAAATAGCCTAGGTTGGTTTGTCTGGATTTGTCGGTGAAGCGGCAGAATTCATAGTGCAGTGCTACGTGTCTCATGCACTTCTTCTTCTGACGTAACCAACTTTAACCTTTCTCTTTCCCACGGATAAATCTATCCACCAATAACAAAGCTCTTCCGTTTCAATAATCCGTCTTTTCCTCAAACCTTACCTCAGCAGCGGATAGATAGATTCACATGCACATCATCTAAGATATGTCTGACAGACTTCTCCAACGCTGCCATGCCACCTTGTCTCCTCAATCATTTTATTTCTTTTTCTTTTTTTTTTTTGATAGCACGTTTCTTTCTTTTATTGGTACGCTGCCATGCCACCTTCTTGTCTCCTCAATCACGTTTCTTTCTTTTATTGGTACTTCTCTACTTGATAACCCCGTACACCCAATAACATAATACAAAGTTTTTTTGATAGAGTATAATTTATGACAGTCTTCATGTATTTGAACAAAACACTCAGTTTTGACTTTTTACAAATAAAGAGAAGAGAATTTAAATATAAAAATAAATAAATAAATAAACACAAAGGAATCAACTTGGGGCTTATGTTTCCGTACATTGCCGTCACCTTTGTTTTCTTTTCATATAACTTTCTCGTTGGCGGGCTCTCACATGGGCACCCATGTGAGAGTCTGACATGGGTGCCCATGGCCATGGATGATACAATGCCCAAGATAAATAAATAAAAATTCAAAACAAACGTCACTACCTACGATCGCAACCAAAACCAAAACAAAACAAACAAAAAAAAAAAAACATAAAACAAAGGCCTTAGATTTATCTTTGTTGTGATACCACTTTGTTGAGAGAGAACATCTCAGAGAAACTCATTAAGTATTTCTTTTTTTAACAAAAATATTTAGATCTCTTCAAATATTTAACTATTTTATTAAGCGTATGCAGTTCTCTTATCCCACACATATTAGATTATATTATAAAGAAGAACTCCTTAAGAATAACCCCAAAATATTGACAAAAAATTTTGAACTCAGAATTTTATAGGTATCATGAGATTTTAAGAACTATATATAAAGACCATTTAACCGAATACAATTCATATATATAAGGAAACCCAGTTTGCCAATGATGAAGTCTGAAAAATCACCAATGAATTACACGTCGCTTACACGTTCAAAAAGTCACCTGCACAGCAAGAAAGAGAAAACATACAGAGAGCACCGGTGTGGTGCTGGCCAAATACCCTCCGAATGTCAAGTTAGAATCTTTTACAACTCCAGAGTGCTAGAGAGGGTCGATTATGCATACCTTGGCTTGTGAGGGTATTGGGGTTTTTATAGTAGTCGAAAGTTGACCTCTTTTACTTGGAGTCGAAGTCCTTTCCTTGTAGAAATCATCTTTAAGAGTCCAAAACGTGGTGGACAAGTCTTTTCCTTACAGAGAAGATCTTCATCAATATACATAATCTCTGGAATCCTCCTTGCATTAGGATTCTGTTTAAGATTCTATGATAATGTGCCGCAAGTATTCCTATCAAGAGTTTCTAGCCGGCCCATGGCCAATCAGTCCGTCTATAGTTCATCCATTCACTCTGGATCCGTCCTCAACGGATCTTGCACACAATAGGCTCGTCTATTTTTCAGCCCATAAACAATAAACAGCCCGGTCTGTTATACTAGGTTTCGTAGCCGTACATTTTTTCCTCTTTTAGTTGCCCCCTCACCTGATGGATCCGTCATACATAAGCAAACGGACCCATGGGGTGACGGTTCAAAGTCTCAATTAAGTGACCATGATACATAACTCCGCGAGCTTACCCCCGTACACTGATAGGTTTAGCAGTAACCCATTTATGACCTGTGCCACATGTCACTCTTTCAATGGCTGTTGTTTTAGAACGAGGTGTCGCTTCGTCTTCCGTGCACCTCTTCCATAAATAACACCCCCTCTACCTCTTATTTTTCTACTTTTTACTGAAAAATATTGTTAGAGCACGTCCGTCACACCTGTCAGAGACCACTCCGTTCACTCCTGCGCCTGTCGTCTGCAATTCCATTTGCTCATTCCGTAATTTTGGTAAGTAATCTTTTATCCGTCCTCTTTTTAATTCTCATTTACTTTTTGGTGTTATATATATTTTCTTAGACTTTATGCCCCCGTCACTTTTTCCAAACCCGTCAGAGTCTTAGGCAAAATTGCAACCTTAAACAGGTTTGTTTCTAAAGCAACAGACAAATGTCTACCATTCTTCCACACCTTGAGAAAATCATTCGAGTGGATGGATGAATGTCAGCAAGCATTTGAAGACCTGAAAAAATACCTCGCCTCTCCACCATTGCTCAGCCCGCCCAAACCAGGGGAAGAACTCTACCTGTACCTAGCAGTTTCATAAACAACGGTAAGCGCGACCTTAGTAAGAGAAGAGGAAGGAACTCAGCGACCCGTCTATTTCATAAGTAGGGTTTCCAGGGGGCAGAAGAAAGGTACCCCCAGATGGAGAAGTTGGCCTTCGCACTGGTAACTGTAGCCTAAAAACTCAAACCATATTTCCAGCCCATACCATCATAGTTTTGACAGATCAGCCCTGAAAAGAGCAATGAGCATCCCTGAAGCTGCCGAACGAATGGCTCTATGGGCAATAGAGCTGAGTGAGTCTGATATACAGTACCAACCGGAACTGCAATAAAGGGACAAGCAGTGGCAGACTTCATCGCCGAATACACTCAATCAGAAGGCAAGGGGGTAGACGCCCTCAGACAATGGAGCATCCACACAGACGGATCTTCAAACAGGCAAGCTGGAGGTGTCGGTGTGGTAATTCAAACCCCTGACGGAGATAAAATCGAATGCATGATTCGGCTGGACTTCCTAACGACCAACAACGAGGCTGAGTATGAAGCGTTGGTGGCAGGATTAGACCTCGCAAAGGCAGCAGGTGCCGAGAACATGGTCGTACATTGTGATTCTCAGGTAATAACCAGTCAGATTAGCGGCGTCCACGAGTGCAGAAATGAAAGGATGAAGAAGTACCTATAAGAAGTCAAGAATCGGATCAGCAGCCTCAAAGTCACATTCGTCCAAATCCTAAGGGAAGAGAACGAATGTGTTGACCGTCTGGCAAAAGCAGCCTTCGCAGAGTTTATGATAGTCCCCGATCAGGTATTGTCATTTGTCCAAAATTCCTCAATTATTGACCACGGAACAAAAGTACAGGAGGTGAATTCCGAAAACAATTGGACTACGCCATTAATAGCATACCTGAAGACGGACACGTTACCAGACGGAAGAGACAAAGCCAGGAAACTAAAAGTCCAAGCCTCGTGGTTTGTACTGATCAATGATGTCTTATACAAAAGGAGATTCTCATGAC
>NW_027069475.1:2754745-2775046 GCF_002906115.3 Quercus suber
GGTACCAGTGAATGGTGTTGAGGTTACGAGCTTGGCCCAAGTTTGTTCCTCTGTTTAGACTTTGCAAAAATTTTCTCAAGAAACTAACTCCTCGAGAGTGATTTGTGGACGCCGTCGAACTGTACACAAGAAGACGACGTTCAAAACACAATAAATATTAAATAAACTTATAATAATTGCTATATGACGGGTTCATACCAGATGGGTTTAATATGCCCCAAATCGTGTTGACGGGCATGTAATCCGTTTCCCCTGGATAACACATCCAACTGTCTCCCTCAATGAAAAAATAATGACTCTTCCAATCTCTATTAGAATCTGGGGTTTCGTAGATCACTTTAGGATGGGGCTCCTGGGAACGAAACTATACATCCCCTTAATTTATCTATCTCGTCTGGACGGTAGTAGTGAAGGAATTCCCTTACCATCACCTTCTTCTACCGTCCGTCATTGCTCCGTATAGGGCCTCCATTGCTATGAAGACCCTCCAAGCGTTAGGGGATATCTGGCTGACGGATAAACCTAGGCATTTGAGGAGTTCACGGTGTAGGGAACTTAAGAGGAAACTTGAACCTGCCTTGAGCATCTGTTCATACACCCCACACCGTCCATTCCTTCATAATAGCATTTTTCTGACTTGTAGGGCAGATGGATAGGGATGTAGTCTGGGATTTGGTAATGGGCCCTAAGGGTATTACAATGTGGTTCTTTAATGGTGGATATAAAGGCATTCACCGTCCACTCTGGAAGCATGATGAACTCCTTAAGTCCATTAGCTCCTAGACGGGTCTAACTATTTGCTCTTCTTCATCAGCGAAACCCTCCTCTATTTCAATCATCTCCATATCCTCATTTGTTGAGGATGGGGAGGATGAAGACGGACTACTCTCCTCGCTCAGATCGTCTTGGTCTTTGCGACTTGATGGATATACCTCTTGTAGTCTGCCCCGTCAGGACGACCGACTGGTTACTTGACGCACTAGACATGGCCTACATGTAATGACAAAACCATTCAAGCTTTGCACATCTTTCACCGTCCTTGGTGGTTCTAGCTTCATAATAGCCCGTATCTTTTTTGGGTTGATCTCTATACCTCTTTGGGATACCATGAATCCCAAGAATTTCCCCGCCGTTACTCCGAACATGCACTTGCTTGGATTCAGCTTCATGTTGTATGAACGAAGGGCGTCGAATGTCTCCTGGAGGTCATTTAGGTGGTCATTTTCGCGCAGGCTCTTGACCAACATGTCATCAACGTAGACTTGTACGTTCCTCCCAATCTGGTGTGCAAACATTTTGTTCATTAGTCTCTGGTACGTCGCCCCTGCGTTCTTGAGTCCGAATGGTATCACCTTGTAGCAAAAAAGTCCTTGGCTGGTGACAAAAGACATTTTCTCTTGATCAGCTTCCTTCATCTTGATTTGATTATAGCCTGAAAAGGCATCCATGAAGTTTAGGAGCTGGTGTTTGGCTATTGAGTCGACCAGAGCATTTATCCGCGGGAAGGGTAACTGTCCTTCGGGCACGCCTTGTTGAGGTCCGTGAAATCGATGCACATTCGCCACTTCCCGTTAGCCTTCTTGACCATGACTACATTTGCCAACCATTTTGGGTAATATACTTCCCAAATGAAATCCGCCTTAAGTAGTTTCCTGACCTCTTCCGCTATCGCTCTGTCTCGTTCCTAAGCGAACGCTCGCTTTTTCTGCCGGACGGGTGAGGATACAGGGTTCACGTTAAGCTTGTAAACCATGATAGAGGGATCAATCCCAGGCATGTCCTCGTGGCTCCACGTGAATGCGTCTTGGTTCCTCCTGAGGAATACTGTGAGGACTTGACATACTGGCTGGCTAGCTAATGTCCCTATCCTAGTCATTCGCTCAGGCTTTGATTCATTGAGTGCTATCTCTTCCAATTCTTCAACCGGTTCTGCTATGGTCCGTTGTTCTTCTATACATATGGTCTGCTGGTGATCTTCCATTTCTAGCATGGCAATGTAGCATTCCCAGGCGGCCACCTGTAGGGGTGTTCACCAAAATCGCAAAAACTGCATAAACCGCAAAAACCGCACCAAAATCGCCCGCAAAATGACACAACCGCACCGCACCGCAGGTAACAGTGCACCGCACCACACCGCACCACATGATATAGTGCGGTTTGCGGTTTTATAATATAAAAACCGCATAAACCGCACCGCACCGCACCCTCTATATATATTAATATATTTATTTATTTAATATTAAATATATATATATATATATAATAAGGACAAAAGATCAATACATTAATAATTTAATACCCTAGCCGCCGCACTTCAACCTAGAGTCCTAGTCTCCTAGACTACTCATTGCCGTACCAATTGCTTCTACTATTGAGGTATTCACATGTTCAATTCAAGTTTTTCTTTGTTAAAATTAATATATTGGCCTATTATACTATTCACTTAGGACAAGTTGTTAAAGTCAATCTATTGTTAAAGTTTTTCTTTATTCAATTCACTGCCATTGCACCAGACTATTAGCCGTATCTCATTGTTCTATAGCTAAAGTTTTTCTTTGTTAATTATATTATTTTTTTATTGATTGTTGTGTTGCCATTGGTATATGGCACTTGGAGCTTCTTATGTTAGATATTTAAGTTAGATATATATATATATATATTTTTATGTTAGATATTGTTTTTATGTTTTGGATTTGTAATATATTTCATGCTTTGCTTTAGACTTGTTTACATTATGGTTTTGATAATTGAAACTTAAAATTAGTAGGCATGACTAGAATTGTTTTGAGTATAGGTAAATCCTTTTTGCTTTGTACCTGGTGTTTCACATAAACTCTTTACTTCATATTCTTAATCTAAAGTGAGGACTTAAGAGCATTAGATTTTGATAGTTAAAACATTTAAGTTGCTTGCCACTCTACCTTATTCAAAGTACTTGACTTCATTACATGTTTGATGTATACCTGAGAATTTGAGATAGTGATATTACTGATACATTTTGAATTGTATGGTGATATATATGTTGAATTTTTATATAGCAGGTGAATTTTTATACACCGCACCGCACATGTGACCGCAAAAATGAGGTGCGGTGCGGTTATGGTTTTGGCTAAACTATAAACCGCACCACACCGCACCGCACCGCACATATAATTGCAAAAATGAGGTGCGGTGCAGTTATAATTTTGGTTAAACCGCACCGCAAAGTGCGGTGCTAAAAATGACATAAAACCGCACCGCGAACACCCCTAGCCACCTAGTTTCCTCGCAACTCCCCAATCCCATAATCCGTAGGGAACTTGATCATTAGGTGGTACGTTGATGTTACCGCTTTCCACGAGTTAAGTGTGGGTCGTCCGAGAATACCATTGTAAGCAGACGAGCAGTCCACCACAAGGAATGTTACGTCCTTTGTGATCTTTCGTGGATAATCGCCCACCATAACCGAAAGTGTGATCGAGCCTAACGGGAATACCCTTATTCCTCCAAAACCAACCAACGGAGCATTCGTTGGTATCAATTGCGTTCTGTTAATCCCCATTTGCTAGAACGCTGGATAGTATAGGATATCAACCGAACTGCCATTGTCGATTAGCACTCGGTGAACATTATAGTCCCCCATACGTATGCTGACCACTAGCGCGTTGTCGTGTGGATGGTGGAGTCTTCTCGCGTCTTCCTCGGAGAACCTAATAATGGGGTTTTCCCTCCATGCTATTTTAGGTACAGAGCCTATTAGCTGGACGTTCTAGACCATCCTAAGGTACGTCTTTCGAGCTTTTTTGGAGGGCCAGTAGTCGCGATTCCCCCTACAATCATCCTTGTGTCTCCGATGGGGGGTCTAGGATGCTTATTATCCCGTCGGGGGGCCTGCTCTTGGTGATTGGGATCCACTCTCTCTTTGTTGACGAATTTCTGCAACTTCCCTTGTCTGATGAGGGCCTCAATCTGCTGCTTTAAGTCATAGCAATTGGCCGTGTCATGACCGTGATCTCGGTGGAAGCGGCAGTACTTGTCTCGAGGTCGTTTGCTTGGATTGCTCTTCAGCTTCCCTGGAAACGTCAGTTCCCCCTCGTCCTTGATCTGCATCAGGACTTGGTCTATTGGGGCGTTTAATGGTGTGAAGCTTGTGAACCTTCCTCCCTAGGGTTTAGGGCGCCTTTCGTCCCTTCTGTCTCTTGTCCTTAGTCTCTTCTGCCCTTAATCCTGCCGTGCGTCCCTCTTTCGCTCTCCATTCCTGGGTTCTTCCTCTCGGGCTAGTAGCGCGTCTTCTGCGTTCATGTACTTAGTGGCCCTGTAGAGTACCTCTAACATGGTCTTGGGGTCGTTTTTGTATAGTGAGAACAAAAACTTACCCCTTCGTAACCCGTTTATGAAGGCTGCGACCAGTATCTTGTCGTCGGCTTCATCGATCGAAAGCGCTTCCTTATTGAAGCGGGTTATGTAGGATCTCAGCGTCTCGTCCTCTCTCTGCTTGATGCTCATTAAGCATGTCGTGGATTTCTTGTACCTGTGTCCCCCTATGAAGTGTAAGGTGAACTGAGCGCTTAACTCTTTGAAAGTGCTAATGGAGTTTGGTGTCAGCCGACTAAACCATATTCTCGCGGGACCCTTCAGTGTTGTAGGGAAGGCCCTGCACATGATTTCGTCCGATACCATTGAAGATGCATCAAGGTCTTGAAGGTCTCCAAATGATCTAGGGGATCCTTGACTCCGTCGTAACTCTCTATCTGTGGCATCCGGAACTTATGCGGTAGGGAAAAGGAATTGACGGGGGCGGTGAATGGAGAGTCGGTCCGGTTGACTAGGTCACCAAGATCGCTAGACACTCGTCCCTTGAGGGCGTTCATCATGACCTCCATCTTTTCCTTCGTCGCCTGCATCTCTGCGAAAATAGGAGGTGGAGCCATGTCCATGAGGGATGGGAGGCTCAAGTTTTGCCGTTCTGGCCTGCTTGGGGCATTGCTGCCTTCAGGCCCTTCTCGATCTCTTCGCATGGCACTGGTACCTTCTTGGTCCTCCCTCTGATTGTTGGGTGCCGCGTTTTTCTGACGCAGCTGTTCTTCTAGGTCGTGGTTTTGTTTGGTAAGACGCTCCACGGCCATGGCGAGAGTTTGAACCTGTCTCTCAAGGGCAGTTGTGGGTGGTTCCTCTCCTTGGATGTCGTTGGTGGTTGCCATCGAGCGAGTGAGCACCATGCAACCTTTCTATCTCAGGGATAAAGTAACGATCGATCACTTCTTCTTTCCCACAAACAACGCCAACTGATGAAGTCTAAAAAATCACGAATGAATTACACGTCGCTCACACGCTCAAAAAGTCACCTGCACAGCAAGAAAGAGAAAACCTACAGAGAGCACCAGTGTGGTGCCGGCCAAATACCCTCCGAATGTCAAGTTAAAATCTTTTATAACTCTAGAGTGCTAAGGAGGGTCGATTATGCGTACCTTAGCTTATGAGGGTATTGAGGTTTTTATAGTAGTTGAAAGTTAACCTCTTTTACTTGGAGTCGAAGTCCTTTCCTTGTAGAAATCATCTTTAAGAGTCCAAAACGTGGTGGACAAGTCTTTTCTTTATAGAGAAGATCTTCATCAATGTATGTAATCTCTAGAATCCTCTTTGCATTAGGATTCTGTTTAAGATTCTATGATAATGTGCCGCAAGTATTCCTATCAAGAGTTTCTAGCCGGCCCATGGCCAATCAGTCTGTCCATAGTTCATCCGTTCACTCCGAATCCGTCCTCAACAGGTCTTGCACACAATAGGCTCATCTATTTTTTAGCCCATAAACAATAAACAGCTCGATCCGTTATACTAGGTTTCGTAGCCGTACATTTTTTTTTCCTCTTTCAGCCAACTTAATAATACCACAATATATATGTGTGTTGTTATGTGCAGCAAGGTCAATGTATTCCAAAAAGAAAAACTTAGCAACCGCAACATTAATTTGTCGAGAGTGTAAGCAGGGGCAAAACTATGTACAAGGGTGGGGGGCCGTGGCCCCCCAAAATTTTAAAAATTATATATATATATATATGATTAGGGTAAGTTTTTCACGGCCCAAGCCCAAGGAGGTATGGATTTGGAACCCTCTGAGCCCAAAACAATAAATTTTGTAGAGAGTGGGCGAAAGGGCTAGGCAAATAATGAAAATGACAGNCAAATGAAATCCGCCTTAAGTAGTTTCCTGACCTCTTCCGCTATCGCTCTGTCTCATTCCTAAGCGAACGCTCGCTTTTTCTGCGGACGGGTGAGGATACAGGGTTCACGTTAAGCTTGTAAACCATGATAGAGGATCAATCCCAGGCATGTCCTCGTGGCTCCACGTGAATGCGTCTTGGTTCCTCCTGAGGAATACGTGAGGACTTGACATACTGGCTGGCTAGCTAATGTCCCTATCCTAGTCATTCGCTCAGGCTTTGATTCATTGAGTGCTATCTCTTCCAATTCTTCAACCGGTTCTACTATGGTCCGTTGTTCTTCTATACACATGGTCTGCTGGTGATCTTCCATTTCTAGCATGGCAATGTAGCATTCCCAGGCGGCCACCTGTAGGGTGTTCACCAAAATCGCAAAAACTGCATAAACCGCAAAAACCGCACCAAAATCGCCCGCAAAATGACACAACCGCACCGCACCGCAGGTAACAGTGCACCGCACCACACCGCACCACATGATATAGTGCGGTTTGCGGTTTATAATATAAAAACCGCATAAACCGCACCGCACCGCACCCTCTATATATATTAATATATTTATTTATTTAATATTAAATATATATATATATATAATAAGGACAAAAGATCAATACATTAATAATTTAATACCCTAGCCGCCGCACTTCAACCTAGAGTCCTAGTCTCCTAGACTACTCATTGCCGTACCAATTGCTTCTACTATTGAGGTATTCACATGTTCAATTCAAGTTTTTCTTTGTTAAAATTAATATATTGGCCTATTATACTATTCACTTAGGACAAGTTGTTAAAGTCAATCTATTGTTAAAGTTTTCTTTGTTCAATTCACTGCCATTGCACCAGACTATTAGCCGTATCTCATTGTTCTATAGCTAAAGTTTTTCTTTGTTAATTATATTATTTTTTTATTGATTGTTGTGTTGCCATTGGTATATGGCACTTGGAGCTTCTTATGTTAGATATTTAAGTTAGATATATATATATATATTTTTTTTTATGTTAGATATTGTTTTTATGTTTTGGATTTGTAATATATTTCATGCTTTGCTTTAGACTTGTTTACATTATGGTTTTGATAATTGAAACTTAAAATTAGTAGGCATGACTAGAATTGTTTTGAGTATAGGTAAATCCTTTTTGCTTTGTACCTGGTGTTTCACATAAACTCTTTACTTCATATTCTTAATCTAAAGTGAGGACTTAAGAGCATTAGATTTTGATAGTTAAAACATTTAAGTTGCTTGCCACTCTACCTTATTCAAAGTACTTGACTTCATTACATGTTTGATGTATACCTGAGAATTTGAGATAGTGATATTACTGATAATTTTGAATTGTATGGTGATATATATGTTGAATTTTTATATAGCAGGTGAATTTTTATACACCGCACCGCACATGTGACCGCAAAAATGAGGTGCGGTGCGGTTATGGTTTTGGCTAAACTATAAACCGCACCACACCGCACCGCACCGCACATATAATTGCAAAAATGAGGTGCGGTGCAGTTATAATTTTGGTTAAACTGCACCGCAAAGTGCGGTGCTAAAAATGACATAAAACCGCACCGCGAACACCCTAGCCACCTAGTTTCCTCGCAACTCCCCAATCCCATAATCCGTAGGGAACTTGATCATTAGGTGGTACGTTGATGTTACCGCTTTCCACGAGTTAAGTGTGGGTTGTCCGAGAATACCATTGTAAGCAGACGAGCAGTCCACCACAAGGAATGTTACGTCCTTTGTGATCTTTCGTGGATAATCGCCCACCTAACCGAAAGTGTGATCGAGTCTAACGGGAATACCCTTATTCCTCCAAAACCAACCAACGGAGCATTCGTTGGTATCAATTGCGTTCTGTTAATCCCCATTTGCTAGAACGCTGGATAGTATAGGATATCAGCCGAACTGCCATTGTCGATTAGCACTCGGTGAACATTATAGTCCCCTATACGTATGCTGACCACTAGCGCGTTGTCGTGTGGATGGTGGAGTCTTCTGCGTCTTCCTCGGAGAACCTAATAATGGGGTTTTCCCTCCTGCTATTTTAGGTACAGAGCCTATTAGCTGGACGTTCTAGACCATCCTAAGGTATGTCTTTCGAGCTTTTTTGGAGGCCAGTAGTCGCGATTCCCCCTACAATCATCCTTGTGTCTCCGATGGGGGGTCTAGGATGCTTATTATCCCGTCGGGGGCCTGCTCTTGGTGATTGGGATCCACTCTCTCTTTGTTGACGAATTTCTGCAACTTCCCTTGTCTGATGAGGGCCTCAATCTGCTGCTTTAAGTCATAGCAATTGGCCGTGTCATGACCGTGATCTCGGTGGAAGCGGCAGTACTTGTCTCGAGGTCGTTTGCTTGGATTGCTCTTCAGCTTCCCTGGAAACGTCAGTCCCCCTCGTCCTTGATCTGCATCAGGACTTGGTCTATTGGGGCGTTTAATGGTGTGAAGCTTGTGAACCTTCCTCCCTAGGGTTTAGGGCGCCTTTCGTCCCTTCTGTCTCTTGTCCTTAGTCTCTTCTGCCCTTAATCCTGCCGTGCGTCCCTCTTTCGCTCTCTCTTCCTGGGTTCTTCCTCTTGGGCTAGTAGCGCGTCTTCTGCGTTCATGTACTTAGTGGCCCTGTAGAGTACCTCTACATGGTCTTGGGGTCTTTTTGTATAGTGAGAACAAAAACTTACCCCTTCGTAACCCGTTTATGAAGGCTGCGACCAGTATCTTGTCGTCGGCTTCATCGATCGAAAGCGCTTCCTTATTGAAGCGGGTTATGTAGGATCTCAGCGTCTCGTCCTCTCTCTGCTTGATGCTCATTAAGCATGTCGTGGATTTCTTGTACCTGTGTCCCCCTATGAAGTGTGAGGTGAACTGAGCGCTTAACTCTTTGAAAGTGCTAATGGAGTTTGGTGTCAGCCGACTAAACCATATTCTCGCGGGACCCTTCAGTGTTGTAGGGAAGGCCCTGCACATGATTTCGTCCGGTACCCTTGAAGATGCATCAAGGTCTTGAAGGTCTCCAAATGATCTAGGGGATCCTTGACTCTGTCGTAACTCTCTATCTGTGGCATCCGGAACTTATGCGGTAGGGGAAAGGAATTGATGGGGGCGGTGAATGGAGAGTCGGTCCGGTTGACTAGGTCACCAAGATCGCTAGACACTCGTCCCTTGAGGGCGTTCATCATGACCTCCATCTTTTCCTTCGTCGCCTGCATCTCTGCGAAAATAGGAGGTGGAGCCATGTCCATGAGGGATGGGAGGCTCAAGTTTTGCCGTTCTGGCCTGTTTGGGGCATTGTTGCCTTCAGGCCCTTCTCGATCTCTTCGCATGGCACTGGTACCTTCTTGGTCCTCCTCTGATTGTTGGGTGCGCGTTTTTCTGACGCAGCTGTTCTTCTAGGTCGTGGTTTTGTTTGGTAAGACGCTCCAGGGCCATGGGAGAGTTTGAACCTGTCTCTCAGGGCAGTTGTGGGTGGTTCCTCTCCTTGGATGTCGTTGGTGGTTGCCATCGAGCGAGTGAGCACCATGCAACCTTTCTATCTCAGGGATAAAGTAACGATCGATCACTTCTTCTTTCCCACAAACAACGCCAACTGATGAAGTCTAAAAAATCACGAATGAATTACACGTCGCTCACACGCTCAAAAAGTCACCTGCACAGCAAGAAAGAGAAAACCTACAGAGAGCACCGTGTGGTGCCGGCCAAATACCTCCGAATGTCAAGTTAAATCTTTTATAACTCTAGAGTGCTAAGGAGGGTGATTATGGTACCTTAGCTTTGAGGGTATTGAGGTTTTTATAGTAGTTGAAAGTTAACCTCTTTTACTTGGAGTCGAAGTCCTTTCCTTGTAGAAATCATCTTTAAGAGTCCAAAACGTGGTGGACAAGTCTTTTCTTTATAGAGAAGATCTTCATCAATGTATGTAATCTCTAGAATCCTCTTTGCATTAGGATTCTGTTTAAGATTCTATGATAATGTGCCGCAAGTATTCCTATCAAGAGTTTCTAGCCGGCCCATGGCCAATCAGTCTGTCCATAGTTCATCCGTTCACTCCGAATCCGTCCTCAACAGGTCTTGCACACAATAGGCTCTCTATTTTTTAGCCCATAAACAATAAACAGCTCGATCCGTTATACTAGGTTTCGTAGCCGTACATTTTTTTTTCCTCTTTCAGCCAACTTAATAATACCACAATATATATGTGTGTTGTTATGTGCAGCAAGGTCAATGTATTCCAAAAAGAAAAACTTAGCAACCGCAACATTAATTTGTCGAGAGTGTAAGCAGGGGCAAAACTATGTACAAGGGTGGGGGCCGTGGCCCCCAAAATTTTAAAATTATATATATATATATATGATTATTTTAATTTTTTCAAAATTTAGTCTACAAAAATAAGAGTTGACCCTCCCAAATATTTGAATTAGTCCAATGATGCTCTTAAAAAAATAATTGGTCTAATAGTTAGAGAGATATAACTTTATTTTTTGCAATTATATTTTTTATTGTAAAATGTGCTTTTATATCTGTTAAATATTTGATAAATTTTGGCATCAACATATTTGAATCTATCTTTTTCAACATATTATGTGGTGATTAACAAGTCATTGACTCATTAAAAAAATATTGTCACTAAACTACACATAAAATGTGTCCTTAGTTGCCACATAATAGATTATAGTAAGATAGCTTCCAAAGAGAATATAATTGAGATTTGGTTTCATGGGAGTATTTTGTGTCACTATTGTATCTCCTATATTTATAGTGAAACTTTCTTTGTCGCTAATTGTGGATGTAGGGAGTTTGCCGAACCATATAAATTCTAGTGTTCATTGAATCATTATGTGTGCTTGATATTTATTTTCTATACTGATATTTATTTTCTATACTACTATTTAAGGGGCTTCTCCTATTTGGATCAGACTTTTTTCTTCCAAAATACCCCACAACCTACGTTTAAGTAGGAAAAAAACTTGATAAAAATGTTTTTTTAACTCCCACGTAAAATATTATCTACAAAACAAAAACTACTTTTGAATCACTTCCTTCCTTCACATCTTCAACTTCATACTACAAAACAAAAACTCCTCCCACAAATTACATACAATCCCACTGCAGAATACAAACTTCCCACTAAACTAATATGAAAATTCAATCTTTCTGGCTCTTAGGTAGTTACAAATTTTGCACCTTTGATATTCATTCCCACTCAAAAAATACATTTCATTCTTTTCTTTTTCTTTTTTTTCTTTCTTTTATATATATATATATATATATGCTTCTCTCTCTCTCTCTCTTCCTTTCTCTGATAATTTATTTTCCTGCACAACTTTGATACAATTTCTCCATAAAAGTTTTCCTCTATTTGCCAAAAATACTCATAAGACTCTCCAAGGGGATCTAAGGAATGTCTCTTCAAGCTACAAAATTGGAACACTGTAAGTTGCATATTTCACTTTTCTTTTTGGTGAAACACATGAAAAATAAATATTAAATAAAGTTTTTTTTCCATTCTAATTTTTCTGACTCATTTGTAGAACCAAGTGCAGGAATAGTGGACAAAACAGGCACGGCTATGGCCATGTCAACTAAGTTTATCAAGATCTGAATTCTTTTCTAATCGCTAGTATTTTTATTTTTTTGTTAATTTGAATTCTATTATCTAATTTCTTAAATTTGAGTTCCAGTTGATTCAAATAACTTCATGTTTAGGATCATAGTCTCCTCAGAATATCAAAGACTACCACTCCTGTAAGAGTCTCTCCTCTATTTGTCTCTTTTGATTTCTTATTCTTCTTTTTTAATTGAATTTGATCGGTTTGATTTAAATTGTTATTTTATATTTTTCAGGGATATATATGGGCCTCGAAACCACACAGCAGAATGCAATAGCCAAGTTATTCAAATAATTGCAGCAATTTATCCCCATCAAGTAGCAGTAGCTTTTATTTTATTTTTTTTTTGGGTAGGGTCAAGTAGCAGTAGTTGGCTTTGAAATAAACTCATTCTATTTTGAAATAAATTCAATATGACATTTGTTACATTTAATTGATTATGAAGATTACAAAAAAGATTGTTATAGTTTTGGGTCTTCATTGTAAATCAACAGAATTATTAATTTTCTATTCCAATTTTGTTCAATTTAATTTTCATGTTTAATCTTTGGTTTTTTTGGCTGGTTATGGTTCCATAGTCAGATTTAAGTTTTGGTGTAATTATTTTTCTTATGGTTTCATGTGTTGTTAAATGATGGTTTTGAAACCCGGACCGAACCGTACGGTCCGACCGAAAAAACCTTGAACCGTTCATTTTTGCGGTTCTTTTAGCCTCAAGAACCGTTTTAGGTGAGAAAAGCAGAGACCCGTGCAAACCGCGGTCGGACCTCACGGTTCTCAGAACCTTGATCAGACCGCTTCTCACGGTCTGAACATTAAAAAAAAAAAAAAAAAACCGATCCTCACCGACCAAACCGTACCAAGCTTTGGGCCGACTGAACAAGTCGATGCCAGCAAACGGAACTTGATGACCTTTCCGACGCCGGTGCAGTGACACAGTTGGAGCTGATTTTCAAAACCGACTGGCGACCCATATATAGAAATAAAATTAAGGAAAAAAAGAGAAAAACATTCTTAGTAAATTACTAGAAAGAAATCCTACTTATGGCCCAACACAGAAGGCAATATTTTTTTTGGTAGATTACATCTTGCGTCGCCATTGATGCAGAAGAGAGAGTAGAGTTAAACTTCCGTATCTGCAGAAGAGAGAGTAGACTTAAAAACTGATGAAGAGAAAAGAAAAGACTGAAATGTAGAGAACAATGAGATAAACGGATAAGATGAAAAGAAAGTGGAGGTCGGTGGGGGTATGAAATGAAAATGCCACGGGTTAGAACTAAGTAGAGTCTGATGTTGTAGAACTAAGCAGACAATGCCACGTGTTAGGTAGAGGTAGAGTATATAACTAAGCAGAGTCTGAAGTTGTAGAGCCACCCATCACCCACGCGCTTTGATTGGACAATCCTACTTTAATTCAAAATTTTGTACTACAACCAGACTTGTCAACATGGAATGGAAAAGAGAGCTTTTTATATTATTATTATTACTTCAATTTTTGTTCAAAATATCTAAGTGCATCACCCATCTATTGTTTTGTGTTTGTTAATAAAATGACACGTTAAATAAATTATGAAATTTTTATGAAAAATATATTTAATTTGATTGTTTTATTTTATTTTTTTTATTTGTATTAATTTAATTTATTAATTTATATTTTAAATAATTATTAAATTAATTATGATGTCATTACGGTTCGATCTCGGTTCAACCTCGGTTCGATCTCAAAAACCTTGAACCTCTCCTTTTTACGGTTCAATGAACGGTCCAGATTTGAAAACCATGGACTTAAATCCATAAATCAAACTTTGGTCATGTGCCTTTTGATTTGCAATGGTCATTGCCTAATACAACCAAGTGAAACATCTTTGGCACTTAATTTTTTGCTATGGAGAATTTTGGACTTATTGTCATATTTTTCTATATCTCACAAATGTCATATTTTTCTTTGAAGTGGCATTGATAAAAGAAAGAAGGTTGTTGTATATGATGCTGAGTGCCTCACATATTATCAACATCTTTTGGAACTTCAAGAAAATTCAAAATTGGGAACACATATGAAATATTTCCTTCCTATTTCAGTTTTGCATTTATATACTTTATTTTTTCACTCATTTTTTAGGCATTATATTTCATAATCTTTCACATGATTATCTATGGTCATTAGTGTAATAGGTTCTTATTTAGCAATTTATTAGAGAACCACCCTCACAAGCTGATTATTTATCCCATTCCATATTTTCTACTGGATATGTACATGTAGTGATCTCTAACTATTTTTTTGAAAGGATGTAGTCACTTACTGAGGTTTAGTCCTACCCTATTCTTTATTTACTTTATTTGTACTTCTAATATAATTTATAAGGTTTTGAGTATTGATTGGTCAACTTAATATGTAAAATTTAAATACAAAAGATGTTAACAAATTGCGATTTGAAAGCATTTGAGGCGTGACATTTCAATATTTGAGAAGGAGGAAGCAACCGCACACCTTAAAATAAAACTAGCCTCTGAGCATGCGCTCATGCACATGCTTAGAGGCTCTTCTATTTTATTAGATAAAGGTTAATAATTTGCATCAATTATAATTTGGGATTATAACATTTTCCAATAACAAAAAAAATATAGGGGTGTGATGAAAAATTATTTCACCTGCAAATGCATAATACTCATCACACCTTAAGTTTTTTTATGATTGAAAAATATAGTAATTCCAAATTATAATTAATGCAAATTATTAACCTTTACTCAACAAAATAGAAGAGTCTCAAAGACTAGTATTGCTTTTATTATTTTTTATTTGAGTCTTGCGGTGCTATTTCCACAACAATATCCTATTTGAAAGTAGGTTTTATATTTTTAGATCTATCAATTAAAATCGCCAACTTACAAAACTGTTATAGTTTGAAGTTATTATCCATCTATGCCATTCGTTTATACTCCACTATTCTAGGAAATAACAGAACAAGAAAAACATGAAATTGTTAATGGAATTGGTCTGTTTGGTTCGTATTTTCAAAACTTGTTTTTTATGTCTTTTTGGTAGTAGTATTTTAATATAGACACGATTTTTTTTTTTTTTTTTGGTGGTTAGATAAGTTGTAATCACAAATTATGTGAAATTATATTACTTTTAGATAATTAAAACTTATCAAGGGTATAAACTGAAAGGATTTAAAAAGTTAATATTTTCATTTATTTATTTATTTTAAATTTAGGTTTCAATTGAAAACGGATGTATACCACGTACTCCGGACCATTGTTATTGATTCCGTTCCGTTCCGGCTAGAACAGTCAGAATTTTTCGTACCGGTATGCAAACCGGTACGAGAATACCTCACGTTTCACCTCGGGTCAGATTTCGGGCCGTTCGGGTCATTCCGGACAATTTCGGCCAATTCTAGCCGAGATGTGAATTTCGGCCGGTATAGGATTTGGCTTGTTTATTTATTTATTCTATTTATTTTATTTTATTTTATTTTTTTGGTTAAGAACTTAGGAGTTAGGAGTTAAGATTAAGTGTTAAGAACTTAAGATATGTGATGTGGTATACATTGTCATAAATAATGTCTTTTGTTTGTTCATTCCTTCTCCCTCTATCATAATTTTTTTCTTCTTATGATTTGTTTTGTGGTTAAGAACTTAGGAGTTATTATTGATATTTAGTTATTGACTTATAAATCTTCTTATTGTGTGATGTTAAATTGATGTTATATTGACACTTAAGACTTAAGAGTTAAGATTTAAGAGTTAAGTTAAATGATTTGTATTATTTGATATTTAGTTATTTATTTATTAGAATTGACAATTTATGTTCTACAAGAATATATATAAATTATTTTTTAGGAACCCCGAAACACCCTGAAATTGTATGCCGAAATCGGCCGGTACCGAAATATTCCATTCCACTGGACAAACCGAAACGGGGTCCGAAACGGTATTAATAACAATGCTCCGGACTATAGTAAAATTATTTAATTTATAAAAATATTTAATTAAAGACATATTTCAATATATATATATATATATATAACCACTTGTGCAAGGAAAGTTTTTCTTCTTCTTCTTTCTTCTTTGTTTTTTAAATAATAATTGACGGTTACAATTGAGGATGAGAACTAAAGACAAATATACCATGGGAAAGTTTTACCAGAAATCCCCATTATAACTAAAAATAAATAAATAAGAAAAAAAATTATACAAAGAGTATGGACTCTCTTTCTTTTTTTTTTTTTTTCTTTTTTATTATTATTATTATTTTTTTGTTAAGAATTCAAAAAATGATGTTATTAATCAGAAGCATGTAAATCTGCAATTACAAAATGAAAAAACTCTGGTGGAACAAACTTCATCCAAACTAATAAAGGAGTAGAAATTCTAGCTCTCCTGGCTAGGCCATGAGTTAAATCCTATCTCTCCTAACCCAACCTGAATTACCATGTACATAAATTTATTTTATTATCCTCATTTTTTTTAGTTTGATTGATCTTGATATTTTGAGAATTATTTTTGATGAATTTGAAAATTTGACTTAAAATTTAAACATATTATATGAATTGGAATGATTTATTAAAAAATATGTTTAAATAATTGGTGAAAATCCTTTTATTTTTTCCTTCTATAAATCATAAACATGTACGCATAATCCACTGACCCAATGTGATGATGGGTTAGGTTGACTTGGAAATTTCTCAATTTGCCATAGTTGGGTTAGATTGAAAAAATCATCCAACCCCATCTATGCACACTCCTACCTAAAACCCTTTGTATGCAAAAACAAATCCAGTACATGTGAAAATTATTTAAGTAATATTATTTTTTTAAAAATAATTATTGTAAACTATTTTTATGTAAAAGGTTTGATTTTACAAAGCTTGAAATTTTTATTTTCTAAAAAGGAGCTCTAAATATGTTGGGAGCTGTGTAAATTCCCACATATTCAGCTATCGCAAAGGGTTTCTCTTTTTGGCTGAAGCTCACGCCTCATGCAACAATTCAAGCATTGAATAAAGCTAAAGAACTTGGATATAAATAATAGGGAGAATTATAGATTACCCACCTGTGGTTTGCCTCAAATTTAACTTACTCACCGATGGTTTCATTTTTGACACTTTACTCACCTGTGCTTCATTCCGTTACTACTCCATAACCTATCTCCATTTCAGACGTTACTCTAACACATTTTATATAAAAAAGCAAAACCCAAAACAGATCAAACACTCATTTCTCTCGCCATATAAAAAAAAAAAAACCCAGTCTTTCTTTGGAGTACAACGCAATCAAAAACCCAGAAAAAATATTAAAAAAAAAAAAACAATAGAATTAATAAACCCGACCTCGAACCAACAACCAATATTCAAACATCTTAAGCTTCAAACTCATCACTAGAATCTGCATAAGAACCTAGCAATCAATCCCCATACAACTTGATTTTACATAGACACCAACACTAACACACCCACACCATCAAAGTACAAACCACAGATCTATCAAAATACAACCCCAAAACCCAAGTCAAAATACAAACATCAACACACCCACACATATCCAAACCCACAAATCCATCAGTAACCATGTCTCAAATCCCATTTTTCAAACCCTAACAACCAAAAGAAACCCAATCCCTAATTCATATATTCAAACATCTTAAGCTTCAAACTCATCACTAGAATCTGCATAAGAACCTAGCAATCAATCCCCATACAACTTGATTTTACATAGACACCAACACTAACACACCCACACCATCAAAGTACAAACCACAGATCTATCAAAATACAACCCCAAAACCCAAGTCAAAATACAAACATCAACACACCCACACATATCCAAACCCACAAATCCATCAGTAACCATGTCTCAAATCCCATTTTTCAAACCCTAACAACCAAAAGAAACCCAATCCCTAATTCAAATAAATAGTGCAAAGCAACTGTGATGTCCATCTCCTCTGCCCTCATCACCCGAATCCATAATGACCCAGATTCCAATTCTTGATAATACTTGAAATACTCGAGGAGTTTGAGCTTTTCAAGCTCTTCATTGCTTAGAAACTAACCTATTCGAAATGGGTCTTTAAGAAAAGAAGAGCTTGTTGTTGTTGTTGAAAGAGTGGAGTGGGAGGAAGAAGAAGAGGATTTGAAAGCATAGCGGTTGTGTTTGTGAGCAATAGTAAGAAGTGGGTATTTGGGCAAAAGAGGTAAGGAAGTGAAAGGAAGAGTTTTGTGGGGTTTGAAGTGGGAAAAGTAGTGGTGTTGTGGTTGTAGATCTAAGGAGAAAGAGAGTGAAACTGTTGCAGCCATAAAATAGAGGTAAGAGAGTAAGAGCCTGATTGGCCTTCCCAAGTTGATGAGACAAACAACATCCTTGTCTAAACTCTAAACTGCTTTGGCTTATACAAACTCCAAATTCTCATGTCTAGTTTTAGCCACATAAGCCTAAAACTATTTAACTTTGGGAAGAAAAAAAAAAGGAATGTTTGATCTGTTATGGGTTTTGTTTTTGATTAAAAAAAAAAAGTGTTAGAGTAACGTCTGAAAGGAAGGTGGGTTACAAAGTAGTAACGGAGGGAAGCATAGGTGGGTAAAGTGTCAAAAATAAAATCACGGGTAGGTAAGTTAAATTTGGATTAAACCACAGGTGGATAATTTGTAATTCCCCCTAAATAATATGTGCAATTTGAGGTGTCTCCAAGAACCTCTTTTTAGCTATCTTAGAGTTTAATTCTGATTTGTTTCTGGACAATTGGCAATGTTGAAGATATTTAATCCAGGGACGGACCCAGGTGCAGGGCAAAGAGGGCCCGGGCCCCCCCTGGGTCCAAAAAAAGAAATTTTTAGTATGTAAAATTTTAAAAAAACAAGTTTGGGCCCCTTGGTTTTTAGCTTGGGCCCCCCTTGGTTTTTAGCTCAGGCCCCCCAGCCAACCAGCCCAAGAATTTTCAAAAGCCCATGAAAACCTTAAAAAAAAAAATTGTATAAATCTATTTATAATAATAATAATAATATAATATATAATAATGTGTAAAAAAAAAATTGTATAAATCTATTTATAATAATAATAATAATATAATATATAATAATGTGGTTTATATTAGAATATTAGATTATCTATTTATATCTGATAATAGTAGGAGGACAAATAATTTTTTAATTGTTTGATTTGATCTAATTGCACTTAAATCGTAATTTGCACCTCATTGTTCACACTTTTTTTTAACAAAAATTATTGTATAAATCTTCAAAATTTCATACCTATTAATCAATTTTTTATCCTAAATACTGAAACATTAGATGTAACTTCTTAGAAAAGCTCTAAAATGTAAAAAGGTAAGTTCAAACCTATTAACCTAAGCACAAATAATTTAGTATAGTGAAAAAAATGTAGGCACAAGTTTACTTAAAGTTAGTTTGTGAAATAAAGTAATTTAATTTTGGCCATAATTTGGGCTAAATTAACTTAAGTTTTTTGCATTTTGAGCCAATGTAGGCTTAACCTATTAACACAATGTAGGCATAACTAACTTGCTCCTCCTAAGAAAATTTCCTAACTCCGCCAGTGACTATATGAATGTGCGTTTGAAATTTTTTTTCGCTTATCTCCGGCCCCTCCTAGCTTGAAATCCTGCGTCCGTCCCTGATTTAATCCTTAGCGCCTTCTTTTATTTGAGTTCCTTTGTTTACTAGTAATTACAACCCTAAATTGTCTTACTCTTTCACCCATAATAATCTTACTGCTAGGACTGTTTTGTAACTCAGCGATAGGCCTATCCAAGGACCCGTCGGACCGACCAATCCGGTGCCGCCGACCGGAACCCGACCCGCCGCCGACCGAACCGACTGCTCCGGCGGTCGTGGACGGATTTGATTCTCCGAAATCCGAGATCAACGGGTCGGAGGTCGGATCTCCTTCTCTCAAATCCGAGAAACCCGATCCGACCGCCTATCATTTTTCCGGCGAGATTTGAGATTTTTTTGGAAAGATTTAAGCTAGATCCGGCGAGATTTCGCTAGATCTAGCCAAGATCTTGCTGAAAATGACCAAGATCTCGCTAGATCTGGAGAGATCGGCCGGATTTCTACCGTTTTTCAAAAAAAATTCGCCGGAGTTCTGCCGTTTTTCATCTTTTTTTCGCCGGATTCTCGCCGTTTTCCAAATAATCAACCCCGACCGATCCGCTCGAACTCTGTGGAAGCTCCGACCCATCCGATCCGATCAACCCTCCGGTCGGCGGCGGGTTAAAATTTGGAAGCTTAATAACATAATATTTCCATCATTATATAGAATGTTTTTGTTTTTTTAATAAATTAAATGATGTAAAGATAAAAAGTACACAAAAGCAAACATCAACCATGGGACTGACCATCTCAAAACTTGATTAGAGAAAAACCCATCTAGCTAGGATAGTTAGAATGGGGACAAAGACAAACCCATGCGCTGACTGTCCACGGGTCGGTCCGGGTCGGGTTTGTGCCCAACCCGGAAACCGACCTGACCAGATCGGGT
>NW_027069475.1:2775299-2787598 GCF_002906115.3 Quercus suber
AGGTTGATATTTTGTAGTAATTTTTTTTTTAATTATTTATTTTAGTGTTAAGAAAGATGGAGTATGGTTTGGAGTATTTGGCTGTATATGATTTTAGGTGGTTAATATAGACAATTTACCATGTGGAAGAAGATTTACAAAAATTGAAGTCTCAAAATCTTTGAGAAAATCGATCATTAGGCCTAAAGACAACCTTTTGTTTTTTTTTTTTTTTTGAGAATCTACAAAATATCAACCTAGATATGAAAAACTAAACGAAAAAAGAAAAGAAAAAAAGAGTTAGAATAATACAAAAGTTAATTGAATCTCAAATAAGATCTAAGATTGATAAATTTGTTAGTAGCAATATAAAAAATACAACAGAGAGTTTAGATAAAAATCACAAATAAAAACTCCAACTCCAAAAATTCTCCATAAACACAATTATTAGAGATTAGGAAACGTTCCCTAACAACACTCCTTCAAGGCCTACCATAATATTTTAATATGGTTCAACACATGTCTCTACTTATTATAGTGCCAAAAGACTTATCAATTAGGGCAAATTATATTTTAAACTACATAGTTCAAGGGTGGTTTCAAATTAAACACTATAAATTCTAAAGTTTCAAATTAAATCCATAATCTAAGACTTTTAATTAGGAACCACCACTAAAATATAGGTTTAAAATGTAATTTTTAAAGTTTCAAATTAGTTTTTCTCTTGTACTGCATTCCTCATTCTATTACTAATTTTTGGGCTTTCCCAAAAGTTTATGATACATTTGCAACTTTTCTTAAAGAATGTGACAATAGGAATTTTACCTGAAGCTGAAAGCAAAGCAATACAAAGAAACCCTAGAAAGCAACGGTAAGTGATAGGAGAAACGTAAACGACAGCCATTCTATGAAGATATGCCTTCTTATGCTTTTTTTTTTCTTTTTTTCTGCTTTCTTATGGATAAATTCGCTTTAGTGGTGGATATTTGAAGGTAAAAGAATTTATATACAAGAGGGCAAATGATCTATTTGGTTGGATGGAAAAGGAGAAGGTTAGAAAAAAATAAATAAATGTTTAGTCAATATTTAGATTTCAAAACCTACCAAAAAAGACAAGTTAAGATTTTATTCTAAGTAAATATTAGATGTGATTTTAAATGCTCTTAAAACCCATAAATTTGCATTTTTTTTCCTAAAAGAAAAAATTTTATTATAAACCAAAGACCTTTAACTTTCAGTTGACTTCATAATATTTTGCCACATAAACCTTTGATGCATTGTAAATTTACAAGTCAATAATATATATATATATATATATGAGTGATTGTCACGTCAGTATTTTACTTAAAATTCAACCATCCTACCCCACCTAATAACATCTCAATAAATTCTCAATTTGGTTGGATTTATATATGAGTATTAGAATTGATTGTGTCCGATTGTGTTTATTCTTAAATATGTGATAAGATGATGTAGTATGTTGGGATTGAGAGATAAAACATGGGTTTTACACCATGTCCTTATAAATTTAATCTCTTTATATATATATATATATAGAATTTAATCTCTTTATATATATATATATATATATTTATTTATTTAAACCCCCAATTAGAATCTTGCTGCATTATATTTTCTTTAATCAATATAATAGATAGTTCCATATATGAATAAAACCATAATAATTATCTATTAATAATTATCATAATTATACATTAAATAGTTTCATATAAAAACACAATCATAATAAATACTTATTAATGACTACCATAATTACATTAGTCTACGAACTATTTTCAAAAACATTTTATGGAAAAATGGTAAAGAAATTAATTTTTTTATATCATTTTATATTTTCCATGAAAGTGGTGTCAAAACTTTCTAAAATTGTTTATTTATAAATGCCCTAACGGCACTTATTAACATGACCGTTATTTCATATACAAACATAATCATAATAAATATCTATTAGTAATTACCATAATTATGTATTTAATAGTTTCATATAAAAAATGAAATCATAATAAATACCTATTGGCTATTAATACCTACTATAATTATTAGCTTTCCTATTTACATTTTTATATATGAACACAATCAAAATAACTATCTATTAGTAACAATCATAACCATCAAATTTCATATTTATATACAAAATAAAAGAGAGAAAATCATTTTAAAGATAAAATCAAATTTATTAAACATTTTTGTATATTACACGGGTTGCTAACCAGTTTGCAAGATCTTCCAACTATTTTACACCATCCACATTATTATGGTTAACTCATATAATTTTTGGTCTAAGGCAATAATTATATGTTGTTGAGCTCATAATATTTTACCACATAAACTTCTAAGGCCTTGTACTTTTACACGTCAATATTTTAATATATTTTTACATTTTAGTTTAAAATCTATTCTATATTTAAACCTCCAGATGAAATCTTGCCACATTGTTTTTTTAGACAAATGGCTATCAAGTTCGACTCAATATAATTTGTGAACTAAGTTAATAAATCTAAGTGGTTAATCTCATAATGTATTGCCACATAAACTTTTGATGCCTCATAGTTTTAAATATCAATATCTAAATATATATATATATATATATATTTTAATTGAATCTAAATTTTATTTTATATATAAACATCCAAATAGAATCTTGTCATTTTATATTTTCTTTCTTTAGACAATAGAATAGATAGTTATATATAATATTAATAGTCAAAGCAGAGAGAAAATTCTAATTAAATTCCATATTGGAGTCTAATTTTGCGCCACGTGTCTCATCTAATTTTTAAATTTTTTGTCAAGTGAGTTATTAGGTGCAAAAATCAAAAAGTCTAAATTCAATTATATTTTAAATTGAATTTTAATTGAAGTTCGATTTTGAGTCATGTGTCCCATCTTTTTTTTTTTTTTTGTGACAAGTGAATTATTGGATGCAAAAACTGAAAAGTGTAGATCCAATTACTAAGATTTAGTATATATATATATATATATATTATTTTTGTGTGTGTGTGTGTGTGTGTGTGTGTGTGTGTGTGTGTAATTTCGATTGTTTTTAAGAGTACATTTGGTACACTGAATAGGAATTACGATAGGAATTGTAATTTTTATTACTAAAAATAAAATGTGTTGTAATGTAATAACTAAATCTATTCATTAGTTTGGTTGTAAGTTATAACATTAGAATGAAACTTAACATTTATTTTAGGAAATTTTTTACTCATACAATTATGTCTCCTTAAAAATTGTTATTTTTAAATTTAAGAGAAATATGTGTTATTTTTTATGATGGTTTATTTTTATAATTGTTAGATATATATAGAAAGTTTGTTTATTTGGAAATATATTAAGTTTTGAAACTATTGCACTTACTAAAGAATAACTAATACAACTTTTTAAAGATGAATAGTTATTTCTCATTTTGAAGAATAGCTATTCATAAGGAATGATTATTCCTTGTAATAAAAATATAACCAAACTAAAGAATAACTAAACCATAGGAATAACTATTACATTACAGCGCTTATTACAGTCTACCAAACATGCCCTAAATGTATTCATGCATATGTATAATCTACCAAACATGCCCTAAACAGATTCCTTTAGAACAATGATTAACAATTTATTTTAGGAAAGTTTTGACACCGCTTTATAAGAAATGGAAAAAGTTGTCAAAACATTAATTACTTTTTCATCTTTTCTCATAAAAGTTTTTTTTAAATGGATTGTTAACCATTCTTCTAAGGGCACTCGTTAGCATTTCCCATTTATATATATATATATATAAACACAACCATAACAAATATCTATTAATAATTACCATGATTGTATAATCAATAATTTCATGTAAAAACACAACTGTAATAAAATCATATTAATTTTATTGAAATTTGCCATACATTGCATGGATTCTTAAGTAGTACACATCATAATTTCTAACATCTACTACACTTTCATAGTGGGCATGGCCTAATCATGCATCTATTGTATTGTTTCTTGCTTTAGTCATACAAATAAGTATGCATGTGTCCACAACACACTTTGCATGAAAATTTTGGAAGATCTATACTAAATTTTTGTAATGACCGACAAAGCAACTTCTTGTAAGTGTTTTGTTATGCCCTGACTCATCTTGCCACTTAGATTATGCATCTCTAGTCGCTACCAAGTTCAATATCCCAAAGCTATGTTTAACCTCCATAGACACGATGTACCCTAGATTATGTTGTAATGTCCAAGAAACAACGCAATCATTCCATAATGAATACTAATTAAACAAAAATGTGTTACCAATTAGTCTCCCTTTCACCGTGTAAATACCCATTTTGCAACTAGCTTTACACCTAAAATTTAATGGTAAAGGAGAAATTTTACAAGATAGGCATAAAAATTTCTTTAAAATCATTAGATGAGTAAGAACCTAATTCCAAACACCATTAGAACTCCTAATGATTAAAATGACACATTAGGTGCAAAAGGCAAACAATAGGATGGAAAAACTAAGCCACAAAAAGTTATAATGGTTAGGAAAATAATGAAATACCCATGGAACATAAAAATGATCAAAATACCCCTAGAACCATGAAAAATACCAACATACCTCTTATACATCCAAAATGACCAAATTGCCCTTAGCACATCCAAAATTCCATCGAAATCACTAAAATCATTAAAATACTCCTAAAATATAAAAAATAATAAGAATAATCAAAATACTTATGCAACTGCTAATATATATATATATATATATAGATATAACAGAGCGGATAACGAATTAGACAGGTTGACCCAACTCGAGAAAATAAAAAAGGTTCAGTCACATGTCAACCCGTTTTTATTTTAAATAAAAAATTTTGGATTTGAAATGGGTATTTTTCTTTAGGTTGAGATTGGGTTATAAAGGTACGACTATAATTTTGGTGCGATATACGGGAACCTATTGCATGGGATTGAATGGTTTTGTTTTAGTTTTTGGGTTATTAGGCCTCCAATTCTGAGGCCAAAAGTGAAAAAAAAAAAAAAAAGGCTTGCTGAGTTTCTCTTAACTCAGTACCTAAACCCCTAACTGAGAACAATCCCAGAGAGAGAGAGAGTGCTGCTGAGACGAGGTCGTGCCCAATCCAATGAGACGACCCTGTGAAGGTGCTACGACTGCGACTTGGTGAGTTTTTTTTATTTATGTCTCTGTTAATGGAGGGAGAAGATTTTGGGTTTAAGTTTAAATATGATGCTCTTATGAACCATCCTGTTTCCATTATATTTTTCTTTTTTGTTTTTGATTGATGGATTTTCTTTGACTTCTTCATTACTTAGCTTTGCTTGTCTTTGGGTTTGTTTTGTCTTATTTGGTCGTTTCTTTATTTTTATACTTGCTACCTACTATTGAGTTAGTTGTTCACATCAGGGGTGGCTCTAGACATTTTTGGACTTAAGGCGAGAACTAAAAATGTATATGTTATGTTTATGTGTGTGTATGTGTATGTTTATGTTTATATGTATGTTTATATATGTGTGTATGTGTATGAGCATGTATGTATATATATGTGTATGTTTATGTTCATTTATGTTTATGCATATTTATGTATGTGTATACAAAAACAAACAAACATAAACACACATACACATAAACACGCATAAACAATATAAACAAAACAAACAAACATAAATACACATACACATAAACAACACACATAAACATAAATATACATAGACATAAACATACATACAACTAAGAAAAATTAAACCCTCATATAGACTAAAAATTGTAAACTAACATCAATCCTCAAACAATTTCGTTAGTTATTTTGGTGTGCTAAATCGAGCTTTTATGTGTGTTTATGTTAATATTTAAGTTTATTTGTGTGTATGTTTACATTTATGTGAGTTTATACGTGTTTATGTGTATGTGTGTTTATATTTATGTATATGTATATTTATGTGTATGTGTATGTATGTGTATGTGTATGTGTATAGTGTATGTGTGTATGTATGTTGTGTGTATTTATGTATGCGTATGTGTATGTGTATGTGTATGTGTATGTGTATGCATGCTTATGTATGTGTATGTGTTTATGCGTGCTTATATTTATGTATGTTTATGTGTATGTGTATGTGTTTATGCGTGCTTATATTTATGTATGTTTATGTGTATGTGTTTATGCGTGCTTATGTATGTATATGTGTATGTATATGTGTATGTGTATGTGTAGGTCTTTTTGTCTTTTTCAGATTCAAGTGCAATGACACTGATGCAATTGTAATTAATGGCTGAGATTAAAAGTTGAAAAAAACAACTTTTAATCTCAACCATTAAATAAAATATATTAAAGGAGAGTTAAAAAGTTAAAAAAAAAAATGTAAAAAAATACCTACGACAGTGCACCTGATCTCAATCCGTCTTTCTTCTCTCACTATTTTTCTTTTCTTCTTTTTTACGCGGTGCTTTGTTCTTCTTCCTTTTATTTCTCTTTATACATCGCCTAGGCTGACACGAGAGGAGCGAGCGAAAGCCACGTCAAGAAAGGAAATCGAAGATTGTGTTGCCGAGCCAAAGACTATAAAA
This sequence comes from Quercus suber, assembly GCF_002906115.3. Lineage (NCBI taxonomy): Eukaryota > Viridiplantae > Streptophyta > Magnoliopsida > Fagales > Fagaceae > Quercus > Quercus suber. Next base: position 2,781,850 of record NW_027069475.1, read on the forward strand.
TCTCTTCCTCTCAACTCAGACATCCTCTTAGGTGAAATTGTGGCTCACGAGGCTTCACCGGATTATGGTGTGTGATTTTTGGTTATTTATTTATTTATTTGAGATTATGAAACAAATTGTTTTTATATTTTGCTTACCCTTTCTATTTTCTGAAAACACTTTCCTGGGAAATACCTTTTTTTTTTTTTTTTGCTTTGCTTTCAATTTATCATTCTTGCTTATAGTATGTGNAGGCGAGAACTAAAAATGTATATGTATGTGTATGTGTGTTTATGTATGTATATGTGTATAAATGTATATCTGTATGTGTATGTGTATATTTATGTATGTTTATGTGTGTGTATGTGTATGTTTATGTTTATATGTATGTTTATATATGTGTGTATGTGTATGAGCATGTATGTATATATATGTGTATGTTTATGTTCATTTATGTTTATGCATATTTATGTATGTGTATACAAAAACAAACAAACATAAACACACATACACATAAACACGCATAAACAAATATAAACAAAAACAAACAAACATAAATACACATACACATAAACACACACACTAAACATAAATATACATAGACATAAACATACATACAAACTAAGAAAAATTAAACCCTCATATAGACTAAAAAATTGTAAACTAACATCAATCCTCAAACAATTTCGTTAGTTATTTTGGTGTGCTAAATCGAGCTTTTATGTGTGTTTATGTTAATATTTAAGTTTATTTGTGTGTATGTTTACATTTATGTGAGTTTATACGTGTTTATGTGTATGTGTGTTTATATTTATGTATATGTATATTTATGTGTATGTGTATGTATGTGTATGTGTATGTGTATATATGTGTATGTGTGTATGTATGTGTGTGTGTATTTATGTATGCGTATGTGTATGTGTATGTGTATGTGTATGTGTATGCATGCTTATGTATGTGTATGTGTTATGTGTATGCTTATGTGTTATGTATGTTTATATTATGTGTATGTGTTTATGCGTGCTTATATATGTATGTGTATGTATATGGTTGTATGTGTATTATGTATGTATATGGTATGTATAGGTGTATGTGTATGTGAGGTCTTTTTGTTTTTCAGAAGGCGTGATAGGCTTCAGAGTTGTATTGTAGATGGTTGTTTGATTAATTTGGATCTAAAATTAGTTCAACAAGATGATTCTTCTTCTAAAATATAATAACAAAACCAATATATGGTTTTTTAACAGTGGGTTCACTTTCAGTGTTTTCATTTTGTGATTTTGGTTGTTTTGTGGGTTTTGTACTTTGATTTCAATGGGTGTGATTTGATTTGTGATTTGGTGGGCTTTTGGGCTTTTGTTGCGATTTGATTTTGGCTGGGTTTTGGCCATGGTGGTGGTCGTGATTTGATTTTGGTTGGGTTTCAACAGTGGTGCGTGGTTGGAGGTGATGAGCTTGGAAAGCTCCGGCTATGGAGGTTTAGAAGGAGAGCTTAGTGGTTAGCCATGGAGCACGGTGTGACATGGATTGAGGTAGAGAGAGAATGAGAGGGAAACAGGAGCAGCCCTAAATATTTTGGGGCCTAAGGCGAGAACTAAAAATAGGGCTGTGGGGCCTAAGAATTTGGCAATCCCGAACCATTTTATATTGAGCCCAAGGCCCATGCCGAGGAGGAAGGAATGTCCGAGGACGAACGAAGAATGCCTAAACTACCAAGGAACATCGCTGAGGACAATCCCGTCCTCGGTCAACCAAGATCATAGAAGGGAAGAGCGGTACGCCATCAAAGGCAGCCTCCCAGAGCATTCCAAAAAGAAGGACGAGTACAAAGGACCAGCCATAGAAGCATGGTAGAGGAGCAATTCAAGGAGAAACTGTCACCTTCGCATTAAATGCCCACAACTAACGTTCTGGCTGCATTAATGAGAAAATGACCCATGAACAGTGCTACCTTGGTTGTTGCAACTCACAGAAAGTTTGGAAAGACGACTGATGGGATAAGCACTCGACTAATGACCTGCATTATCAACAAATAGAAAGTCAAAATCAACTAAAATGGGATATATAATGTAAGAGATCCTCTAGGAAGGGGGATCGAAGAAATCAAAAATAGAAAACACAAGAGCCATTTATATGGTCTTTGAAGCCCTTGTAACCAAGCACTGAAGAAGTAATAAGAACTACATGCTCCTCAAATAAGGGTCGAGGAAAAAATTTCATACTTTAGCTTATGCTCTTGTTATTCAAATCAACTCGTAACCATGTCTAGTTACTGTATCCCTCACTAAGGCCTATTTCTTAAACCCATTCTCTATAAATTTATTGTGTTGGGCTAGTTGGGCCGTAATTCACTTATCCAACAGTAGTAGTGCTAAAACTTAGTTCCTACAATTGGCACCGTCTGTGGGAAGAACTTGTGTGTTAGTAAAGGTAACAATCAAACATGGTAGGATCAGGCCCTCATCAAGCAGGCTCCTATCAGCCTGAACCGGCTAGATCCCAGCAACAAGGTAACTTTCCAAACCCAAAGCGTCATCGAAATGAAGAGAATGAAAGGTTTCGAGAGGGAAGTGTGCACACCACTCAAACAAGCAAAAGCCACTCTCGTGTGGGCAGTCATGTACTCCAGAGACAAGATGACAACCGGGTCATGCAACAAGAAGAAGTTAGGAGCCACGTATCCCAGAGACAGAATGATAATCAGGCCATACAACGAGAGATAGAAGATTTGAAGAGAAAGTTGCGCCATGCATAATGAAGGCGGCCTCATTCTAACCCTGACATGCCCTTCGATGATGAAAGCGATGATGACTATAGGCAAAGATCGAGAACTTCTCCAAGTGAGACATTCTCTCATGAAGAAGAGCACTACTGGAGGTGTAAACGTAAAAGCCCGTCCTCTAGGGGCTTAGGAAACAATGCCATGAGTAGGGCATTGGATCAACTCTCCAAGTCACCCTTCACATGCCACATAAAAGGGACTACACTTCCTCCACGGTTCCAGCAGCCAACCTTTACCATTTATAACGGCAAAATAAACCCTGTGGAGCATGTGAGCCAGTTTAACCAAAGGATGGCCGTCCATTCTAAAGATGAGGCGCTGATGTGCAAGGTGTTCCCATCTACCTTGGGATTAGTGGCGATGAAGTGGTTCAATGGCTTAAAGACGAATTCCATAGATTCGTACAAGTAGCAAACCCAAGCCTTTGGTTCCCGTTTCATTACAAACAGCAGAGCTTCTCGACCCTTAAGTGCGTTACTGTCTTTATCCATGCATGATGGGGAAACTCTAAAGGCCTACTCTACCCCATAATGTAGGTTTAAGATATTATGAAGAAGGGGAGTGGCATTTTCGATTAGCTCCCATCTAGTGTGCCACCAAGTGTTTAGGATCCTGGGTTGTGTGGAGCTTTAAATGAGAAAATGGGATTGAGATTAACCTACCACGGTGTAAACTGGTGCTACAACCTCCAACACCTAAAGGGTAAGTCCTATTATATTAAGACGAGGGACGATAAGGTTCGGCAGATTCAGTGCCTCCCTGAGTCCAGCAAGGGGTTGAATAAGGACTTTCTCATCGTGTCCGGAGAGTGGCACGATGGCCTTCATTGCCCAACAGATGAAGGGGTAGTAGGTGGGGTATTCAGAGTAAGAGAGGTTGATCTTTTGTGTTTTCACAGTTTGCATGGTTCGTTGTTAATATGAATATGCTTTCTTTTTGCAGATCCACACACCTTTGAACAACACTTCCACTTGGTCAACCGGGAGGATTTGCAAACCATCCTTAGGGAGAGGTTTTTTTGAACGAAGTTGACAACCAAATCAGAGCCGCTCACAAGATTCTCGGGTACGATCCCTACAGAAATCATTCATGGCTCCAAAGTACGTGATCAAAGCCAAAGATCCTCGGTTCACAAGATCATCATAGAGAACACGGGTTCTTACTTCCCAAAGGATCCCTTATCCCAGAAGGTGTTCCATTGTTAGGCCTTCTTCATCCCATCAGGTTGCAGAGGTTGAGGGAGAAAGTGCAGAGAAAGAAGAAGAAGTTGTTGATTTGGGTCCGTCCGAGGATGAATTTGGTGCTTTCGACCAAGTCAATCCATCCGAGAACCCCCTGGTGACTTAGGCGACCCCAATTTGAATGAAGCGAATATCCTATCAGAATGGATTTCTTCTCAGGTGAGATGGGTTTTAAAAGGAAACCTCAAACCACCTGTTCAACCTGATTGAGGGCCAGCCGGGGAAGGACACGCCGGGATGCAACAATCCAAACTTCCTCCTCCGCCGCCAAGCTTCAGCCTATTTAGATTGGGTCATCCTCCACCTAGTCCAAGCTTCCACCTCCTCCTCCTCAGTCAAATCTGCCTCTAAGGCCCGAGCCTACTGATCCCAAACAAAAGAAAATCCTAAAGACAAAAGACGCGTGGAAGCTGATACATTTCGTTCCTCCCAGGAAGGGGATGAAACTCGGCGAGCTTCAAAACAGCAGAAGACGGGGCATAGAGGCCTTGATAAAGAAGCTGATTCTCAGCTTGAGCCCCAGGCTTGGCTCCTTGCGCCGATGCTTCACGGGGACCCCTGATGGATGATGCCTCCCTCAGGGACTTCTGAGGGTGAAGGCGCTTTTGTAGTTGACGTGCTGGAGAGGTCCCTGCTACTCCCCGCAAACATGGCTGAGTTGAGAACCTGAGGAGGCAGGAGGTTTTCCTCAGCGTTAAGAGGTACTTGGGCATGGTAAGACTTCTAACCTTATGACTCCGTTGATTTTTATTCTTTAGTTTCCAACTTATCGTGTATTTGTTTCAATTGGCAGGCTATTCAGGCTACCTATAGGTTGGAGGAGGTAGCCAATGACAGAGCAGGGCCCTGGACCTTGAGCGTGACAAATGCCTGGATTCCATGCGGACCCTAAAGAACTCCGAGGCTAATCTCCAGAAGGCAAGGGTGGATCTTAAGGAGAGACGAAGGCTAGAGATAGCGTGGTATCCGGCCTAGCTGGCACTAAAAACAAGCCAAGGACCAAACAAGGCGCCTGCTAGAAGCTGAGGGTCAGCTGCAGATTCCAATGAGCAGATCACTAATCTGAAGAAGAAGCTGGTTGAGGCAAGGGGGCCAAAAACGTCGCTGAGTAGGCCAGGGAAGAATTGAGGGCTAAGGAAGAGGCTGAATTCGCTAGGACAGAGGCCGAGACCTCTAAGGAGAAGGCTGAGGAGGCGGCTTTTGACTTGGGAGTGGCTGAGACGTAGGCCCTTCTCAAGTCTCAAGTACCTGGGGTATGCAGGTTCTACTGTTCCTAGGTTTGGAATGAAGCCCTCAAAAAAGCTGGGGTTGAGGCTTTATTTGACTTTTGGAAGGTAGAAAATGTATACTACCTTCTTGCCATCAGAGAGTCTGCCCTCTCTAGCTCCGAGGCTGAGATTGCTCCTGAGGAGGCTGAGGTTGCTCAACTTGAGGCCGCTCTGGTAAGGACCACTCCTGATGAGCCAGCCGGGGAGGGTAAGCTTTCTGGGGCGTTAGAGAAAGAGATAACCAGTAACCAGGAAGCTCTACACGAGGTGGTGAAGCCTCCAGCCGACCCTCAAGCTCCTCCTGCTGAAAAGGCATTGGACTTGGCCTCCTTTACCGCGCCCTCTGAAGCCACTCCCCCAAGCCAGGATCCTTTAGCTTCTGACACAGCCTCTCAACAGCCCTCCAAGGACAAATTGGCCATAAAGTTGAAGAAATAGGCTGCCTTTGCTTCTTTCTCTTTTTTTTTTTTTTTTTTTTT
>NW_027069475.1:2791840-2859044 GCF_002906115.3 Quercus suber
TCTTGGTAGTCCGGTCCTGGTAGTATTGGCAATAAAAGTTCTGATTGCACCTCGTGGACTCTCCCACCATCTTATTCGGCCATTTAAAGTATGGCTCATTTTTTATTTTCTCCAACACCCAGTGTACTAGTTCTCGGAATACAGCATTGACAGTCTGCGTGTTGGCTACTCCGGATTGTCCTACGAAATCTCTCCTCAGGCGATTGCTGTTATATCAATCCGACCTGAAATCCCTCCTCTCCTGAGGATAACCTTCTCTTTTCCCTTGCCTCGCAGCTAGTCTTCCTCTACTCATTTATACTTATCGATCTGATCCATCAATTGGTGCACACTGGTGGCAGGCTTGCAATTAGAGACTTCCTCAAGCCATGCTTGGCGGGGAGACTATTTTTGAAGGTACTGATGGTGACATCGTCAAAATTTTCGTCCATTTCATTATACATCTCCTAATATCTGTCTTCCTATAATCGGCCATGAACTTCTCCATTTCCTCTTTAGACTCGACTAACTTCTTAAACCTACCCATCCCTAGGAACGGCTAAAGGACTTAAGGAAAGATGAAAGAAAGAGAGAAAACGTGAATTAGAGTTAGAAGAAGACTTACAGAAATGAGGAAAAGCTCCTTGGACAGACTTTTTATGCTGAAAAGAGACGTGAGTTTGGTTGGAGATTTGACCGAATTCAAGATATGTGCACAAGAACTCTTGAGTGTAAAAGTAAAGAGGCAAATCAGTTCAATGGATATTTATACCTCAAATTAAAAAGAACTGTGCGGATTTCTCGCCCATAAAGTTAAAGAAATCCCCACCGTTAGATTACCATCACACCGTTGAACGTGGGGAGCATAGAGCCGCCAGAATTTAATGAGGGTGCGCTCCGTATACCGAAGCGCCAAAAACATGCCTTGGACAGATGAAGAGACTCTGGCACTGACGGAGGACAAAACTTGACAAGCCATGACAAAGACCCAAGGACATCAAAATCCTCCTCCTCGTTCGAGGAGCTGGACAGCAGGATTTTGAGGGGCTATTGTGGGACCTAAGAATTTGGCAACCACGGTCCATTTTATACTGAGCCCAAGGCCCACGCTGAGGAGAAAGGAATGTCCGAGGATGAACGAAAAAAGCCCAAATTGCCGAGGAACATCGCCAAGAACAATCCCGTCATCGGTCAACTAAGATCATAAAAGGGGAGAGTAGCATGCCATCAAAGGCAGCCTCCCAGAGCTTTCAAAAAAAAGGACGAGTACAATGGACCAGCCATGGGAGCATGGTGGAGGAGCAATTCAAAGAGAAACTGTCACATTCGCATTAAATGCCCACAACTAACGTTTTGGCCGCATTAATGAGGAAATGACCCTTGAACAGTGCTATCTTGGTTGTTGCAACTCACAGAAAGTTTGGGAAAACAGTTGATGAGACAAACACTCGAGTAGTGACCTACATTATCAATAAATAGAGGGCCAAGATCAACTAAAAGGGGATATATAATGTAAGAGATCCTTCAAGAAGGGGGATCGGAGAAATCAGAAATAGAAAACACAGGAACCATTTATATGGTCTTTGAAGCCCTTATAACCAAGTACCAAAGAAGTAATAAGAACTACAAACTCCTCAAATGAGGGTCGAGGACAAAATTTCATACTTTATCCCATGCTCTTGTTATTCAAATCAACTCGTAACCATGTCTAATTGTTGTATCCTTACTAAGGCCTAGTTCTTAAACTCATTCTCTATAAATTTATTGTGTTGGGCTAGTTGGGCCATAATTCACTCATCCAACAGTAGTAGTGCTCAAACCTAGTCTCTACAGGGGCCTTTTTTATACTTATATATTAATTAAATTAATGTTTATTTAATATTTTTATATTATATTTTTCATCATTATTTTCATTTTCTTCTAAATTATTTTGAAGTTTATTATCAAAATTTGTTGTATTGGAAAATTGAACATCATTTTCTTCTAAATTTTTTGGTGAATTTCTTGCTCATTTATGATATTTTCATCTAAATTTTGTGTTATATTTTGTTTATTACTAATAACAAATTTATCCATTGATCATTTTTTAGACTCAATTAATTTTTCTTCTTTTTTTATTTTTTTAAGTTTTTCATATCTAGATACATATTTCTAGTAGACATTTCTAATTAAACAATATATTTATAAAGACTAAAATAAAAAATAACTTTCAAGTGTAGAACAAATGAAAAATAGAACCTGATTTATATAAAAAGTATTGTTGTAGTTTCACTGAACAATAACAAATTTTTAGCAATCTCAACCTGCATAAATAAATAAAAAAATAAAAAATTAAGCACAGCCATAACACTGACACAAGACTTATTAATAAGACCCACCCACAAAAAAAAAAAAATAAATAAATAAATAAATGCAGGCTTTTAAGGAAAAAATAAAAAACTTGAAGGCCCAAACTTAACGCCCAGTCCAGGGAGGGTCCAGGCAGCCGAAATGATAAACTAATAAACAAAGTTATCTTAAGTTCTTAACAAATAAAATGGAGTACCCTGTGCCCAAATATTTATAAATACCTGATTCCTGAACCCCAGAACCTAATACGGTGAGGTGAGCAGTTGAGACTTGAGAGAGGCGGAGAGCAGAGAATCAGAGAGAGGCTGAGGAGCTTCAAGCTTGCTGCCTTGCTTGAGCCTTGAGCTGTTGTCTGTTGAGCAGATGAGAACAGACTGAACAGTGGAGACTGGAGACTAGAGAGAAAGGTAAAATTTTTAGGGTTTTGAGTGGATTTATTTGTTTTGATTTGTGATTAATCTCTTAGACCGGATTTGTAGTTTATCTGGTTGTTTTTTGGTCAATGATTTTGTTTAGAACCAATGTTTAATAGGATTTACCAAAATTTTTGTTTAGATGAGAACAGACTGAACAGTGGAGACTGGAGACTAGAGAGAAAGGTAAAATTTTTAGGGTTTTGAGTGGATTTATTTGTTTTGATTTGTGATTAATCTCTTAGACCGGATTTGTAGTTTATCTGGTTGTTTTTTGGTCAATGATTTTGTTTAGAACCAATGTTTAATAGGATTTACCAAAATTTTTGTTTTTTTTGGTTAAAAGGATGTGCCAGATTATTTTTGTAATTCATTTGAAACTAATTCATTTACTACCCTAAGGGAAGGGCCGGCCCTGGTTCACATCTTTCTTTCATCATGTGATTTTTCTGAATGAATATTTTGGGGTTTCCAATATAGAAATTTCTGCCATGTTCATTTTCTTGATGCATATAACTAATTAGAAATTGGAATCAATGACAGAGTAGCTTAGTAGTTATTGGTCATTTTTTATGCCAATTAAGTCATCATTGACATCTTTCTTTCATGTTTTTCCAATTTGTTCTTTCTCTTTCCCTGTAACAATGGGTTTTTTTTTTTATTTGTGACATTATTGTGTATGTTTGTGGTGTTAGAAATTCAAATTTGTAATTTTGAAGTTTGAAATTTGTCATTTGTTCACATTTTTGTAATTTGTTACTTTGTGGTTATTACACCTATCCACACCAAAAAAAAAAAAAAAAAAATGTTAGTGGTTAATGGTTATTACCTTTTTACAAGTAATTTGTGTCAAAATTTAGCTTTTCTCCCAATGATTTTTTAACATATGCTATTATTAATTGTGATTGCTGGTATTTTTCATATATTTTATTTTATTGGAAAATAGAATCTTAGGATCATTGATCCAATACACGGTACCCTCTCACCGATGTTGTGAACAAAATAATTCCACTGGGCTGGCTGATTGGGCCTCTTAGCTCACACCCTAGTCCAAAAAATCAAAATTTCTGAATTAGAGGAAAAAAAGGTTTCTAGGGTTTTAGCATCTGGGATTCCTACTAGGGTTTTAGAAAGAACTCTTTCTCTCTCTTCTCTGTGTTTTGAGAATTTGGATTCCAACAGAGACAAAGACAAAGGTATGGTTGGTTAAAGATGATCTTTCTTACTTGTTTCTATACCTATTAAGCTGAAGTTGGACTCCCTTAAGTGTTGTTAAAAGCACGCTTTAGGTGTGCAACATGCGTACTTAAGCTCAAAGCTCGAATCCCCATTCTCTCAATGCTTCACTAGGCCCCAAAAAAAAAAGCTCATTTAATGTAAAATAAAAAAAAAATAAATAAATAAAATTAAAAAAAAAAAAATTGTTAGTGGTTATTACCTTTTTACAAGTAATTTGTGTCAAAATTTACCTTTTCTCCCAATGATTTTTTTAACATATGCTATTATTAATTGTGATTGCTGGTATTTTTCATATATTTTATTTTATTGGAAAATAGAATCTTAGGATCATTGATCCAATACACGGTACCCTCTCACCGATGCTGTGAACAAAATAATTCCACTGGGCTGGCTGATTGGGCCTCTTAGCTCACACCCTAGTCCAAAAAATCAAAATTTCTGAGTTAGAGGAAAAATAGGTTTCTAGGGTTTTAGCATCTGGGATTCCTACTAGGGTTTTAGAAAGAACTCTTTCTCTCTCTTCTCTGTGTTTTGAGAATTTGGATTCCAACAGAGACAAAGACAAAGGTATGGTTGGTTAAAGATGATCTTTCTTACTTGTTTCTATACCTACTAAGCTGAAGTTGGACTCCCTTAAGTGTTGTTAAAAGCACGCTTTAGGTGTGCAACATGCGTACTTAAGCTCAAAGCTCGAATCCCCATTCTCTCAATGCTTCACTAGGCCCCCCAAAAAAAAAAGCTCATTTAATGAAGTGTGCTTGAGGCACTTTTTTAGAGCTTTTTGTGAAGAAGCACAAAGCATGTCTAGACATGTTTTGTTATTTTATTGCTAAAAATGATATGGATCATCAAAATGAATTGTTTGATCTTGAAAGAAATTATATGGACCAATGATTTACTACACAACCACTATCCTTAAGGTGTTGTATTACGCAATTTTTTTTAAAAAAAAAAATTACATGTCATAAGATATGAACGAGGTTAATTTACAATTCTTGTGCTTTTGGTCTCTGACTTTTAGATGTATGTTGATTGAACCATATACACCATTTGATCATAACTATCATTGTTATGTACTTTTATAAAGCACAAGAAAATTATATAAAATATTATATTTAAACTTTCTGTGACTAGATTATTATGATATTAACCATTGATAATTATTTTTAATTTACTATATAAAAATTTTAAGAATTGAAATAACATAGTTAAAATTTGAATTTACATACATTATACATTTGACTTCCCTAATAGGTAAAATATAGAAATCTTGAGTCATTATTTTTATTTTATTTTTATTGCAAATTAAGATAAACCCCATGCTATTCAAACTCACTTTGTGTGTTGTGAATTTAGTAAATAAGCATGAGGAAGCTAAAGTATCATGAGAAGAAGCTGCTGAAGAAGGTGAATTTTTTGGAGTGGAAGAAAGAAGATGGGCACAGAGAAGCCTCTGTTATGCAACGCTACCATGCCACTCACCGTGATGATTATAAGAAGTATTATTCTCTTGTTTACTTCAATACCCACTTTTTATTTTACCTACTTTTTAACTGTTTTTATACCCTCTTTTTAATTAAATTTTGAGAATAGGTATTCAGGGTTGTGCCGGATGGTGCAGAAGTTAGTGAATATTTTGATGAAGATGGACCACAAAGACCCTTTTCGGATTGAAATGACTGATATGCTACTTGAAAAGCTGTGAGTTTCTCTTTCTTTTTTCTGCTTGTGCCTTTTTAATCGGACAAGAAGGGATAAAGAGTAAAGCCTTATGTTGTTGTTGTTGGAGATGTGGAATTTAATCGGGGCTGAGTTGAAAACTAGATGAGTAGAATCCTGTTTGTTATATTTTTCAATCAGTATGATTGAAAAAATTAATAATAGTAGTCAGGTAAAATCCATTGTTGTGTACACTGACTTGAATTTTGGCTACTGAATGTCTTTTGAGTTCTGAGCACGAAGATGGAGTAATTTTTGCATAATAGGCACATAAATTCTACAAATATTTGTAGTATGAAGAATCAATGGTTACCCAAAAAAAAAGAAATAAATTGAAAAGGAATGATCAGCTCAATGAGGCATCCTTGGTTTTGGTGCTTTCAAGAATCACAAGATTCCTCATGACCTATTTGGGCGCTCAAGAATTTATGTTTGTTATTTTTGTTCTATAACAAATTGAAAATCATATGTCTCTGTATTGCTTGATGTTCCAAGTTATTCTTGAGCACAGTTTCCCTAAAAGTGTTTATATAGAGATCCCTTCTCAAAGAAATTGTATAATTTAATGTTGGACAGTGTCCATTAGTGAAACCTTAAATTTCTTATGGAGAGAACTTGCATAGCAATAGTGAATCCACTACAAATATATTTTTTGGGACTTGTATGTGATACCCCTTGGTCACATAGAAAATGCAGCACCAATTACAGACACATTATAGCTATCTGTTATGGATGATGTTCATTTATGGAAGGGATTTTTAAATATTGAATTCTCATTTGTCATCCTTGTTGTAGATCCTTATTGTTGGTGCATGCACAGGAAGTACTATTTCATTGTTGAAATCTTAACACAAGAGGATTATTCTCATCTTCCACAATATAATGATGGGGCTAAAAATTGATATCTTCTGGCAAGAGGAAGAAAAACCATGCATTGTTTTATTGTTTGTGTTACCAGAATTATATCCATGAACTATATAATGATGTATAGAACATATAGGGTACAAGGTTAGGTGGTAGGGCAGTTTGCCTAATGCTTATGTGTGTTGTAGGGGTGGTGCACTTTTTATTTGGAATTTTTATTTTTTGAACTTGTGCTATACCGAATGGGCATATCTTTGAAATGACCCCAAGGGGTAGCACAATTGGCTAGGGACTATGCTTCATGAAGCGGAGTTCAATAGTTTGAATTTCCCGTTCTCCCCTTGCTTCCCTTTGGGGCCAAAACTTGAAATAAAAAATAGGCATATTTTTTTTAAAACTGATTAACTAACTATTCACATAGAAGATTTGTATGTTTCCTTTTGAGCACTTGATTAACCAATGAGCATTATAGCTCAACTGGTACTTCATCCTCCCATTATAATGGGATGGAGGTTGAGGTCGTGGGTTTTTGACACCCATTGGGTGCATAACTTACCAATCAAAAATATTTTTGACTGCTAGATTAACCCAATCACCATGAAGTTATTGTGGGGTGGGGTGGTGGGGGGAGTTGTGGTTCTCTCAATTCTTTTTGGGAAAAGTCTACTTTCCTATTCTTGTCATCGGTCAATGGTAATATACTGGAAATTCCTGTATAGTTAAAGGGTGTTTCTATTAGTACTGATTTAAAAATTTTCCTATGTGATGTCCATGAAAGCATCTTTTAAGTCGACGTTCTATAATGTTACCTGCTTATCCTCTTGGGGTTTGTACATTTATTTTTGCACCACAGCAGCATCAGGTGACAAGGCAGAATAAGCACCTGACCATCAACGTTTCTAGTGGGATTTTAAGCATCTTCTTTCTAATGCAGGAGGTGTCTTCAGCTGTCTAAGCAATGACTTCCCATAAATTTTTAGAACACCTTTTCTTTGTCATAGGTTTTTAGGCAATGGTGCCAAAGTGTTTAATATCTGATATGTGTTGATATATGGCATGGTTAACCTAGCAGCCCTTTGGGACAGACAGCCATAGATGATAGATCAGAACAATTCCATGACTCTGTGGCTTAATTGAGGCTGTCCAATGAGCTCTAGTCAAATGGCAACACCTTCCCGCTAAAATAAGGTGGAGGGTGTGATTATGAGTTCAAAGCCAATCAGTTTAGTGTGCAACTTACGAATCTAAAAAGAAAAATGATTGAAATTTCATATGAATGTGTATATACTAACTCAATATTTCAGGCTCTTTTGTCTGATTTTATGTTTGTTTCATGGATTGATTGTTTAATTGATGGTTTACTTATCAAAAAAAGAGATCATCCTTATCTAGATGGTAATACCATTCTCATTTCAGTTGTCACTCATTATCAAAGGGTTTTGTTGACTGTTATGCGTGTTTTCTCGATGACAGGTACAACATTGGTGTACTACCATCCAAGCACAATGCTGATGCTCTAAAAGTGTGTGAACGTATAACAGTGTCATCCTTCTTTAGGTAAGGAAAAGTTTCCAAGTATAAAAATCTCTTTCTGCTCAGTTTCAGGACAAGTCTCCCTTGCCTTAATAGTAAAGAAAGGTGTAGCTACATCACTACTTGTTTTATTCACATTGGAAGGTACCACCATGAATATATAGGAACAATTAAAAATATGCTATTCATTTCCACTAGTAGTCATACCTTTTTTTTTTTTTTTTTTTTTTTTGGAGAGCGGGTTTGGTAATGCTTCAATCTAGAAAACTTTGACAATGCAATTATAAAGATTAAGAAAATAACAAGAAGTACGTGTAGGAAAAGCATTACTGACATTAATTAAAGGATGGATTACAGTGGATTTTGCAAGTAATCATGATCGTGACCCAATATTAGTTGAATACAAGGAAATTGACTTATAAAAAAATGGTTGAGTATATTTAAATTGATTCCAAGTTTCGAACTACTTCTGACATGGCCTTTGGACCATATGGCACATCCACCCCATTAGTATAGGGTGGTGGGAAAGAATGGGGGTTTGCATCTCCTTGGGTGCTTGAGTTTGTCACCTAATAATAAATAAATTACAAAAAACTATTTACTAGTCCTAGGATGAAAGAAAAAGACAGATTGTTATTGTGAAGACATCTTGTATTGCACTTTCTCTGTGGCACTCATACACTATTTTGGTCACTTCTGAATGTTATTTTTTTAAGCTGCATCACATTGGGTCAGAGCAAATTCATCTTGCATGTTCATGTTTCTTGTAAAATATGAAAAAGAGAGATGATGCCTATTCACATTTCATGGCTTATGAGAATGTGTGGATTTTATCTCATGTGATTTATAATTCTTTGAAGAATGGCCTAATCCCATGAAGGCCACCATTTGTGAGTGCTCATGCATGATCTCAAGGGATCTTGAGACATCATTAAAAAAATTTTAGGGCCTGGCTACCTTGGATTAGTCACAAAAGAGGCCTGGCGGTTTAGTCATAGATTTCTTTTCCTTGTTCTCTTTTTTCTGTTTGTTTTACTGTTTCTCTTTTTTCGTTATGGGAGGATCCACATTTTTCTTTGTTGAATCCAAAACTTTTGAATTTTCAATTGAGGAAGGTGGTACTTTTTATTTGTTTCGTATTTTTGAAAGAGGTTGAGACTTGCCCCATTATGTTGCTTTGGGGAAGAAGAGTGCAAAGAGGCTGTTATTTAATGTGGAAGAGTAGCTTTGGATAAGGAGGCTGTTATTTATTGCTTGATATGATGATGCACCAGCTCACTATCAATATCCGAATTGGGATCGGTCCCCGAAACCACCATGTCGGTGCATGTGGGAACCGATACTTGTGAAATAGAGCTTGACACGGCATCATGAGGAATATTTTGACTATTGATAATATTTGGAAATGGAAGATTTTGATTTTAGATTGGTATTGTATGTGTAAAAGAAATGGGGAATTAGTAGACCACCTCCTTATCCATTGCCCCCTTCCTTCTGATTTGTGGTCTATGATCTTTACCTTGTTTGGTATTCATTGGGTTATGCCAAAGATGGTGATGGAGTTGTTGGCTTGTTGGAAAGGAAAGTTTGGGCGGCATCAAAATAGTGCTATTTGGATGGTTGTCCCTTATTATTTGATGTGGTGCATTTGGCGGGAGAGGAATAACCGGCATTTTGAGGATTTAGAGAAAATAGTTTTTGATCTTAAACTCTTCTTTTTTAATACTCTTTTGGACTTAGTTAGGCCTTCGTTCTTTATTTTATTTATTTATTTTTTTCCAGTTAATGGTTTTATGGACTTTTGTACTTTATGCTCTTGGCTTGTACTTTGCCCCTGATGTATACTTTCTGTATACTCAGGTGACACCCTTCTTCATTTATTAATATATTTCTTATTACTTATAAAATAAATAAAAAAAGATCTTGAGACACATTTTTTTCGATTTTAAGAGTGGAAACAGTAAGAAGTTAGAATAAGGCCTCTAATATTTTTCTCGTAATGTCATGCTCTTGAAAAGGATTGTGGACAATTTTTTTTCCATTTTTCTCAGATGAATGGACTTGTGTTTCTGTTCACCTAGCCACTAATTTGGTTCAAAGCCTCATCCTTTCACTGGCTTACACAATTTGAGTCTGACATTGACTTTTTTTGTATTTCACTATTTCCTTGTAGGCGTAGGCTCTCAACTGTTTTGGTGCGCCTGAAGTTTTGTGAGCACTTGAAAGAAGCTATCACATACATTCAGCAAGGACACGTGCGAGTGGGTCCAGAGACAGTTACTGACCCAGCATTCCTTGTAACAAGGAATATGGAAGACTTCGTTACTTGGGTAGATTCATCCAAGATAAAAAGGAAGGTGCTGCAGTATAATGATCAGTTGGACGACTATGATGCAATGACCTGAGAGCATAACACTGGATATTGCTATTATTTTCTCACATCTCCCTAATGAGGCAAGTTGGTTGCGATCTTTGAACTTGTGATTTTTCATATGAAAATTTTCCCGTCTCTTATGACTTTTGATTATGATTTAATAGAATTTGGTAACTGGAGACACCGATCATAGATCAGATTTAGCAAAGATATTAATTAATGCATGCAGCAGTGATTATTTAAATGTAAAATGAAATTAGCATCAGAATGTTTTTTTTTTCCCTTAATAGACTTTCTCTTTTACAGATATTGGTACTGGACTTTGTCATGCAAAACCATCCATATAGCCATTTGTTATACTTTTTCATTAGGGCACCAATGTATTCTGATATGCACATATGTGAGAACGGCGATGTAAAATGTTGTACCTGTGTATTAAACCAAGCAACATACCAGAAAACAAAAGGGACATACATCATAGACCTCCCCAGCTCCCGTTCCGGTTACCCCTTATGTCCTGCACAAGCTTCCCATTCTTCCCTTGGGACACATATGGTAGTTTCTCATTCTGTTTGTTTTAGTAGTGATGTTTTCTAGAAAACAAGCCATTTTCCAAAAATTATTTTTTATAAAATTATCTCATTTTCTTATGTTTAGTAGCAACCTTAAATGAATTGAAAATCAATCTCCTAACTTCATTTATTTAGCTTGTTGTGAGATAAAGTTGTTTTTTTAAAAAAAAAAAAAATTTGTGGAAAACAATCTATAAAAATAAGCAAAATTTTTTATGTTGACTAAAAATAGTTTTCATCTGACTCATTCTTTTTGATGCTACCAAACACCAAAAAATAAGGAAAATTATCTTTACATAAGGTTTTCTATCGAAACAAACAAAGCGTAAGTTCATTTACATTGTAAGGCAGTGTTCTTATGTTACTGTTTGTTGTGAGCCATCATCTGTTTTGCTTCACATGGGTTTAGATTTACTTTTGAGGATTTAGGATTTTGCAGTTTAGTAAAAGGTTTGGAAGAGATCGATTAAGGAAAAAATACAAAAGGAGAGGGATGTTTAGGAACATTCCTAACTGGGAAAAAAAAGGGTGCACCATTTATGAATTACAGCCTCGTAATTTTAATTGAATTGATTTTTATCATTAAAGAAAACAAATTTAGTAATTTTTTTTTTTTTTTTTTTTTTTGAGAAACCAGTAGTTTCATTAATTCAACATGGAATTATTTCACTATTTCCTTGTAGGCGTAGGCTCTCAACTGTTTTGGTGCGCCTGAAGTTTTGTGAGCACTTGAAAGAAGCTATCACATACATTCAGCAAGGACATGTGCGAGTGGGTCCAGAGACAGTTACTGACCCAGCATTCCTTGTAACAAGGAATATGGAAGACTTCGTTACTTGGGTAGATTCATCCAAGATAAAGAGGAAGGTGCTGCAGTATAATGATCAGTTGGACGACTATGATGCAATGACCTGAGAGCATAACACTGGATATTGCTATTATTTTCTCACATCTCCCTAATGAGGCAAGTTGGTTGCGATCTTTGAACTTGTGATTTTTCATATGAAAATTTTCCCGTCTCTTTTGACTTTTGATTATGATTTAATAGAATTTGGTAACTGGAGACACCGATCATAGATCAGATTTAGCAAAGATATTAATTAATGCATGCAGCAGGATTATTTAAATGTAAAATGAAATTAGCATCAGAATGTTTTTTTTTTTCCTTAATAGACTTTCTCTTTTACAGATATTGGTACTGGACTTTGTCATGCAAAACCATCCATATAGCCATTTGTTATACTTTTTCATTAGGGCACCAATGTATTCTGATATGCACATATGTGAGAACGGCGATGTAAAATGTTGTACCTGTGTATTAAACCAAGCAACATACCAGAAAACAAAAGGGACATACATCATAGACCTCCCCAGCTCCCGTTCCGGTTACCCCTTATGTCCTGCACAAGCTTCCCATTTTTCCCTTGGGACACATATGGTAGTTTCTCATTCTGTTTGTTTTAGTAGTGATGTTTTCTAGAAAACAAGCCATTTTCCAAAAATTATTTTCTATAAAATTATCTCATTTTCTTATGTTTAGTAGCAACCTTAAATGAATTGAAAATCAATCTTCTAACTTCATTTATTTAGCTTGTTGTGAGATAACGTTGTTTTTTTTTTTTTTTTTAATTTGTGGAAAACAATCTATAAAAATAAGCAAAATTTTTTATGTTGACTAAAAATAGTTTTCATTTGACTCATTCTTTTTTATGCTATCAAACACTAAAAAATATGGAAAATTATCTTTACATAAGGTTTTCTATCGAAACAAACAAAGCGATGTACATTGCAAGGCAGTGTTCTTAAGTTACTGTTTGTTGTGAGCCATCATCTGTTTTGCTTCACTTGGGTTTAGATTTATTTTTGAGGATTTAGGATTTTGCAGTTTAGTAGAAGGTTTGGAAGAGATCGATGTAAGGAAAAAATACAAAAGGAGAGGGATATTTAGGAACATTCCTAACTGGGAAAAAAAGGGTGCACCATTTATGAATCACAGCCTCGTAATTTTAATTGAATTGGTTTTTATCATTAAAGAAAACAAATTTAGTATTTTTTTTTTTTTTTTTTTTTTGAGAAACCAGTAGTTTCATTAATTCAACATGGAACATGGAACATGCTGGCTGGCACCTCAATCCAAATTATACAGTCAGCGCAAAGCGGTAGAGTATTTTGCTAATCACTGAGCCACATGATTGGCTTCACGGTATACATGGGAATAATTCATAGATCTGAAGGAAGAAGCTTTCAAACTTGCAAAATCAACCTTAGTATTGTTCTATTCAGATGACTAGAGGGCCTTATTAGTTATTTACCATCAATGAATCAACTACAGTTTCATAAGGACAAACAGTTTCCATTAATTCCGATGCTCGCATAGCCACTGAAAGTTATTCTTAATTGAGAATTCCAAGTGATGTGATATTAACATCTAATTAAGAATCTAAATAGTTACAATAGATACACAGTCTCTAATTATAAAAGTTGGATAAAACAATGACATGTGTCATCTTTTAGTTACAATAGATACAAACATTTAATCTAATTATCTAATTATAAAAGTTGTTTCAGAACAACATCCCAAAAAATATCCCAGAACTAGTATTCAAATACTCTACCATATCCAGAAAAGCATCCTTAAAACTAAAATCTCCACACCAAAAAAACGAATGCCTACTTTAAAGTGTAAAAGCCCTTAGAAAGCTGTCATGTTTTCTTCGAATCTGCTTCCTTAAGCTGACCCCATGGACTTCCAACTACCCCATGGCTGTGCCATAAATATTTCAAAGTAATAACGCCTCCCCTTTTAGTAGCAAAACGCTGCTACCATTCACCAATAAAATTTTGGTTAAATTTCACAACACTCGGAATACCTGAACCTCGTTGTTGAATTGGTTCATCTTTCAATTCACCAAATCGAATTTAGAACCATCCAAATCCCCCAAAGGAAACCCCTTTGCAATTTTTCATGGTTGGTTAGTTGCTCAGTTAACAATATATATGCATACCCCACTTACTCTTATTATCATTTTACTCCAATATATATATATATATACACACACATATGTGTGTGTGTGTGTGTTTTTCTAATGTTACAAGAACAATAAATCTTCTATCAAAAATTTGTTGAAGTCGTTGAAAAAATCAATAAATGTCTCGATAGTGAAAGATTGCAAGAAAGATTCTTAAGGATCCCTTCAAGTTAGGGTACACTCACACAGTCACACGATTTAAAGTTAACATAACTATAAGAGTGTTAACATAACTATAAGAGTGCAAAAATTGTTTCTAGAATTGACGTGAACACGAAGTTATAGCCTGTTTTATTCAACCAAGCCATATGGTGCAAAGGTGACATACGATAGGTTCCTTGAATTGTGTATGGTACGGTCAACATGTCACTAGCACAAATATCACTAATTTGTTATTAGTTTTCTCTGCTATCTCAATAATATTTCTCGTAAAAAATTTGTAATGCTTAGTGTTTATTTTAGACAAAATAGAAAGACAATAAAAATAGTGTAATGATCTGATCATATACTATATGAATTTACAAATTTAAAAATTGCATGACATATTGACTAATAATGTAATGTTTCATGCCTACACAAGAATGCAAATATTGTTTTGATAAAATAAAAATGCAAATACTAGTTTCATAACAAAGCATAGGTGACAAACTATTAATGGAAAAACCAAAAATGATGTCAGTGGTGGACACAGATTGGAATCAATAACAACTTGCCTCTTAGGTTTTGTTATGAAAATTTTGTGAAAAATGTTATGTCTAGATCATGTACCTTAATTTGAAAACTTATTATTGGCAACTTTGTTTTTGTATGCCATTTTTGACGGTTGGAAAATAATTTTTTAAATTATCAGAATTATAAGATACGGGTAATGTTCTCTTTTCCCATAATGAAGTTCTTAATTGATAAAACTTCTCTATTAGAAAAACAAAAACTTCGTGAAATCTTTCATAATAATAAAATTCATGAACTCACAAATATATAATTATTTTAACTAATTTAACCTAATAATTATTTCGATATTTTTGATTGCGTGTATTAGTGTATTATTAAATTTCTTCTTGTTTCAATTTTTTTTTTTTATTATATGAAGAGCACTTAATTACACTCTTGCATTGACAAAAAGAAGATGCATGACATTGTTATATGCATCAATAAAGTGATACATGTCATCATTTTTGTGTATTCCCATTTATAGGATCTAATTTTTATAATATTCTTAAAGAGTTGGGTTAAAGTTACATCTGGTATAACTTTAAACAATGTTATACTACTTAATATGTTTTAATTGAATGAAAATTTTAACAAATCTATTGTTGAATTATATTATTTTCGTATATTTTTCATACTTATAAAATTTCAAAATGATCCATCAATCAATTGTTTAAATTCAAGTTTTTGTAGTT
Source organism: Quercus suber (assembly GCF_002906115.3). Classification (NCBI taxonomy): domain Eukaryota; kingdom Viridiplantae; phylum Streptophyta; class Magnoliopsida; order Fagales; family Fagaceae; genus Quercus; species Quercus suber. The sequence goes on from NW_027069475.1 coordinate 2,807,315, forward strand.
TAAAATAATGCATAAAAATAAGTTTATGAATCGAATGGTAAATAATATTCGATTGATATGAAAATTGGCATACATATTAAGAACATATAGAATATTAAATTAACGGTAGGATTTTTAAAATATGAATTAAACAATAAGTTATTGAGTGGTGTAACATTACTTAGAGTTACACCAAGTGTTATTTGAACCCAACCTATATGTGTGTGTGTGTGCGTGCGCGTGTATGTGTGTGCATGTGTGTATAAACATACTAGTAGGAGTATATTATATTAAAGTGGAAGTTGAGAGAAAGTAATTGAACTCTAACATGATATTAATTTAATAAAAAAGTATACCATGTTCTAAAAATTGGTTGTTCATAACTTATTCAAAAATGCACACATGAAATAGTTTATTGTATCACAATAAATAATAATAATAAATCATGTCAAGTATCAAAATATTTTTATGAACAATTTGCATGTTCTACCAAATAATATTCCTACAATTTTTTTTTTTTAAATTAACAAAATATAAAAATGAACATTAATAGTATTTAAATTTTGTAGGAATTTTAATATACATCAAATTATGTTTATCTTTAAATGTATTTATGCATATATATTGGGTTACAAACTAGTTTTCAAGAGTATTGTGATATGCAAGCAATTAACATAAAGGGTAGGAGAATGTGAAAGATTATTGAAGGCTAAGTGTTGGTTAGAAGTTAACTGAATCGAATGCAACCCTTTAAGAGAATCACTGTTGGAAGCAGAATTGTACGGCTATTTATAGAAGCAGAATTGGAGCACCAACTGCGAAAGCCTCTTAACTAACTCAGCGCATGGCTTGCTGCCAGTTGCTACATGTCCTCATAGATTGTAGATGGGCTAAATTTCTGTGGACTGCGTTTCTCGGCCCATAAAAGCCTACCCAAGCTCAAAGAATATTGTTTATATGGAAATTAATTTGAACTATCTATCTCAAACCCAACATTGGAAGGAGCACCCTTATAACCTTTACTCTCTAACAAGAAAAGTACAATGTCTACAACACTTTCATAATAAATCATATGTGATAAGTTGTTATTAGTTTCAATTTAAACTTACTATTTAAATTACTTTTTTACCCACTAATAACAACTTATACCAACTTTTGTAAAATTATTATAAAAATATTGTGAACATAACATTTTTTGTAACAATTATAACTAGCCAGGAATGCTTTTTATTCCGATTGATATGAAGTTAAGTTACATCTCACTTACATTGCTTTTTTATGGAATAGTTCATCATGCTAATTAATGAAATTTTGTTTTACAGTTAATCAAATGCTTCAATGGAAGGAAAACCACGTACAGATTAATCGTTTTATCTATTGAAATCCTTCAATAAATTGAATATTGATGGAAGTGTGAAAATCCAGGCAGAGCAGGGGCGAGAGGAGAGGGATAGAAAGGGACATGAATGAAAAATGGATAAAATGTTTTTCTTTCCATGCATGTTGATAGGGTATGCTACAAATAATATGGCCAATTAGACTCTCAATTGTGTGGCTAAGCTTGGGCTAATTAGGGATATCATTTTACAGTCGGATTCGGCGCTTATCCTTCCTATCTTTACTAACTACAATTAATTAATGGACAGTGAATCCACATCATGTGCTCCGAGAGACTAATAAATTGCTATGCCTTAATTTTGCTTTTCAATGTTTTAATTTGTATATGATAATATATATATATATATATAGAGAGAGAGAGAGAGAGAGAGAGAGAGAGAGAGAGAGAGAGAGAGAGAGAGAGAGCTTGGGATCAGACAGAGATTTTTCCCCTACTACTAGTGAACCTTTGTTTATATTAATATAATACTATGCCTGTTTTAAAAAATAAAAATAAAATCAAACCACTTCAACTTTAAATTGCTAGTTCGTACCTACACATTGAACATGTAAATTAGGGATGGGCAGTCAACCCACTAATCTGTCAAAACCAACTCGATTCAGCCCAATCCACTGGATTGAGTCGGTTTTTAGGGTTGGTGGGTTGGGTTGTGTGGACACAAGGGGTCATTTTCGGAGTCGCCACCTAGTTTTCGCAATGATCTAGGAACTATACATATAGCATCCTTACGAGGAAGGACCTTTAATCTTACTACCAGAGTATGGGTTCGGAGTTTAGATACGCTCTTGGGAAGTTGTTAGGCACCTAAGATCGCCCAACCCTAAGGTTAACCTCCCATCATTGTGTCTTATGTCTTAACCTTATTAAAAACAATTTCAACGCTTGTATCCTAAACTCATACACACACTAGCATGCATCTAACATACAATCATGGCATTTTTATCCCTAAACAAGCATACTTATCTATCCACAAAGCGAAGAAAGCCAAACATGCAAAAGAAACCCTAGCATTCATCTAACATGTGAGAACCCTAGCATTCATCTAAATAAGGCAGTAAACATATCATACAACAACACATATAAAAAACAAAGTATCAACACATTAGAAACCCTAATTATACATCTAAGCATGTTTCATCATATCATCAAAATAAAACCAAAACACAAATGCATGGACATTTCTAATGCATGACTTACCCTTTACTTACCTCTCAACAACACAGCACCTATGGCATTGATGAATGGGCATGTGAATGAATGGCATGGTATAAGAAGAAAACCCTAATCTAGCATGTGATAGCAAACAAACATGTGATGTAGAGATACTAGCACATATAAGCATGTGAATAGACTCTAAAAAGGAACAAAACATGTGAAACAAACCCAAAAAAAAAAAAAAAAACAACATAAGAGATCTGGATTAGGGTTTTTGGGCAAGCACTTGCATACGTAGCCCAAAGCTTGCGTACATAGCCTGAAGCTTGCATACGCAGGGTTTACGCTGTTGGGAAAATCTAGTTTTGTATCTCATACAAAACACACGCAGCGGAAGCAACAAAAAAAACGGATCTACTTCAATCATGAAAGATAAACATGTAACCATGAATTCTAAAATCAAAGAATAAAAAGCGTACCTTTGGTGCAGTGAATTTCAAAACCAAACTTGAGAATACCTTCAATCTTCATCTCAATTCCACATAGTACCTAAGATGTGTGGTCTCTCAATCAGTCTTTTGTATATAGATTCTCAAAGAAAAATCCTTCTTCTTCTCCTTGTGGAGAAAAACTGAATTCTATTTCTTTTCATCTTACGTATGTTTAACCATTCTCATAGTTTCTTTATTTAATAACACTTATTAAATAATGATTGATTTCTAATTGGGTTAGCCTTTTGGGCCTACCCAATTAGGCTTTAGTTTGTGGCTTGAGATGGGACCAAAGGGACCAATAAGACAGTAGCTCCAATGGGCCTTGGGCTTTTCCGTCAACTCTTGACAAGTCCAAATTTACCATTAATTATATTCAATACCACTATAAGAATATAATTGCACTTTAGGCCTTATCTATAAATTATATCCCAAGACTTTATTATACATTCAATCCTTTCATTAAAATATTTGTAGTAATACAAAATTATTAATATTGACTGCCACTTTGAAGATTACTACATCTTAATCCTTGAGTACTCGGTTTAATCCTTTATGTTATTCATAATATATTTATGAAATCCAATTCCATAAATATATACTTTAGTAACTTCTTACTAAAGTGGTTGGGCCCAACATTCTGAATAACCAAACTCATTAAACTTATCTCAAGGGAATATTTTATATCTCCGTTAAGAGATTATGAATTCCATCTTGAGAATATATATTCCATCAACACTAAATGCGGCTGCCCAACATACTGAGGTTTTGACCATAACTTATAGATTTCACTCCTGATATATCAAAGCAACCTACATCTCATGATCAGGTCCATTATTCTCTCACGATTTAGAGTTGATGTAAATAGAAGTCGTGAGATTTATTATTCAATTGACAGTCTTTAGGAGAATAATAAATCTCACAGCGGTCCAGTACAATATGTCTTAACTCTTAAAACATATTAACATACCAACTAGAAGTCTCCACTTCCATGATCAAGGCAAATCATCTTAGTTGATATGTTATAGTTTTCGCAGATGAGATGCCCAATTTCATCACCAACTATGAACTAAAATTCTGAATTTATAAAAAACTTGTGATTTATATCTTTCTGTGACTTTTCACATAGATCACATACTATGCATCTCATGGACTAAGATAATGTCCCACTAGTTCATAAATAGTCTCATATAATTAAGCAACTTAATTATTCATGACATGCCAATAAATTAGATTTTAGGGCACAAACCCTAACAATCTCCCACTTGCTCTCAAAGACAATTTACCACATATCCGACACTTATCTCCCTATAGAGTAATTCATAGTCACTCTAAGGCAAGGCTTAGAAACAAGTTTCAGCCAGATTTATTGCATAAATTATCTTTTCTACTACTACTTTCACGTACTCATATCTTCTCTAATGAGATGATACTTACGCTTGATGTGTATCTTCACCACCTAGGATGAATACATATCTTGAAGTCCAACTTCATGAATCACAATCAAACTACAAGTCAGTATTTGTACATCCAGTATCTATCAAAACTTCACTTTTGTGGACACGCATATAAACCCTCATTCTCCTAAGATATTTTAGTATATGCTTTACTCCCACTAAATTAAGTGATCTTCGATTTACTTGATATTTGCTGACTATGCCCACCGCAAAATAAACATTTAGCCTAGTATTTAGCATAGCATAAAGACTTCCTATCGATTTGATATAAGGAACCGTCTTATATGCTCTTCCTTTATATGTCTTAGGACCATAGTCCTATATAAAGGAACTTCAAACTTAAAAGGAAAGAATCCTTTCTTGAAGTATTACATGTTATACTTGGCTAGAATCTAATCTATTTAAGCAGTTTAAGATAGACCCAACATCCTAATTTCTGAATTTTAACAAAGTTATAATTCTTAGGATGTGACTAATCTTTCCCAAGTACTTTATATCAAACTAGACTAGACAACCAAAAACTCCTTTGATGACAATAACTCTATATCATTCTAAATGATTAGAATGTCATCAACATACATTAAGAAATTTATTATTCTATATAGCCTTTACACACATAAGGCCTTTTAAATACTTGATCAAAATCAAACCATTTGATTGCTTGATCAAAAATGATATTTTATGATTTAGATGCTTGCTTTAGTCCATAAATGGATTTTAAGCAACTAGCATACTAAACACTACTGGTTCTTTGCTATGAACAAGTCTAGTCACATCATATAGATGTCTTTCTCAAGATTGCTACTAAAAAAAAAGCTTTCTTGATATTCATTGCCATATTTCATCCAAATGAAATATAATGAATAAGAAAATCTAGATAGAGTTAAACTTGACTATTGGTGAAAAAATCTTTTCATAGTCGAAACATTTCTTTTTGAATAAATCTTTTCGCCACTAGTCTTGACTTTGAAGGTTTGCACCTTCAAATTTATCAATCTCATTTACTTGTAGACCTATTTGAAAACAATAGGCTTAATGCAATTAAGCACCTCTACAAGTTCTAGACTTTAAATAGAATCTAATTCTATTCTCATAACCTTGAATCAGTAATCCATATTCATATCATCTATTACCTTTACGTAGGACCGAGGATCAAATTCATATCCTTGTGGAATAACTACAAAAGTTTATTCCAAAACTATGAATTTATTTGGTAATCCTCCCACTACGATATTGTACCCGTGTATTAGCTATATATCTAGAATAATGTCTTGTAGTGTATCTAATACAACCATCTCAGTTCCAAATGTACTTTATAGTTGTCCTATAACAAATTTTGACATTTTTGTTCTAGAACAATCTACCTTTACTTTGAAAGAGCCTCATTCCTCCTTTATGTATGCATTAACTTAAAGAAGTCATTGAAACTTTATTCCTTTACAAAAAGGAACCCTAGATCATATTATCCTCTAAATAGAATTCATAGATTGTGAATATAACAAAATAATGATTCTAAAAGCCCATCTTTCACCAATCTTGAATACCATTTAGATTAATAAGATCTAGACATAAGTGCCAAAACATACAAAACCAAAGGATCGAAACTGAAGGAAATTTAGACCCCTTAGAACAACCAGATTGGTTAGCCTAGATTAATTAGCCAAGTTGTTACTTAGTCAAATTATGCAATTCTAGGTTAAAGCAATCAAATAATCATATCAAAATAATAAAGCAGCGGAATAATAAAAGACACAATGATATGATCACCCAAGAAACCACACAGTAAAAACCTGGGGAGGATTTGACCCACCGATCCTCAAGGCAAACCTGAATCCACTATGAAAGAATCGAAGTTCATACAAAAGGACTACAAGCTCCCCGCTCGACTTCCTAATGTTACCCACCAGTAGAACTTACTAACACGACCACGTGCAAGTTCCGAATCCACGGACTCCTTCTTTCTTGAATTCTTCAATCAACTACAAGCACCCACGCTTGATATTCTTTAAGCTTCAATGGTTGCAGCCTTGTTAATCATCAAGATGTAGATAATATCTCTACCTTGAAAACCCTAAGTTTATGTGAAGAAAAGCTCCTCAAAGATCTCACAAGAGATTCACATAAACAGCAATATGAGCAACAAAGACTTAGAGAGATTTGGGTACAAAACCCTAGATACAAAAGAGGCACTCTCTTCTCTCTCTCAAAAAGCTCTCAAAAACGTGGCTTAGGGTTTCCTTTATATAGTGGGAGAAGTAGATCTGAAACCCTAATCCTTAATAGGCTTAAGCTGCTGTTTAGGCCGACTTAAAATTCTGCAGATACGATTTTCGATCGATCGAGCCTGTTCTTCAATTGATCGAACCAGGCAGAATATGAAGTCTTCTTCCTGCAGCTTGTATGAATCTTGACTTGAATCACCTTGAGCAATGTCTAATAAAACCTATAGACTCTAAGATCTATATCTAGACAAGTTTGTGTTCACGATTTGCCTATTGTTCTAAACATTTAGAACCTAACAATCTCCCCCTTTGGCAATTCGTGACAAAACTTCCATACCGAATGAAATGCTCATATACAAGAACAACCCAATACAATAAAATGCTCATTACAAAAAATTCAACCTAACTATTATCCATCAGTTGCAAGTGTAGACAACAACTTAATTGAATCAACCTGTATATTTCCTGAAACACTCAACAAACGCATAAACACATGTGTGATAGAAAAATAGTAAATCAACAAATATGCAAACTAACTCTCCCCCTAAGTTAGATACATCAAAAACAATGTTAACTCCCCCTAAACATAACATTCTTGTATCAACTATTTCTCCCCCTTTTTGTCACGTATTGACAAAGACAACACATACAAAGAGTAAACAGTCAACATACACAACAAAGGATAAGAAAAAATAGAGAAAGAAGGGGACACAAAACAATTCAACTCTATAGAAAATAGAGACAGCTCCCCCTATGAATAACACAGGTTAAAAAAACTTTTCTCCCCCTATCAAAAATAGGAAAAACAAAACAAGTTTTGGGAAAAACAATTTTTGGGAAAAATAAAGGAGATAGGGGAAAAGAGCAGCAGCAGCAGCATCACCAACAGGATCAGGTATATCCTCACGAGCAGGACCAAAGTTAAAAACTAAGGTGAGGATATACATGAAGAAAAAATAATCTTTCTTTCAATAAAATGCAAACATGGCACTATGTGACCCATAAATAGTTGCTTGAGTAGAGAAAATATGTGCACATTGATTATCCATCATATCTCTTAACAAAAATATTTTCTACAGTTCACATATAAGAAATAGCATATACTAGAATGTACAAAACTCAAAAATTAATCAATCAATTTTTAAATCAAGTTGAGTACCCAATGTAGCAAAGTGTATGCATGCTATGTGTGAAAACAATGAGAGATATGACTACAAAACTGCAAGATGGATACAAAATCAATGCAATGTATGTGAATCCTAAACACAAATGATGCATGAAAAAATTTTGGTCAAAAACATAGAAACTGAAAATTTTTCAGTTTCGATCGATCGAGAATCGATCGAACATCAATCGAGTTAGGCAGACTCAAACCAAAAAATTTAATCGCAATTTCAATTGATCGAAAAACAGGTTCGATTGATCGAAAGTCTGGAAAAATCAGATTTTTGAAAAACAGATCATTTTAATGCAGAAACTCCTCAAAGCACATTATTTTATAAAAAAATGCATAAGTATGAGATGAAAAGTTATTCAAAACACACTTGAATTTAACCCAGATATTCCAAAATCAAGATTTTCAATCAATTTGTCCTCAAAGTGCAAACATTATACACATTTTGTATTAAAATCAAGGAACTTTTAATCTTGGATGGTCACAACAAGATCACACACAATAAAATGTACCAAGTTTAACAAAGAGTAACTTGTGTAGTGTGTGCAACTAGCAAAAGCTTGAGATACATATGAGGTGATATGTGAATATCAATTAATCACAAAGTCTACAAAATTCATCACACAAAATTTAAAAGAGACTATCACCTAAAGAGTTACATCATATAACTCCCACATTTCCTAGATCATAAGCTTGCAATCATGTAAGTTTCTTGCATATTTGCCTCATAGTTATGTGAAATGGCATCAAGTCTAATAGTACACACCAATTTTAATTATGTGAGATGGCATCAAGCCTAATAGTACACACCAATTTTAAGCATTAAGCAATTAAGCTGAGGCAACATCTTATGTTTTTTTTGTGCATGTGCTACACTTTCTCGAGCACAAAATCTTATGATATGCACTAAGGCGTTCATGATTGGCTAGTGAACAATAGTGAGATGGTTATTTATGCATTTCTTAAAAGGATCAAGTTCGACAGTCAAATAACATGCGACTTCAAGATTAAGACAAAGTGATAAACACCATAAACATCTTTCCCACACAACATGCACTACAAAGTTTCAACTAGTCAAGTGCAATAAATAAGCCCATCAAAGCTAAACAAGGTACATAAACTTGTTATGTAAAGATAAGGTGGCCAACCTTGATTTCAAATCCATGATATGAAATACAAAACACAAAAATCTTTTTGGTTTAAAAAATTTTATGACCAAAAACAAAAAGCACACATTATGCTAAATGAACAATGCAAATGCAATGCATGACAATGTTTAACTAAGTTATAGAGGGTACACAAATAAGAAATATCAATTTCTTAATTAACCCATGAGTACATGTACAAACTAGTACATACTCACACAAAATCAAAAATAGCTTAGCATACTATTCAAGTTTCTCCACAATGTCAAGCATATTTTAAATTAAGAGAGAGATATCATAACCCATGTAATCCTCAAAACAAATAAAACAAGACTCAAAATAAAATATTTTTGTCTTTTTGAAATTTTTCAATGTTTTTGGATTTTTTTTAACAAAAACAAAAACAAAACATGTCCACAATTAATTGAAAGAATTAAATTAAGGACAAGTTAGCAACACTCACCTTGGAGAATCTTTTTTCACCCATCTAGCACGAGTCTTTGGCTTTGTAAGTGAAAATCCATGTGAAGCAGAGTGTATTTGAGGAATTACACCAATCTTCTGAGAGAGACTGAAATCCTGCAAATTCCTTTCACAAGCCAACAAGCTCAAATTTTTCAAAAGCATATGAAATAATTTATATGGACTTATGGCAGGAGAAATATCATCACATATCCTAAATTGACACACAGAATGCTTAAATTTCAATTTATGACAATTAGGACGAATGTGACCGGAGACACCACAAAAGTGATAAACAGGAACAATTTTAGGAACATCAGTATTTCTATCAACAAGTCTAGTATCAGATTTAGGTTTTTGCCTCAACAAAGAACAATTTGGTCTAATATGACCAACAACACCACAAAGGTGATAGGTAGACACAAAAACAGATTTATTATGCTCTCTAACAGTAGGTTTAGACATAGGTTTAGAAACCTCAGCGTCTACATCATAACTTTTACCTTTGTCTAACCTAGCAAAATAAGTCTTTTCTTTATTATTCCTCTTAAAAGGAGGGATATAAACTTTCTCAGTTTTAGGCTTAAGAGAAACAAAAACACTTCTGTTATCATCAACAGGCTTGGTACTAGTCAAATTTTCAATTTTAGTTTTAGATTCAACTAACTCTTGTTCTAAGCTTTTCATCTTCTCATCTTGAGAGGAAATTTGATTTCTCAAAAATTCATTCTTTTTATTAGACTCATCTAATCTCACAATCAAATCCTCTTTTTCAAGATTAGCTAATTTTAACTCTTCTTTAAATTTCTTAGAAATTTTCAAAGATTTAGATAATTCCTTACAAAGAGTTTCAAAAGCATCAAAAAAATCAACAGAAATAATAGTGTCCTTTTTATTCAAAACATCACAGGCATCAATAAAATCAGCAGAAGCATGAGCAGAAAGACACTTCAAATTATCCATGATAACAGGGGTCAAGGATCAGCTCTTAGATCAAAAGATCTAAAACAAGAAGAGCTACCCGCTCTGATACCACTTGAAGGAAATTTAGACCCCTTAGAATAACCAGATTGGTTAGCCTAGATTAATTAGCCAAGTTGTTACTTAGTCAAATTATGCAATTCTAGGTTAAAGCAATCAAATAATCATATCAAAATAATAAAGCGGCGGAATAATAAAAGACACAATGATATGATCACCCAGGAAACCACACGGTAAAAACCTGGGGAGGATTTGACCCACCGATCCTCAAGGCAAACTTGAATCTACTTTGAAAGAATCGAAGTTCATACAAAAGGACTACAAGCTCCCCGCTCGACTTCCTAATGCTACCCACCAGTAGAACTTACTGACACGACCACGTGCAAGCTCCGAATCCACGGACTCCTTCTTTCTTGAATTCTTCAATCAGCTACAAGCACCTACGCTTGATATTCTTTAAACTTCAATGGTAGTAACCTTGTTGATCATCAAGATGTAGATAATATCTCTATCTTGAAAACCTTAAGTTTATGTGAAGGAAAGCTCCTCAAAGATCTCACAAGAGATTCACATAAACAACAATATGAGCAACAAAGGCTTAGAGAGATTTGGGTACAAAACCCTAGATACAAAAGAGGCACTCTCTTCTCTCTCTTAAAAAGCTCTCAAAAACGTGGTTTAGGGTTTCCTTTATATAGTGGGAGAAGTAGATTTGAAACCCTAATCCTTAATGGGCTTAAGCTGCTGTTTGGGCCGACTTAAAATTCTGCAGATACGATTTTCGATCGATCGAGCCTGTTCTTCGATTGATCGAACCAGGCAGAATATGAAGTCTTCTTCCTGCAGCTTGTATGTTCTTGAATCTTGAATTGAATCACCTTGAGCATTGTCTAATAAAACCTATAGACTCTAAGATCTATATCTAGACAAGTTTATGTTCACGATTTGCCAATTGTTCTAAACATTTAGAACCTAACAGAAATTTTCTCTTTAAAAAGTAAAACATATAAATTTCCATCTAGAAAACAATCATGGACAATGCTTAGCTTTACCAAAACAGAAATAACTTCCTTTTGGTCATGCTTTTGAGACTAATTTCCTTTTGGCAATTACTAGGGCAACTAACTTGTCCAACTGTTTGGTATTATAATTCCTCTTCTTATCACCCTTACCTTTCGGTTTAGGCTAAGAATTTGAATTAAATCATATCGATCCTAGCCTTAAATTTTAGGATGTCTTCCGTTACGTAGAATTCACTAATCAATTCAGATAATATAAAAAGAATTTATTTTCTAAACAATCTGAATTGATCAAATGATTCTAACAAGGACTTGTGGATCATATCCAAATGAGATTAACATTTAATCTCAACATCCAAGAATTCCAATTCATTTTAAAAATAAAATATTTTCATAAAATGACATAGAATTGGAACTTCTTAAGCTTTTCTTAGCACTCAATATGATTTATACCAAGCATCTCATTTAGACTTAATATAAAGTCTAAGTCTAGTACTAACTCTTGCATCTCATGCAGTAGCACAATTGAGATAGAAGCCAATATAACATATTAGCATTTCAATGGAGACTATGATCATATCATAAGATATCTTCCATAAATGCATCATGTATAGGAAATTATGACAATGCTGAATCAAAACATGAATATTTACTTCAGCTCCTTTAAGCACCATGTCCAAAATTATTTCTTAGTTAATGTGATTCAACTAAAATAGTAGCTAGAGGACAAAATTTATGACAAATTTATTTTGAGACCATGAACTTAAATACCAAGAGATTATCATTTTGCATCCATAACCATATAATATGGAACCCGAAAACATACTATACTAGGTGCAACGACAACCTAATCCCGTAATTAATATTCCTCAGCATAGAGTGAATACCAATCACTATGATCAGGCGAGAATTATTCTCTTTATTAATGTTATCATGGTAACTCTTACCAAACAAAAGTAATTTGCCGCTCTTCCTTTGGCCTCTAAGTAATAACAGCAAGAACTCAGCATAGAGGATGCTATCAAACTTAGTCTAATGTACACCATTGTCTAGAATCATGTGTAGCCACATTTCATCCCTTTAACAGGCTTATTTTGTAGTACCATGATAAAAACACCCTCCGCATGGAATGCAAAGCTCAAGGCTAAGACAAGGTGTTTGATCAAACCACTATAAACCAGGAAATTCAATCTTGTAGTACCATGAAATAAACATCCTCCGCATGGAACGCAAGGCTCGAGGCCAAGACGAGATGTTTACCCCACACCACTATGAGCCAACAATGGAGGCCGTGAGATCCAACCCTTGTATCTCTCTCCCACTAGAAATTTTAAAACAAGTGGATTGTCTTGAAATCACAATTTTAACCCTACACATCAAATGTGTTTAATTGTTTAAATTCAATGTGATATAACTATGTCACGTCACAATAGTGTAACGAATATTCGCGCTATCACAAAAAAGTTTAACCTTGTAATCCGTGAACTAAATACCCTCCGCATGGAATGCAAGACTCGAAGTCAAGACAAGGTATTTATTCACATTACAATAAACTTAATAAAAAGGGTTATTTCATCACTCCCACTCATTATTTGGGTTTTTCTTCAATAATTGTGATCCCATCACAACTAATAACCTTGCACTTGATAAAGACTTTAATCTTATTAAAATCACTAACTAAAATGAAAGCCCTAAACTATTTAGGATTCCTTAAACACTAATGAATCAAAAATTAGTTATATAGAACTCTATCCTTAATTTACTAGATAAAGAATTCTAATCTTATTAGAAACTATATAACTTTAATTAGAATTTTAATCTCATTAAAAAACCTCTAATTAAAATAAATTAAGGACTATTAATCATTAAATGATTTAGTACCAAGAGTTCTATTAAACTAACATCTTTGATCTCATTGGGTTTTTTAGTTAGAACCATGTGTAATCTAATCACACATAAGCTTGCTCTTAAAAAACTTGAAAACACTTAGAAAAAATTCTGATTTTCTTTCTTTCGATCGATCGAAAAAATTAAAAAATTCAAACTTGACCACCTGACTTGTTCGATCGATACTCGATTGCCTTTCGATCGATCGAAAAACAAATTCGATCGATCGACTATCAATCGAAAATCAATCTACTTAAAAAGTCTGATCACTGTTTCACTCGATCGATCGAAAGTGATTTTCGATCAATCGAAACTCGTGAAACTCGAATTTCCAAAAATTTTCTAAGGCGGTTTTCTAGGGTTTTTCTTGAACAAACAACTAATCGTTTTTAACATCTTCATTGTTCTCTTCCAAAAACACTTTTTTGATTTTATCAACGAAGATTTTCAGATCAAACATTAGGGTTTTCAATATCAAGGTGAAGAACCCTAAAACATAAAAACTTAATCTCCAAAATAACATCACGCCTATATTAATATATGTAATCATAAACTGATTTCACAACCCAAACATGAATCTATACATGTATTCTTTATCCAAGCGGTGCATTAAAGAAACTTACGCACATGACAGTTATTCCACTTACATTCAATAACTATAATCATGGCACCGTAACTAAGAAAACATCATGTGAAAATCTATAACATAGACTCATATACTCACATGAATCCATATATATATATATATATTAATAAACAATATGAATGAAACTACGTTGAACATCATCATGCAAACGAATTCACTGAAACAATATTAATATAATATAGAGACAAAAAAGTCAAACCGCTATTCTAAATATGCATAAAGTGTAATGAAACACGAAACCAACTGTGTCAGGTTTGTATATTGTTTCTAATAACTATATTCTCATCTTGGCGATCTACATTGATAAGAGACATCGCAATTCTTAACCACCGTGTTCCACTTCAATACAAAGATTAGAAACACACGGCATCTGGTTTTAATGAATAATAGTTTTAAAACAAAATTATTCAGAAACTTTTACTGCGGAAAATAAAAACAGCAAGAAAACTATTTTTCCTTAATTCTAATATTCAATCACATGTCATACAAGCATGATATTGAAGACCGCTCTGATACCATTTATTGGAAAAATCTGGTTTTGTATCTCATACAAAACACACACAGCGGAAGCAACAAAAAAAAAAACGAATCTACTTCAATCATGAAAGATAAACATGTAACCATGAATTCTAGAATCAAAAAATAGAAAGCGTACCTTTGGTGCAGTGAATTTCAAAACCAAACTTGAGAATACCTTCAATCTTCATCTTAATTCTACATGGTGCCCAAGATGTGTGGTCTCTCAATCAATCTTTTGTACATAGATTCTCAAAGAAAAATCCTTCTTCTTCTCCTTGTGGAGAAAAACTGAATTCTATTTCTTTTCATCTTACGTACGTTTAACCATTCTCATAGTTTCTTTATTTAATAACACTTATTAAATAATGACTAATTTCTAATTGGGTTAGCCTTTTGGGCCTACCCAATTAGGCTTTAGTTTGTGGCTTGAGATGGGACCAAAGGGACCAATAAGACACTAACTCCAATGGGCCTTGGGCTTTTCCGTCAACTCTTGACAAGTCCAAAGTTATCATTAATTATATTCAATACCACTATAAGAATATAATTGCACTCTAGGCCTTATCTATAAATTATATTTCAAGACTTTATTATACATTCAACCCCTTCATTAAAATATTCGTAGTAATACAAAGTCATTAATATTGATTGCTACTTTGAAGATTACTATATCTTAATCCTTGAGTACCTAGTTTAATCCTTTATGTTATTCATAATATATTTATGAAATCCAATTCCATGAATATATACTTTAGTAACTCCTTACTAAAGTGGTTGGGCCCAACACTCTAAATAACCAAACTCATTAAACTTATCTCAATGGAATATTTTATATCTCCGTTAAGAGATTATGAATTTCATCTTGAGAATATATGTTCCATCAACACTAAATGCAGCTGCCCAACATACTGAGGTTTTGACCATAACTTATAGATCTTACTCCTGATATATCAAAGCAACCTACATCTCATGATCAGGTCCATTATTCTTTCAGGATTTAGAGTTGATGTAAATAGAAGTCGTGAGATTTATTATTCAATTGACAGTCTTTAAGAGAATAATAAATCTCACAGCGGTCCAGTTCAATATGTCTTAACTCTTAAAACATATTAACATACCAACTAGAAGTCTCCACTTTCATGATCAAGACAAATCATCTTAGTTAATATGTTATAGTCTTCGCAGATGAAATGCCCAATTTCATCACCGACTACGAACTAAAATTCTGAGTTTACAAAGAATTTGTGATTTATATCTTTCTATGACTTTTCACATAGATCACATACTATGCATCTCATGGACTAAGATAATGTCCCACTAGTTCATAAATAGTCTCATATAATTAAGTAACTTAATTATTCATGACATGCCAATAAATTGAATTTTAGGGCACAAACCCTAACATATGCATGCTCATGGCATGCGTGCATGTTACTTACTCAAAACCTTAACCCAGAAGCGAACAAGGTAGAAAATAGAGCATGGACTAAAACCCTAACTCTAGCAAACAAACATACATTTTAAGCATACCAAAACTTAAACCTAACCTAGAGAAAGCATATCAAAACATGTTTTAACAAACAAACAAAGCAATCAGAGAGATTTAAAGATAGAAAAGAAGTTAAAATTGAATACCTCACAAAAAGCTTTCTAGCTTGATTTTGGCCGTTCCCCTTAGTCAAATCTATCACAATTTAATAAAATATTGATTAGCAACGTTAAACTAAAAGGATTGGGGCCAGAAAAGATCTCAATCAAACAAACTTGACTTGAGGATGTTTCGTGAAAACTCCCTTTTGATTCACTATTTTCTAGCGAATCTTAGGTTTTTCCGTGGGATTTCTGTCTGTTTTGAAAATGTACCATATAAGACTTTTTATAGTTGAAAAAAATAGGGTTTAGAATGGCTCCCAGACGATGTGGGATTCATTCCAAACCTCAGTTATTATTGTAGAAAACTTGCATTTTTTATTCTTCTAAAACCCCAGTTGCATACGCAGAACGCATGTTTTGGCCCGCATACGCAAGCCGCAACCCACGTGCGCAAGTCAAGGGTCACTTTGGTCATTTTATTTTCAAAAATATATTTTTGCTCATTTATAATGTTATATTTTTCATTTTAACACTCTTTAAGTCAATTTAGTGTCTAATTGGGCTCTAAACTGGGCCTTAGAGTTCGAGCATCATTGGAGAACGGGAGTCTGAGTCGTAAGGGGTACAAAATGCGATGTCTACAGGTTGGGTTGTGAAATTTGTTTTTTTACCCCTCTTCCTAAATAAAACCCAAACTCTAAGTTCTCCTCATATAGGGTTTGGGTGCACACCACTACTTTAATTGTGCCACTTCAAATTTTTGTTACATAAGAATTTATACATACACAACAAATTTTATAATTTTTAAGGTAATAAACTATATAACATTACTTTCAATTTTATTATTCACTAATTACAATTTATCCAAAAAAAAAATTGTTAAATTTATTTTGCTACCCATATATTTCTGTACAGATGGGAGATAAATACAGTGGTCCCTACAGTGTTTGACGCTCGAGCCTGAGTGCTGCAATATTATCTTTGACTGAATAACCCACCTAAACAAATGAATGTGAAACCTAACACCTAAGCTGTGAAGCACTGTAGTACCATTTGATTGGATGGCATCTCTTGAGTCTTTACTACTGAGTCACGGACACTACAGAGTGATTGAATTCACACAATTGAGCAGAGCTTGCTGCCATTACCACTGCCAGAGCTAGAAAATTAAACATGGCAGTCCTGCTGCCTATTTTAAGTAACTGTTGGTTACCTCATTAAATGCCATTTTACCAAACATAATAATAATAATAATAATAATAATAACATCTGTCAAGCACAACGTGTTCCATCTTCTTGCATTTTATGAGATGAGATCGAGATCTCATAAACTTTGTCAGGTGAAAGATATATGTGCATCACTTTATGCTGTCGGCCCTTCCTTTCAAGCTTGGTGCTACATTATTACAGGGTCGGAGAACACTCAAATCAAGTGTGATAGCAACTAGCAAAGTAGCAAGAGTCCTTAACTCCTGGAATTTGTGGCACCGCAAACCCCAACCAGATCGAGTAATTGAAAAAAATATTAAACAAATGGAGGAGTAAATGGCTCAATGAAATCAACATGAACGTATGTAGGTGCTCTATTAATATATCCAAGGTTTTGGTGCAACCATTTACTGTCATATTATTGTCTTAGCTGGTTTAACTGATCTACAGCTTAGTTTAATATATTAGCATGTTGGTTTTTTTGCCATCTGTTTCAATTTTTGTTCTACGGAAGGTGTAATCTTAATTTTGTTCCCTTAACTGAGTTTGGTATGGAATTGGTTGTCACATTAAATGTGTCGGATAGAGAAGATATAAATTAAAAGAGTATTTAGTATGTATATAAATCTCAAAGAATTTGGTGTAGCTGTGTAGCCCCATGTTGCTAGCTACTATTAGGCAAGATGAAAGTTTAAATTTTAGAAGTTTAAGAACTTCTAACTTTTTTAAAAAAAGTCTTAATTATCAAAAATTAAAATCAATTGAGATTTGGATGTTATAAGAGTGTGTGTGTGTGTGTATATATATATATATATAATAGGTTTCCATAATTCGAGACATCCTTGTATAAGCATTATTTATTTAAGATTTGGATCAATATCAAATTGATTCTCTATACTGTATTTGAAATCGTAAACCCCTAAACTTCAATAAATAGTAAGATCACATCTTCTAGTACTGCCATTTCTTTAATGCAACGGATAGAAAATTGCATGTGATAGTATTTTTAAATTTAAATTAAATTTTTTTTTTGGTTGCTTTTGCTCTTTTTAATAATTTTTCGGTTGATATGTAGTTGATTTTTTTTTTAAACTAAATTTTATAATGTTTTCCCTTTCAATTTACGAAATCAAACAGTACTTTAGAAAATCTTTTTGAAATCTAGTTTTGGTAATATTTAAATATGAAAATACTCGTTTCATATTTTTAACAAGAATTGAAAAGGTACATATAAGTACAACAATTTCAAAAACAAGTTGATAGGCCATTGGTGTTCAATTAGATATCAACCATTTGTCACAATTCAAGGGGAAAAAAAAACGATGATAATGGATAAAATAAATATGTGTGCTTTGGAACTACCACCATTTCCATCAAAATTTTGAGAATAAATATCAACCATTTGTCTCTTATTTCTCGGCTTGTCCTTTTTTTTTTTTTTTTTTTTTTTTATGAATGAAAAACAAAATTTTCCAAATACAAAAAGGTGTATTTTATATACAAAGGAGTGTTACAGGGCAGGGTAACCCTCTTGGCTCTAAAGTAAGCCCTTCTCTAATTAAAAGCCCTTACTTTCCAAGCAGTTAGTAATTAATTTACTACTTAATAACATATAATTAAAAATGCGTACTGTAATAATTAATAAAAATGATATAATACGTTCCACCATTTTGGAGTTGCGTTTAAACTTTTTAGCCTGCATGCGCACGTTTATCCTGATTACTCCATTTGTTTAAAAGGATTTTTTTTTTAAATATATAAAATATTTTAGAGTATTTCTTCTAAAATTAACAATACTTCGGCTCCCAAAAAATAAAATCTTAGTTCGTTAGTGTCATTGCTCTGATATCACGTTAAGAATATAAAGTGAAAGAGAGAAATATTGAACTGTATATTGATGTATATTCTGATAATACTGTATAATAGAGAGTCTTATATAGATTAAGTAGGTGTGAAGTACTAATAATATGAAGATACTATAAATATAATATACTGAGCTAAGCCCAATGAGTTAGGTTAAAGTAAGCTATATACTAACATTGCCTGTAAATTAAAAATAAAATTTTGAGGATAGGAGTGAGGCTTAATTAAGCTGTAGGGATCGCTTTCTGAATCGACATTGCCTATTTGCCACTGACTGAAAAGAATAAAGGGGGCAACCTTGCTATGCATGGAAGCTCAAGCATTTTAGTGTGCGTTTGGGAAGCGCAAAACGTGCTTCCCAGACGCAAGTTTGTGTTTCTCTTCTTTTTTTTTTCTTTTTTTTTTTTAAGTGTTTTCAGACGAAAAGTTTAATTTTTTTGTGAACAGTGCACACATTTTTTGACCACTTTTACATTAAAAATAGATCTATGATATTATTTATACATTTAAAAATTATTTTGCTACAATATTTTTTTGTCTTCAGTTGTATCCAATCAAAGTGACTTTTTGGATTCTTTTGTAAACATAAAAAAAAAAAAAAAAAAAAAAAAAAAATATAAAAAATGTCACACAAAGCAATGTATTTCGATAATGTTTCAATTCGAAACGTTACAAGGCCATAAAAACCTAAGTAACTCAAAGACTACAAATGGAAACAAACTATTATTTCTGACTACGTACGTAGACATAAGGAAACACAACAAAGTACCGAAAAAAACATATGGTTCTCACACGACTAACTTAACTGCCAACACACTAAAAATAAGTTAAGAACACTAGTAAATCATAAGCTAAACTTAAATGCCAAACTTCAAGCTCAAGGTAATGGAAAAGCGCCGTTTCCACCTCCAGCGCCACCACCGGCTCCACCGCCAACACCACCACCCAAACCACCAAGACCACCGAGTCCACCTAAGCCAGATCCACCTCCAAGTCCTCCACCTAAGCCAGATCCATCTCCAAGCCCTCCACCTCCAAGCCCACCACCAATCCCAGCAGCTCCACCAACTCCACCAAAGGGAAGTCCATTACCGCCAAGTCCGGAATAGCCGCCAACCCCACCGAATGAGACAAAGTTCTTTTGGTCATCGAGGCCAGCATCACTTGGCGCAGTTCTTGCTGTAGTGTGGACTACAGCAAGAGCAAGAATCACCATGATACACAACCTTGTCATCTCTCTTCCTCTCTCAATCACTATCACTCTCTCTTTACTGTCGCTCTGTTTTAGAGTACCTGATGAAAACCACACTGCTGGGGGTCACCTTTTATAGGCCAAAAGAGAAGTGGATGACAGTTGGAAGTAGTAAGTGAGGTTAAATGCGAGTTCAGAAGTTTGCTGTCCATGGCCGAGATTTTATGGTCGTCATCACAATATATTCAAGAATAAGCTTTGGAACCTTGTTTAGAGATGTTATACTCATCAACACAATTTCTAAAAAGCAAAAATGAAAGTAGTGCTGCAGTTTCTCTTCTTTTTAGAGAGGGTGAATTATGTGTACAGTAAAGTATGTGCACTAAACATTTTCTTAAATTAAAACTAAATATTTGATTATAACTTAAGTACTTAAGTCTAGAAGAAATAATAAATTTCATAATTTTTTTCTTAACTATAAAGATAATAGGTTATAAATGAAGTTCATAAAAAAAAAAAAGAAAAGTTATAAATGAAGAATCCGGTTAACAGTTGCCTTTAAGATATTTGTTAATTGATTATTTTATGAAATTTTTAATACTATTTTCATGAAAAATATAAAAAGTTGTCAAAAAAGTTAGTTTTCTTTTTTTTTTCTTTTCTTATAAAAAACTTCTAAAAATATTATATTTTCTAAATCAATGCTCTTATGACATCTATTAACTTTTTTCATAAATGAAGTATAATAAATGTAATGTTAGTATCTTTTTTATTGATACTAAAACGATAAAATTTCAATTATTATATGATGTTCGTTCCAAGATTTTTGATCTTTATCATTATATCAAAAAATCAATTAATTTTTAGTGTAGATGAAATTTAAATCTTAGATTTCTTATTTAACAGCAAGAGATTTATCCAATTAAGCTACTTAGAACTTATACGTTGTTTAGTGTTAGTCTTATGTCAAATGATGTTATATATTAATTACAATTTACCATTTCAAAAATATTATAAAATTGTATTGTGTATTTAATTTGAAAGATAATAATATATTTATTAATATTATCAGTGTACCATTTTTGTGGAGTATATTAGAATAATTAAACTTTATTTGAAGAAAAAAAAATGAAATAAACATCATTAAATCAGCCTCAATATCTTTCTAATAAAATGTATGATCAAGTTATTGTATATGCATCGAAGCTAAAAGGAGATGAATAATTGTGTACCTAACATTTTCACACATACACTACAATCAGGTTATTGTAACTCTTATTTATTAAGCCTGCTTGCACATGTTTGTTGTGATTGCTCTATAAATTTTGGGTTTGAGTTTGGTTTACTTTCAGTATTTTTTTTATTTAAAATTTTTTTTTATTTTAAATATACAATAACAAGTAGCAGTGAGTTTTAATCTCATATTTTATTTAGTGGGTAATGTTATAGTTTTTCATTAAAATAAAAAAAATTCAGTTAAAAAAGTATTAGAGATATGCCAAATCCAAGTATTTTTTATATAAAATATTTTAGAGTATTTCTTCTAAAATGTTTATTTTTTTATCACCATACTTCGGCTCCCAAAAAACAAAATCTTGGTTCGTTACTGCCTGTAAATTAACAATAAATCTTTGAGAGTAGAAGTGGGACTTAATCTGTAGGGGATCGCTTTCTGAATCTCTGACTGAAAAAAAAAGGGGCAACTTTGCTATGCATGGAAGCTCAAGCATTTAGAGTCATGAAATGACTTTCTGAATTCTTTCGTAAACATCAAAGTGAAAAAAAGAAACGAAGATAGAAAATGTCACACAATAACGCAATGTACGTATTTCGATAATGTTTGAATACAGAAACGTTACAAGGCCATAAAATCCTAAGTAACTCAAAGACTACAAATGGAAGCACTTTTCAAATTATTATTTTTGAGTCTTTTGACTACGTACGTAGACATAAGGAAACGCAACAAAGTACTAAGACATATCGTTCTCACACAACTAACTTAACTGCCAACACACTAAATAAGTTAAAAACACTAGTAGTCGTAGATCATAAGCTAAATTTAAATGCCAAACTTCAAGCTCAAGGGAATGGAAGAACACCGTTCCCCCCTCCAACGCCACCACCGGCTCCACCGCCAACACCACCACCAAGACCACCCAAACCACCAAGACCACCGAGTCCACCTAAGCCAGATCCACCTCCAAGTCCTCCACCTAAGCCACCTCCACCTCCAAGTCCTCCACCTAAGCCACCTCCACCTCCACCTCCAAGTCCTCCACCAATCCCAGCAGCTCCACCAACTCCACCAAAGGGAAGTCCATTACCGCCAAGTCCGGAATAGCCGCCAACCCCACCGAATGAGACGAAGTTCTTTTGGTCGTCGAGGCCAGCATCACTTGGCACAGTTCTTGCTGTAGTGTGGACTACAGCCAGAGCAAGAATCACCATGATACACCACCTTGTCATCTTTCTTCCTCTCTCAATAATTATCACTCTCTCTCTTTTTACAGTCGCTCTGCTTTAGTACCTGATGAAACCACACTGCTGGGAGTCACTTTTTATAGGCCAAAAGAGAGTAGGTGACAGTTGGGAGTAGTAAATGAGAATAAATGCGAGTTCAGAAGTTTGCTGCCCATGGCCAAGATGTTATGCTCATCGTCACAATGTATTCAAGCATAAGCTTTGGAACCTTGTTTAGAGATGTATGACCTCCTTTGTACGTTGTGTTGACTAGTAGTCTAGCACCGTTGGGACAGGTTAAAGTAAGGAAAAGTCTAGCTGCACAAACTTTTCACAACTTTTTGACACATGACAAAATGTGATCAGGAAAAAAAAAAATGAGTGGCTATGTATATGTAATAGTTAACCATTTATAAGGACAGATTAAAGTAAGGAAAAGTCTAGTTGCACAAACTTTTCACAACTTTTTGACACATGACAAAATGTGATCAGGAAAAAAAAAAAATGAGTGGCTACGTATATGTAATAGTCAACCATTTATAATTCTTTATATTAAAGTTGTAGTAAAAAAAATTAAGAAATAATTTGTGATCTTAAAAATGTTATTAAAATAAAGAGGAATGTCTATTACATACACGGTAGATACAACTTCTAAAAAATTAAATTTAAAATTGTGACTAATCATAGTTTTGAAGTTTAAAATCATGACTTGCCGTCACAGTTCCCCTTATTTTTGGAGAGTGTGTGTACTATGTGCATTAAGGGATGTGCACTGGAAAATTTCCTAAAATAAAACTAAATATTTCATTATAATTTAAATACTTAAGGCTAGAAGGAATAATAAACTTCACAATTTTTTTTCTTAACTAAAAGGGTAATAGGTTATAAATGATGGATCCGGTTAATCGGTGTCTTTAGATAATTTGCTAATAGATTATTTTAAGAAAATTTTAATATCATTTTTATGAGAAATATAAAAATTTGTAAAAAAAACATTAGTTACTTTTTTCTTTCCCTAAAAAAATTTCTAAAAATATGTCATAAATCAATACTCTTAGGGCATCCGTTATCTTCTCCCATAGATGAAGTATAATAAATGTAATGTTAGTGTCCTTTTTATAGATATTGATACAATAAAATTTCTATTTATGATGTCTACTCTAAGATTATTGTTTTTTATTATCATGTCAAAATACCAATGGTTTTTAGTGTAGGTGGAGTTTAAATCCAAGATTTTTTATTTAATAACAAGAAATTTAACCAATTGAGCTACTTAGAACCCATGCGATGTCTAGTGTTTGGCTTATTAGAAATAATGTTATATTAATTACAATTTACAATTGTATTACAAAATTATACTAATTGAACTTTATTTGAAGAAGAAAAAAAAAAGATAAAAAAACATCATTTAATCAGCCTCAATAATTTTCTAATAAAATGTATGATCACCTCAATATTTTTCTAATAAAATGTATGATCAGGTTATTGTATATGCATTGAAGCTAAAGAAGATCAATAATTCTAGTACTTAACACTTTTATATATACTTTTTCATAGTTGTCTGTTATTATTACATGAATCTATCATTTTTTCTCTACCACTCATAATCCACCATATAGAATAGTTGTGATGAAACATATAGTATAATATATACTAAAATCATTCCAAGATGATATCTATAATAATTGAAATTGATGACGTCATCTAATAATGTCATTTCATAAAGATTTTACAGATGTTATTGTTCTTTGATATACAATATTACAATTGTATCTAAATATATATATATATATATGTGGGGTTTTAATTAAAAAGCTATATGTATAACCAAAGAAGTTTGAGTTTTGGTTGAAATCATAATATTTTGCTTAATATTTTACCATATTAGCTTTTAAGTCCTCACAATTTTACACATCCTCACTATTTTAGTTATTTCTTATGTCAATTAGTTTGGTAAATAATAACTCCATAATTTCTTTCTATTTTTCCTTCTCTCCATCTCACAAAGCGAGCAATTAATTGATAACACCATAACTTTCTCTCTCCATCATTCTCTTTACCTCACAAAATTAGAATTTACCTGATTCCAATCATTAGTTGGCAAAAACTGCACTTTTCAAAACTAGTGTTAGCGTCATGTAAGAAATTCAAAACGTAAGAAGAAAACAAATCATACTTTTAACCATTGTTGTTCAAATGATTTATAAAGAATTTTTCACAACCAAATGTTGAATTATGAAGGAAATCTTCTTGTGTATAGCC
Source organism: Quercus suber (assembly GCF_002906115.3). Classification (NCBI taxonomy): domain Eukaryota; kingdom Viridiplantae; phylum Streptophyta; class Magnoliopsida; order Fagales; family Fagaceae; genus Quercus; species Quercus suber. The sequence goes on from NW_027069475.1 coordinate 2,832,430, forward strand.
TATTCCTTAGAAATCCTTTGATGGAGAGAACACAAACATTTTAAAATCTAAATTGGAGATCCTTTGGTAGACGACACCCTATTTTGTAACCAAGGAATTCATCAAAGGTAAAATTGCTATTTTGAAATATTCAATGAGTAAAAACGTTGTTTGAATCATTAGTTGAACAGGAATCTCACTCTAAAATATAATTGAGTTCAAAACAATCAAAATGACATATCAAAGGCAATGATCGGACCATCCAATCAAAACATCATTCCACATCAAGATTCAACAGTTAGTACCCATTCTTACACAATATAGTATAAACCATGCAATTATGAGTATTAATTATAATTCACCCTTAACTGAATTAATTAGATGTCAAAATCTCATTGATTTAATTTTTTTTGTTAGTAAAAAATTTCCCTCAAAAAAAAAAAGAAAAAGAAAAAGAAAAAAAGAAAAGAAAAGAGAAATTGAAAATCATTAACATAATGTTGATTTACATTTTTTTACATAAGTCATATATCCCAAATTTATTTGATCTCATTTACTCACTCACGTACTAAATGCCAAAATAGCCTACACAAATTATTTTAGACTTCTACAGTTATTTCATATCTCATTAACAAATTGGGCCACAAAAGAAACCATCATTATTATATAAGCCCAATATATATCTCATATTCCATGTCATTTTATTTCACAATTTGCCCCAAAACCGACCTAACGAGACCAATACATATACTTCATTCCATTTTATTCAAGGCCCGTGACTAACACTTTTTTCTTTTTTTTTTGATGAGTGAAAATTCTTTATTAACAAAGAAGAGCCCAAAATTGCAACTAGCTACTTGCTTCATCCCACACAATAGAGGCAAAACATGGGGGACAGCAGCCAAGATCAAAGGAAGCAAAAAAATTACATGACAAAGACCATTTTGCTAGAGAATGAGCTGCCATATTGGCTAATCTAGGGACCCAGGAGACAGAAACATTAGAAAGAGCAAATAGCAGGTTCTACATCTCAATAAATTTGGATCTAATTCTCCAAGGGAAAGCTTGACTTGGATTCATATGAGCATCACAACAAATCTTGGAGTCAGTCTTAATATAAATACCCTCAGTTTTCAACTTGGCTACCAACAAAGACCATCCTTCCTCTCCAATCTCTCATCACTGCAGCTATGAATGAAAATTTCAAACCAATTGCAGCATCCACATTAATTTTAATTGAGAATCGCCTAGAAGGTGACCAGGCATGAAGCAACTCTGTTGGTCTCATAGAAACCATCCCAGCAGATTTGGAGTTTTTGAATTCAGCAAGGAGCCTCCCAATTCTGGAAGATAAATTTGTTGGAAAATCTGGTTTTGTATCTAATACAAAACACATAGCAGAAGCAACAATCATGAATCTACTTCATTCATGAGAGATAACATGTAACCTTGAATTCTAGAACAAAGAATAGAAAGCGTACCTTGGTGCGATGAAATTCAAAACCAAACTTGAGAATACTTGGGAAAATTTTTAATCTTCACTCCAATTCCACTTGATGCCCAAGAAGTGTGGTCTCTCAATCAGTTTCTAAGGAGAGAATTAAAAGAGTGTCTAACACCCACATACAAACCATTTCATGTCTTTTGATCTTAATGAAAGACTCATATGAAAAGATTTATAAAATTCTGCATGTTTCTCTCCTTATATATAACTAATTATCTAATTGGGCTAGCCTTTTGGGTATTTCCAATTGGGCGTAAGTGTGTGGCTTGGGGTAGGACTAAAAGGGACCAATAAGACACTAGCTCTAATGGGCCTTGGGCTTTTCTGTCAACTCTTGACAAGTTCAAAGTTACCATTAACTATATTTAATACCATTATAAAAATATAGTTGCACTCTAGACCTTATGTATAAATTATATCCCAAGACTTTATTATACATGCAACTCCTTTATTAAAATATTCGTAGTAATACAAAGTCATAAATATAAACTGCCACTTTGAAGATTACTACATCTTAATCCTTGAGTACCCGGTTTAATCCTTTATGTTATTCATCTTATATTTATGAAATCTAATTCCATAAATATATACTTTAGTAACTCCTTACTAAAGTGGTTGGACCAACACTCTGAATAACCAAACCCATTAAACTTATCTCAAGACAATATTTTATATTTCCGTTAAAAGATTATGAATTCCATCTTGAGAATATATGTTCCATTAACATTAAATGTGGTTGCCCAACATATTGAGGTTTTGACCGTAACTTATAGACCTCACTCCTGATATATCAAAGTAACCTACATCTCATGATCAGGTCAATTATTCTTTTAGGATTTAGAGTTGATGTAAATAGAAGTTGTGAGATTTATTATTCATTTGATAGTTATTAGGAGAATAATAAATCTCACAGCGGTCTAGTTCAATATGTTTTAACTCTTAAAACATATCAACATATCAACTAGAAGTCTCCACTTCCATGATCAAGACAAATTGAATGAGCTCTAAGGTTGAAGAAAACCCAAGATCATCTTACCTTACACCCCATTGACTATTGAACCATAAAACCTTTGTCATCGGTCATAGAGCAAAAAGTTGGATTGAGGACTCGACTTTTGCCTCACAAAGGGGACATAGCTCATCTCCAATTTCAAAAAATCTAGCTAAATTGGCTTTAGTAGTCAAGCATTCAGCAGCAATTCTCCAGATTAGCATTTTAAGCCTTCTATGAAGATTGGATTTTCAAATTTGATTCCAGAGTGGCTCAGAGGATTGACTGGATTAGAAACCCCAACAAATCTCCAATGCTTGTGGGGGTCCAAGTCCACCCATCCTCAATAACACAAGAAGATAACGGAATATTTAAAATTAATTCAATTTCTGAATCCTCAAACCATTGCTTCAGCTTGTGAATATCCCAAGCATTATGATTAAAATTTAGAAGCTGAGAAACTAGTAGTATCTCATCCAGATTAACCCCAGCTTTGGGCTTAGGAATAAATCCCTGAAGATCTGGAATCCAAGGGTCATCCCAAATTCTTATGGTATTGCCATCACCAACAATCATACAAGCTGCATTAGAGAAGATGCGCTTTACTCCTTCTAAACTTTTCTAGATTGGAGAAGAGTTACCTGGAGAGAGATGAGAAAGCCAATTGTGTCTGACTTTGTATTTAGCTCTAAGAGCATTAACACAAAGACAATTCTTTCCAGACAATATCCACTAGGCAAGTTTTGATAGAAGGGCTAGGTTGAACTCCCATGACTTCTTGAAGCCCAAACCACCTTCCTTTAAAGGTCTACAGAGAGAAGACCAAGAAATAGGAGTCCAATAATGTCTTGACTTCGTTTTAGGATTCCACCAAAACCTTCAGACCACTGAATCCAGTTGGTCACACAAATTCTTGGGGAATTGTAAGGCAGCCATTGTGTATGTTGGAATGGACTGTGTTACTAATTTGATTAGAGTGACTCTTCCCGCCCAAGATAAATTTTAACTTTTCTAGCCACTGAAAACAAAGGGACACCAAGATAGGTGGTGCACTAAGGGAGAGAATTGAGACCCCACCAACATTTTATTTGGTTGAGAAGCTGAGAGCTAACACCTTTAGAGGGGAAGACACTAGATTTCTCCACACTAATTAATTGACTAGACCAAGAATAGTATTTTTCAAAGCACATTTTGAGAGAGGCAAACTTAGAAATCTTAGCTTTGCAGAAAAGGATAACATCATCTGCATAGCGTAGCTTTGAAATAGCAAGAGCAGTGTAGGCCACTTTCATTGGAGATATGTTTTTCCGATCCACCTCTCTATTGATCAACCTTATAAGAACCTCACTGCCTAAAATGAATAGGTATGGAGAGAGAGGATCCCCCTGTCTGAGGCCATGACTAGGAACAAAGCTTGGAGAAATTCCGCTATATAGCAGCAAGGAATATTGAATAGTGGAGATGCATTGAAATATTAAATTAGAGAATTTTTCACTAAACCAAAAGCTTTAAGCACCCTTGTGGGCATAAGGGGGGAGTTGCCACCTAGTTTTTGCAATGGTCAAGGAACCATATATATGGTGTCCTTTCAAGGAAGGACCATTGATCTTAATACTAGAGATATGGGTTTGAAGTTTAGGTATGCTCCTAGGTAGGTGTTAGGCACTCAAGATTGCCCAACCCTAAGGTTGGCCTCCCATCATTTTGTTTTATGTCTTAACCTCATTAAAAATGTTTTCAATACTTGTATTTATACACACACACACACATCTAAGCATGCAACATGGCATCATTCATCCCAAATTAAACAACATACGTATCTATCCATAAAGCATAGGAAACCAAACCACACATAGCCCTAACATTCATCTAACCATGGCATCACAACATTAACATAAACCCTAGTGTCATACATCTAAGCATGCTCCATCATATCATACCAAGGTAGCAAAGTAGGCATGGCGAGCAAATCATGGATCATCACATGTACCCCAAAACATTTATGACATGAAATCACTCATCAAACAAGTATATTCATCTCTATCATCAAAATAAGACCATAACACAAATGCATGAACATTTCTAATGTATGACTTACCTTTTACTTACCTTACAGCAACTCAACACCTATGGCATCACGCATAAGCATATGAATGCATGATCATGGCATTGAAACTAAGAAACCCTAATCTAAACATGTTAAAGACAAACAAGGATGTGAACAAAGCAAACAGAAACTTATGGAGCATAAAACATATGACAAGAAGCTAAACAGAACAAACATGTGAAAGTAGAAGCAACAGACAAATAAAATTAGGGTTTTTGGGCTATGGCTTGTGCACGTAAGAACAAGCTCTCATGCGCATAATCAGGCTTGCGTGTGCACACAAGATTATGCATACGCCGCCTCTTGCCCAAAAAACCTAGAAACACTAAAACAGAGCAGAACCATCAAGCAGGAATTCTAACAATCTAACAATCATAAAATATAAAAAGAATTGTAAAAATAACCTAAATAGACAAACATAGACATAAATTACACAAAGAAACAAGATTAAAACATAAAAGAAAGACTAAAAAAGAAAAAAAGAAAAAAAAAAAAAAGGTTGAAGCTTGATACCTCAAAAAGGAGTTCCCAAGCTTTGATTTTGACCATTCCCTTTAGCCAAATCTATAATAAGTCCTTAAACAAGCAATTAGTAATCTTAAACTCAAAGGATTGAGGCCAGAAGAGGTCTCAATCAAATAAAATTGACTTAAAGGTGTTTTGTGAAAAACTCCCTTTTGATTCACTATTTTCTAATGAATCTTAGGTTTTTCCAATGGGATTTCTTTGTGTTGAAAATGTACCATGTAAGACTTTATGTAGTGGGAAAAATGGGGTTTAAATGGCTCCCAAACGATGTGGGATTCATTCCAAACCTTAACCATTATTGTAGAAAAATTTCATTTTTATTTTTATTTTTTTTTATTTTTTTTATGTCTCTAAAACCCTAGCTGCGTATGCATGAGTGTGCCTGCATATGCATGCTTTGGCCTACGTACGCAGGCTACTACCCATGTATGTGGGCTGAGGACAACTTTGGTCATTTTATTTCCAAAAATAGATTTTTACTCATTTAAAAGGTTATATTTTCCATTTTAACACTCTTCAAGTCAATTTGATATCTGATTGGGCTTTAAACTAGCCTTGGGCCTTAGAGTTTGGGCATCATTGGGGAATGGGGCCCGAGTCATAAGGGGTAAAAAATGTGGTGTCTATATACCTCTGGTAGTAAGATCAATGGTCCTTCCTCGAAGGGATGCTATATATATACATGGTTCCTAGACCATTGCAAAAACTAGGTGACAAATCCCCCCCTCCATTGTGCGCACACCATGTATGGCTATATATATTATGAAAATGAGGGTTTGGAAAGGCTCCTAGACAATGTGGGATTCATTCTAAAACTCAGTCTTTAATGCAAAAAATAGCATATCTACTGCATCTGAAACCCTACCTGCGCGCACAGACTCTTGCTTGCATACGCAGGCTCTTATGTTGTGTAAACACTCAATTTTACACCTATAATTTAATCTTGGAAGATGGCTAGAATGACCATTTCATATACCTGAAAAATCATATTTGCATTACATGCATTAATTCATTCATTGCATATCATAAAAATGATCTTGAGATTCTAATGATCACAATGGTATGCCCAATTCTCAAATCAGACCATCGGATTAAAGATATCACAAGATCAAATGTTCATGATCTACATGCATTACGTATGAGTAAAGCTGATCACATGTGATTAATTTAAATTAATTTTGATTGGTTAAACAATTAAAATTAACTATATAATTTTGTGATTGGTTGTTGGTTTTGTCAAAAATAAGCCTGCTTGCATGGGAATAAAATAGATAATTAGATATCAATGTAATTGTTGATAATTAAGTCTTTTTAGAATATTTATCTATCAGATAATTACTACTTTAAAGACTTGATTATCAAGATCAAAGTGATTAATTTTAGAATACGAGTTAAAAACATGTCTAGGTGCAATTCTCAACTCCGAAAATCCTCAAAAAAGAGTCCAAGTTGGACCAAAATTGGAAGTGGGTTTTAGCACACAAGAGGGCCAATCGGCACTCTTTGATAACGACGCAGCTAAGAAACCCTCTGATTAAGATAAAACACATCTATTTCAAATTTTTGGGGATAACAACGCAGTCTAATTTGTATATGATCTTATTCAACTTATTTTTCAAGCATCCAACCTCTATAAATTGAGGAAAAACATCATAAATTAGGGCCCTTCTTTTTCTAACTTCTTTGCTCCCCTTACATTAAAGACGTTCTAGAAGCCTTGGCTTTAAGAATTTCTTTTTTGTAATTAAATATATTTTAGATCTCAAAGAAGTTAAACTTCTTTGATTTCTAAAGTATTCTTTTATTGAAGGGTACATTCATGCAAGTAGGTATTTAATCTCATTCTTGTGTTTATTTTTCTCTTTCTTAATTGATATATGTGTGTTGTTGATTGCATGGTTTTCATGGATATATGTTTGATTTCATTGTCAATACAATCTTGTTCATACTTTATATATACCATTTTCACATGTTTAGTTGGATTTTTCTTTAGTTGATTAAAATGCTTATGATTTAGTTCTTCTTTAAATTTCAAGATCTACAATTAATCGCTAAAACTTAAAAAATTAAAAAATTAAAAANCTATCATCAAAATAAGACCATAACACAAATGCATGAACATTTCTAATGTATGACTTACCTTTTACTTACCTTACAGCAACTCAACACCTATGGCATCACGCATAAGCATATGAATGCATGATCATGGCATTGAAACTAAGAAACCCTAATCTAAACATATTAAAGACAAACAAGGATGTGAACAAAGCAAACAGAAACTTATGGAGCATAAAACATATGACAAGAAGCTAAACAGAACAAACATGTGAAAGTAGAAGCAACAGACAAATAAAATTAGGGTTTTTGGGCTATGGCTTGCGCACGTAAGAACAAGCTCTCATGCGCATAATCAGGCCTGCGTGTGCACACAAGATTATGCATACACCACCTCTTGCCCAAAAAACCTAGAAACACTAAAACAGAGCAGAACCATAAAGCAGGAATTCTAACAATCTAACAATCATAAAATATAAAAAGAACTGTAAAAATAACCTAAATAGACAAACATAGACATAAATTACGCAAAGAAACAAGATTAAAACATAAAAGAAAGACTAAAAAAGAAAAAAAGAAAAAAGGTTGAAGCTTGATACCTCAAAAAGGAGTTCCCAAGCTTTCATTTTGACCATTCCCCTTAGCCAAATCTATCATAAGTCCTTAAACAAGCAATTAGTAATCTTAAACTCAAAGGATTGAGGCCAGAAGAGGTCCCAATCAAATAAAATTGACTTAAAGGTGTTTTGTGAAAAACTCCCTTTTGATTCACTATTTTCTAATGAATCTTAGGTTTTTCCAATGGGATTTCTTTGTGTTGAAAATGTACCATGTAAGACTTTATGTAGTGGGAAAAATGGGGTTTGGAATGGCTCCCAAACGATGTGGGATTCATTCCAAACCTTAACCATTATTGTAGAAAAATTTCATTTTTTTTTTATTTTTTTTTTTATTTTTTATGTCTCTAAAACCCTAGCTGCATATGCATGAGTGTGCCTGCATATGCATGCTTTGGCCTACGTACGCAGGCTACTACCCATGTATGTGGGCTGAGGACAACTTTGGTCATTTTATTTCCAAAAATAGATTTTTACTCATTTAAAAGTTTATATTTTCCATTTTAACACTCTTCAAGTCAATTTGATATCTGATTGGGCTTTAAACTAGCCTTGGGCCTTAGAGTTTGGGCATCATTGGGGAATGGGGCCTGAGTCGTAAGGGGTAAAAAACGTGGTGTCTATATACCTCTGGTAGTAAGATCAATGGTCCTTCCTCGAAGGGATGCTACATATATATATGGTTCCTAGACCATTGCAAAAACTAGGTGACAAATCCCCCCTCCCCCCTCCATTGTGCGCACACCATGTATGGCTATATATATTATGAAAATGAGGGTTTGGAAAGGCTCCTAGACAATGTGGGATTCATTCTAAAACTCAGTCTTTAATGCAAAAAATAGCATATCTACTGCATCTGAAACCCTACCTACGCGCACAGACTCTTGCTTGCATACGTAGGCTCTTATGTTGTGTAGACACTCAATTTTACACCCATAATTTAATCTTGGAAAATGGCTAGAATGACCATTTCATATACCCAAAAAATCATATTTGCATTACATGCATTAATTCATTCATTGCATATCATAAAAATGATCTTGAAATTCTAACGATCACAATGGTATGCCCAATTCTCAAATCAGACCATTGGATTAAAGATATCACAAGATCAAATGTTCATGATCTACATGCATTATGTATGAGTAAAGCTGATCACATGTGATTAATTTAAATTAATTTTGATTGGTTAAACAATTAAAATTAATTATATAATTTTGTGATTGGTTGTTGGTTTTGTCAAAAATAAGCCTGCTTGCATGCGAATAAAATAGATAATTAGATATCAATGGAATTGTTGATAATTAAGTCTATTTAGAATATTTATCTATCAGATAATTACTACTTTAAAGACCTGATTATCAAGATCAAAGTGATTAATTTTAGAATACGAGTTAAAAACATGTCTAGGTGCAATTCTCAACTCCAAAAATCCTTAAAAAAGAGTCCAAGTTGAACCAAAATTGGAAGTGGGTTTTAGCACACAAGAGGGCCAATCGGCACTCTTTGATAACGACGCAGCTAAGAAACCCTCTGATTAAGATAAAACACATCTATTTCAAATTTTTGGGGATAACAACGCAGTCTAATTTGTATATGATCTTATTCAACTTATTTTTTAAGCATCCAACCTCTATAAATTGAGGAAAAACATCAGAAATCAGGGCCCTTCTTTTTCTAACTTCTTTGCTCCCCTTACATTAAAGACGTTCTAGAAGCCTTGGCTTTAAGAATTTCTTTTTTGTAATTAAATATATTTTAGATCTCAAAGAAGTTAAACTTCTTTGATTTCTAAAGTATTCTTTTATTGAAGGGTACATTCATGCAAGTAGGTATTTAATCTCATTCTTGTGTTTATTTTTCTCTTTCTTAATTGATATATGTGTGTTGTTGATTGCATGGTTTTCATGGATATATGTTTGATTTCATTGTCAATACAATCTTGTTCATACTTTATATATACCATTTTCACATGTTTAGTTGGATTTTTCTTTAGTTGATTAAAATGCTTATGATTTAGTTCTTCTTTAAATTTCAAGATCTACAATTAATCTTTAAAACTTAAAAAATTAAAAAATTAAAAAAAAAAAACTGTATTTTCATTAAATACAGATTTGAATTTTTTTTTTATGAATCAAAAACATATCTGTATTTTCGTTAAATACAAATTTGAAATTTTTTTTGAATCAAAAACAGATCTGTATTTTCATTAAATATAGATCTGAAATTTTTTTCTGAATAAAAAACTGATCTGTATTTTCATTAAATACATATTTGAAATTTTTTCTAAATAAAAGAAAACTGGTTTGAAATTTTTTGTACATAAAAAATTGATCTGTATTTTCATTAAATACGGATCTAAAATTTTTTCTGAATATAAAAATTGATCTGTATTTTCATTAAATACAGATTTGAATTTTTTTATACTAAAAATGTTTTTCTTCTTAAATAAAAATTGCATATATTGAATTTTTTAAAGAGTGAATTAACATTGAATTTAGGGAGTTCAATATGTCATTGTAATTTCATGCATCATTTAAATGGGTATTAAATGGTCATTTAGAGTCTAAAAGACTAGACTTCGTTTAGGCAAAATGGGTGTCTAACACCTTCCCATTCTGTAATCTAACCCCCGAATCTAGATTTTGGTTCGTAGATAGTGCTTTATCTTTTTTTTAGATTGTAAACTAGGAAATAAAGCCTTGTAATTTTCATTTCTTCGATTGTAATCTAGGGAAACAAAGCTTTGTAATCTTTTACTAGATTGTAATTTAGGAGACAAGGCCTTGTATATTTCATTTATTAGATTGCAATTCATTTAAATAAATGAGAAGTTGTATTATTCCAATATATATCATATGTAATTCTTTTTTTCTTTTTCTTTTTTCTTTTTGTAAAAAAAATAGGTTGCAACTCCACACTAATCCTGAAAAGGGAGGTGCTGATGCCTCAACCTTTTTCTGAGAACCAGTTTTGCCCAGTCTCTCATAATGGCAACTCCACAATAATGGAAAATTTTTTTTTGATTTGTTTTCTTCACCAATAAATATTCCAAAAAAAAAAAACAAAGTGTAAATTAATAGATCTTAAGTAGCTTTTTAAATTTTACTAGTGTGCTTGGCAAGCAAAAAAACCTCTTTTTAGCTTTATTTGATGGCATAAAGAAAAAAAAAAGGCTTTTTCCATAATTTTTTATACTATTTTTGTAATAATAAATAAATAAGTAACACTTCACACATTTTTAAAAAATCAGCTTTCTGCTTAATATAATGAAATAATACTGCCCGAAGCGGGTCCGGGTCGGGTCTGGGTTTTATTAATAAAACCCAGACCCGACCCGAAATCCGACCCGGATATGACCCGGTTACCAGAAAATTACTAAAATGCCCCTGCTATATATATATGGTTGTAACTTGCAAACCCTAACTCCCTAATTCACTAACCCAGACCCAGCCGCCTCTCCCTAACTCTCAATCTCTCTCTCTCTCTGTCACTCACGCCCTCAATCTCTCTCTCTCTGTCACTCATGCACGTCATCAAACTCAATCTCTCTGTCACTCACACAGCCACGCACGGCACGAGCACGCAGCACTCAGCCACGCACGAGCACACAGCCACGCACAAGAGCATGCAGCCACGCCTTGGCCTCACAGTCACTCCTCGACCTCACTCTGAGCCACGCCTTGGCCTCACAGTCACTCCTTCAGCTCTCTCTCTCTGATCTCGAACAGGGCCAAGACTCTCACCTTCAGCCATGCCTCAGTTCTTTATATTTATTTATTTATTTATCCGAAATCTCCTCCGCTGGTTTGGTTATTTCTGGGTTTGCTTTGAGGATTGAAAAATGGGATTTTTTTTTAAAAAAAAAAATTTATTTGGGTGTGGCTGTGGAGATTTGAAAAGAAGGGATTTTTGGGATTTGTCTGTTTAGCCGTGGGTTTGAATCGTTTGATGTTGAGTTTGGACTTTGGAGCTTGTTTCAAAAAACCTTTCTTTCTAGTTGGGCTTAACGGGGCCCGGCGGGGGCAGGTCTGGGCCCCCGAAAAAAAATTCGTTTACTAAACGGGCCAGGTCCGGGCTGCGGGTCTTGCCCCGCGGGTCGGGTCCGGGTATGCAAAAATCCGGCCCGAACCCGACCCGTTGCCATTCCTATTCAAATGCTGCTACCAAACAGATCCTGAACTTGTAATGGGTCCACAAACTTTAGAAACTCCACTGTGGACCGCAGACATGAAATTCTAGAGCTATCTCTTCTTGGGCAAAGCTTTTTGTTTTACAAACTTTGGGCCGAGTAAGATCAACTTCCTGTGGGCCCTTCCCCTCTAAGCTTGTGAGGTTGTGAGGCTTCAGAGAAAACCAAGACAGACTGAAGACCCTTGATACTCACAAATGAATCTAACGACCTCACAACAAGGTTCAAGCTCAATACCAATTTCATAAGGCTGTCTGACCTTTGATACCCAAAAAAGAAAAGAAAAAAAAAAATATATATATATATATATATACACACACAAACAAGTATTCCGCAGAGTTTATGTTATGACTACGAATATGGCTTCGTCAGTTATTGTCCATAACATGTGCTCCATTCCATTAAACTCTCCAAAATGTTACAAAAATGAAAATTTAACTCTCACCCACTCCCAATTTCTTTCCTCCAAATCCCTTTTGAATTTAAACGGACCTTCTTTGCTCTCAGCAATCCATATTAAGAATCGTACAATCCAATCATCTCGCTCAGCAGCATCCATTGCCTTCGCTGCACAGTCCAACTTTTTGAAAGGTAAGCTTCATTCACTTTTTTTTTTTTTTTTTTTGGGGATGGTTTTTGAATTTACTGAATTGATCTTATCTGGGTTTGTTGACTTTTTGATTATTTCTGAATTGGTTTCATTTGTCTCAAACTGATTAATAGAGATAATTTGGTAATTGTGAGCAAGCACTCTAATTTAGTTACTGCTTGATTATGGCAATCTTTTTAATGGATTCCCATGGAGAAAATCTAGAGCTTGTGCAACTAAAGAATCCCATGAAAGTTTGATGGGTTTTTTTTGGTTACGTAAGATGTTGAAGTCACTAAAATAAGATGAAACCGTAACTGTTAAGAGGAGATTCCATTTGAACAATGCCTTATTAGCTGCATCCTAATTTGGTCAAAAAAAAAAAAAAAAAGCAAATTGATTGTCTTCAATATAAATATGAAAAAGTCGACCCTGCATAGTTGAATAAGCTGCATTATATTTTTGAATAAAATTTCCATGGAACAATCTACTTTTGAGTACTTTCTTATAAACTGACAATCACGATTGTCTTGTCACTTCTACATGCAAATGCTTTAAAACTTGCTTGCCAATACCTGTATCCAAGCCCTCTCCTAAAAAAGTGCTTCAATATAAACTGACTAATACATCTAGTTTCCCTTTTCAATTACACCCTTATTAATGCAACTAAGCACTTAACATTAGGATGTTTTGGTCATTTTCTTGTAAACTTTTGCAACATATGCATTTGAATCACATAAGCTAGTGCCCGAGAGCTTTGTATTTAGTGTTTAAAATTTTAGTTGCTACAATAAAATGACTCTAGTGCCATGTATATGAACCATTCCTTGTTGATTTAATAGTTAATACCAAGTAATGGGTGTGCCAAGTGGTGGGTTTTTCATGTTTACGGCAAGCAGATTTACTAAGTTTTTTGTTTTTTCACATTTTGTTTTTGGCAATACTACATAATTATAGCTGATAGGAGAAAATCTTCTCATCAAGGTTTGTTCCACCTGAATTTTGTGATAGAGAATTTGCCAATTTTTATGTGTGATAAGTTGATCCCTGTTATTTTGAGATCATATTTAGTATTCAGAGTTTTCCTTGATTTAGTACCACTCTCGGGGCCTGCACAAAAACAATGCTTTGCCCCTAATGTCCAATCAACTAATGTGCCTGAACACATTTCAAGGAAAATCATCTATCTCTGGGATTGAGTAGCATTTCACCCTAATAACAACAATTTCTACCCTCTGTCCCTGTTCGCTTTCCAGAACCTATGGAATTATGGAGGGTCATAGTTGTTTGAGTTTTATTACTAATAGCTAGATTTTTTCACCCCATCAATTGTTATGATGCAGTTGGGAGCATGATGAAAAAATAACACACTCCAATGTATCTCAAATATGAAGTTTCTTAGAGGAGAACAAAGGAAAAACCTCTTCATTGATGCTTAATCAAGCAAATGTTAAAGTTCTCAAAAGAATGTAGAATCAAAAGGGAATTGTTATTGATGACGAGAGGTGAGGCATTTTTATAAATCTGTCATAACCTTTACTTATGAGGGAGCTATAAAACCCAATAAACTTTTAATCAAGGCCCTTATTTAAGTTTAGCCAATGAACTCTAGCTCAAATTGCACCATAAGAGTGGATAAAGGGCAGGGTTTTAGGTTCAAAACCCACTAGGTGTATGTGTAACTTATCAATAAAACAAAAAACCCCTTAATTAAGTTTAGTCCTGTTCATACATATCAGCATAATTTCATAATTTAAAATATTTGAAAAGACTAAAAGAATAGTATTGCTCCTGCATCATGATGTCAGTCAAGTTCCATGGATGGTCCCTCCCCTTTCACATATCATGGGGATTGAGCATAACATATTTAAGGTTTAAAATTTAGCTAAGAGCCAGTTTTACTTTTAAATATAATCTTAAATCTTGATAGAACATGCTTTTATCCAAGAGGCCTAGCTAATATTGATGGGCTGGGTTTGTTGAAGTAGGTTTTGCTGAATATCTCTGTCTGATGTGATGCATTTGTATTATCTAAAAAGCTTTTGTGCCAACATTGAATTTGTAGTTGGTCATTGTAAATCAGAGTCAACAATTAAGGTAGCTTTCTGTATTGCATGAGTTCCTACTTCCTTTTGCTGGTATGTTTTGATTGTGCTAACTTTCATTTTGATCTTTGTCAAATAGTTATTCAAACAGTGTGGAAGGTTGGAAAGGATGGAGTTGAGGCAGGAACCAATTTGGTGCCCGTAAGTTTATTTTGTTTCACTTCCAAGTCTACACTAACAAACTAATTAGCAGTTTTATGTATGATTGAAAGTTTGAAACCATCCTTTATTTTCTCAATGGAAGATCTAAAATTTTTTTTCTACATCTTTCTAGGATTCTGTACCCAGACCAATAGCAAGGATTTCTGTCACATTAGTTGCACTGACTGTTTCACTCTTTGTACTCAAGTCTTTCCTGTCTACAGCTTTCTTTGCGCTGGTATGTTTTCTACTTCCTTTCCATCTGTAAGTATTGATGATTGTTTATTCCATTTGATCTTTACTGCTGCATATTCTGCAAATGAAGTGTACTTCTTATCTTTTAAATGATTGCAATTCAAAGTTAATGCAGTTGGTTTAATCTAAAAAGAACTAGCAGATGGCTTTTCTGGGGAAAGCCAATTCCTTTTTAGTTTGATTGTGCATCATACTCATACAATAGTGTTGTTTCAGTAACTTACAAGTTTTTTCCCTTTTTTTTTACTGATTTTTTACTTTGGAAGCAGCAGTACACTATCTCTCTTTTAATTATTAAGTTCTTTTCGCATAAAATGCATTTTTTAGATCAAAAACATTTATCTCTTAGGAATGAACATGTGAGTTTGCATTGAGAAGTTTACCTTTGCCACTCAACTCAAAGCTGCCAAGATTTCGGTCACAGGCATATGTATCTCGGTTTGCATGGGGATAAGTCCATGAACTCAGAAGCTTCTTACACTTTAGTCCCAGGGACACCAAAAAAGAAAAGGACTTAAGAGTAGGAAGATATGTGCTTCAGGTCTGTTGATATTTTCTTAATTAAGGAAAAATTTCTTAATCTTACCAAAAAAATAAATAAATAAATAAAGGTGATCTGTCTTTACTGACGCAGGACAACATTGGGGGGGAGGAGGGGACTACAGTTTACACTACTGTAGCTGTATTGTTTGCAGTACCATATTGGCCTAGTATATCTAATGTTAATTAAGGGTATTTGAGTTTTTTGGTTTCTTTTTATAATGCATGGTTAAGATTAGTCTAAATGAAGGGTCGTAACTAATTCTTTCCAGGGTTGCAGAGTCTTGTCTGCTTTTTTTTCTTTTTTTAATAACTTCGTGAACTTTTCTAAAGAAAAACCCTTTGGACTTGCCTCTAGCTAGAAAACCTATAGGCAACTAACCCTGCCTGCCAGAACCAATTGTTGGATAATCCAAGGGCATTCAGCCCTGACAAGCTAAGCAGTTTATGTTATGTATAGAAGATTTTAAAGCCATTTTAACCTCTGGACCTTTTGACATCAATGAAAATTGTCTTTGGTTTCTAGGTTCTTTGTAGAACACTAGGGTTTGCTTAATGAAGCACTCAAGAAGTTCTCTTTGTTTCCTTCTAAAAAACATAGACTTCAGTGGAAAATTATAGTAAATCATTCTCATTGCACTCCCGGAAAAAGGAGTGTTGCAATAGATTGATAGCCAATGTCAAAATTTAGTCGCATTATTATGAATGAGACATTTATAGACATAACTTGGGGCATTCCCTACTAGCAATTCATGTGACCGATCTCAATTTGTATTTTGAGAATATATAACTGATCCCAAATTTTGGGACTAAGGGTTTATTTGTTGTTATTGCTGTTCTTGATTGCATCACTTGTTGCGAAGAGCCTTTTACTTCAACTAACACCTCTTGGTGTATCCAATGAGACGTCCAGGATTCAAATCTCCCCTTCCTTTATTATAGCTATTGAATTATCAAAAAAAAAAAAAAAAAAAAAAAGTTATTCACCTTTGGGTCAAGATGATCTTCTTGAGTATGCTTAAGTATTAAACATGTTTCTATCTCAGAATTTGTGTATTTGGATAAATGGGGTTTGTTTATATTGAAAGTAAATAAAATTAGTAAGTAGTGAGTTTCATCTAAGAAAGAGGTTAAAAATATTATCACTCATACAACTTAGTATGGTGATGTCTGTAAAATACAACACTTCTTTCATACAAACTTCATAATGAATAACACATACTAAAGAGCTTAAGCTTCCCTTCAAATTTAAGAGACTTCACCACCTGAACTGCATAAAATGAGATAAACACAGCAAGTTCCTGTTAGTCTTTTGAGAATGAAATTAACAACTACTACTTCAACCGAAATAGTTTACTCCTTCAAATATAGGCAAGATCCAGTCACCTGCATGTGACTGGTGGCATGAGAAAAATGAACTTATAATCTATGACTTCACCACCTTGTAGCTCATACAACACAATTTGCCACGCAAGGGATGGCCACTGGTAGTATAAACTAAGAAAATATGCCTGATTGCAAATCTTGATTTAGAATCTTGGCCTAGATTAAAAAGTGAGAAAGTGGCCCTCTTTTCTCAGTTTTGCTTCAGATTACTGATCTCTTTGTGAGTCTCACTAAATATGCTTCTCAAGAATTCAGGTTTCTTTCTACACCTTGCTTGAATCAGTTTCCTATCATAATCAGGTTGTGTGGATTAGAATATCTTGGCACTACACCTGGGTTATGGAGATGAAACAATATATCAATTTCTTTATACGTCCAGTAATATGTTCCTCTCTCAGTCAGTCCAACACCCTGCTAATATCTTTTATACATATTTTTCTCTTTGAGCTATTATTAGTATGCTCACATACGTGCAGTCATTCATTCATTTGATAATAATACTCTTTTCATTTGTTTAAATCGGAAATTCAACTCCCATTATGATTCTTGTGGAAAAATATTTAGTACTCTTTTTGACACATGTATGACACAACTAATTGCCAGAAACTCTCCTAAATATTCACTTATTTTACTTCTGACGACTCCTTAATATTCACTTCTGACTTCTGAGATGCATTGGTTATAGAGAGAATTTTTTATTTCTATTTTCTTTATGTTGTAGAAATAATTAAGGCACAATTCTTCAAAAGTGGACTATTTTGAAATCAGTAGTTCACTTTTACACTTCCAAATTTATAAAATCATCTCTCAATTAATTTTATTTTGTTTCTAGAAGTGGCTGAAGGAAAAGATACGGTAAGAAGGGCATAGGGGATGGGGTATTTGTCAAAGTTTCAATTAATGACATGATATAATAGTCAATGTTTATAAAGTGATTTTTCAGCATCAAATTTTAATGGCGAGAAGTAATACATTTCTTGATTCCAGGCCACGATGGGACTCATTTATTTCGCATTCATAGCCATGAATAAAGATGATGGACCAAAAGGGGGTGGAGGGCCTGGAGGCACCACCTCTACGGAGGACTCTCTAGAAGAAGCGAAAAGAATAATGGAAAAGTACAAGTAAAATAGGCAAAGAGTAAGTATGCTGGTTCCCCATTATTCAATTTACATATGCTACTGTTTTCTCATGTAAAGTTGTGGCAGACATGAGGGAACAAGAAAGGAATACAAGTATACCTTCTTTTCTTTTAAATTGCTTGAATCATATCTCAGGTTTATAGATGCTTCTATGCTTTGCCAAAATCATATCTTGAGTTCTGCAAAGCTTTATAATATGTCCAATGTTCTTAAGTTGAGTCAAATTGAGCCTACATAATCTCGGATGAATCTTACTACAAATACAATGTCATTTTCTGTTTATCTTGCATTTGAGTTGCTGTATGGGGGGGGAGTTCTAATGTTATGCACACGCAAAATGGTCTGTGCATGTTTTTGTTAATTATTATTCAGATATAGGTATTCCTTCCATTAGAATTTGCCATCCCCTTTCATCACCTATTTATTTTAAGACAAGGATCATTGCTGTTTATGTACTCATGTAGAACATTACCAGGCAATCCAACACCCAATCTGCCAAGACAATAAGCCTAGTCACATGTGTATAATGTATTGTACTATTGTTCCACTTTTTCAAGTCCATCCATAAGCTTTGCTCTAATATGCTTTTGAGAATGGTCGAGCTAACTTGATCATCAGGCAGCTATCTGAGTCTACATTAAAGCAGTCATATCATAAGATATAAAATGAATGCTTCTTTTTCTAGAAGATCCGAGTCATGATTAGGATGGTCAATTGTTGTAACGACACCAGCAAGCATACAATCACACTCGCATCTTTTCTTTGAAAAATTATAATATAAAATTTTTTTCTTGGAGCTCTTGCCAAATAACAAAACAGGTGGGCCATGATTTGTCAAAAATTGGTGGACACAGCAATAGAGAACATCTAAAAGTTTGATTGGCACAATGCGGACAAAAGGATTTGGTTATCACTTATTTGTCACAATTCAGTTCTTGATAATTGTCAAAGAAAGATATTCGTTTCCTGTCACAATTTGATATCATGGTCTCAACATTTTCTTCAGTATTTATTTTCCAAATTGCCCCATAACCTTCTGTTATCTGATCAATGAACTATCTAATAGGTTCTCCATAAACATTCATTTACATTTCAAAAGAAAGTCGTATTGCTGTGTGTTTAGATGAGATGGAGGTGAAAATATGGAAGAATTTTAAGCTTAAAACAAACAGAGATTATACAATATGGAAAATGAAAGTGGCTGGTACAAATTTGGCAGTTCTATACAACTCAAGTTTCATTTAGATTCCAGAAAAATACAATACCTCAGCACCTGAATTAATTCTCAAAGCACAAGTTCCTATCATATATGATGTATGTATATGACAGAAAGAGAGAGCACAACCCGGGCTTTTGGGGCCCATTATTTCTATATGATTACATTTCGACGGCCAGAGCATGGCCCGTTCCCATAATACATAAAAGGATCCTGGTTTAGTAGTGCCTGTAAAAAGTACTACACGCGACAATTTCACAACAAAGCTTACTATTAATAATTTTTACTTAGGTTTGCTGTGAAAATGTTGTGTTTGTAGCTTTATTCATAAAAGATAAATTAAACCTGAGAATCCGGGTTCAAAAACCCATAGTTATTTCTTAATTCTGTCGAAAACTCTATTCTTCCATACTAATTATACACCGCAAACCCTCTCCCTTCAGCATGTACTCGAAGGCCTTATTGATGTCAGAGAAAGGGACCCGGTGGGTTATAAATTTCTCCACTTCCAATTTCTGCAAGGAAAATTTTAAAAATAAAATAAGGTAATTTTTTCCTCTTTGTTTCTTCATGACATTAGACAAGTATATAAGAACCCAAAACTCGTTAAAGCGTGAGAAAGTAAGAGTACCTTGTTCATGTACATGTCAACAACTGAGGGAAGGTCAGTCCGAGGTTTGTAGTTTCCAAAGAAAGTTCCTTTGAGTGTCCTCTCGTTAAGCACATTAATGGGCTTGGTCATGAACACCGCATCCTTGTTGGGCACTCCTACGAGCACAGCTACACCCCATCCCTGCATTAACCAAAAAAACAAGACTCAGGTTAAAGTTTGACAGTACTAGAGCCTAGAGTACCAAGCCAAGTATTGGCCTAAAACTAATACACACACTCCAACTATAACTACTAAAACTATATAATTAAAAGAACAGGGAATATTATAAGCAATTCCTGAAGGACAGCAACTTGGTACTTTCGGAGTACAGCGCCGTGGTATTCCCTCTTTCCCTCTTCTCATATGGATGATAATTTCCATAATGAATTTAAAGAAGAGATCTAATATTACCGACAGGGGGGAGCATAACATTGTTGTACTCATAGTATTGAATAATTATCATCCAAAGAATAGGACATTCAAGCTACTTTAGTTTACATTGTTATCATAGAACCAACCTAATGTCAGACCAAGCTCTATCTTTATTATTAGCAATAAATAAGATGAGTTAATTGTTAAATTATCTAGAAAACATACATCATGAACACACTCAAAAGCAGAGATCATGGCGTTGATGTTGCCGGTGCACTCTAGACTCCTGTCAACTCCACCATTTGTCATCTCAGCAATAACCTGAGTAGTTACAAGGTATTAGGAATCTAAAATACGACTCACTTATACTACGGAAATTCATGCAGCAAGATACTATAGGAAAAGTGAACTTCAGAATACAGAAGAGTTTTACACCTCTTGAACTGGTCTGTCATGGTCCTTTGGATTTACAAACTCAGTTACTCCAAATTTCTTGGCTAGCAATAAGAGAGAGAATCATAAGCTCAATATCATGGAAAATAAAAACTCAATCAATAAAAATGATGAAAGAGTACCTACCTTCCTCAAACCTCTTGGGGTTGAAGTCAATCCCAATAATCCTTGACGCCCCAGCAATTCTTGCACCTTCAGCAGCCTAAAGAAATAGAACAGAAATAAATTAAAGTGTAGAAAGGATCCAAATCTTACAAAAAGAATAAATAGAACAAAGATTTCAAACAAAATTTTCCAGAACATACAGCCAGCCCAACAGCTCCAAGACCAAAAACAGCAACTGTAGATCCCTTCTTTGGTTTTGCAACATTCAAAGTTGCACCTAATCCTGAAATTTTTTTTAAGAAAATGTCCAGATTTTACATAAACCTCTAGGTGGAAATTTCAGATGTAATACAGAAATCACCAACACAAGATTTCATTGGACATAAAACCTGTTGAGATGCCACAACTGAGGATGCAGACCTTATCCAAAGGTGCTAGCGGACTAATCTTAGCTAGGCATCCTGAATGAACAACGGTATACTCACTGAATGTGGATGTACCAAGAAAGTGATTTATAGGAGTCCCACTGATAGAAAACCTGGATTTTCCATCATTAAGCATAACTCCTCTGTCTGTATTTATTCTCAAAAGGTCACACATATTGCTTTCCTCCGACTTGCAGTGCCTGCAGTCCCCACACTCTCCAGTGAACACCGGAAGCACATGATCTCCAACTTGGAGGTTTGATACACCTTCCCCAACGCTTTCTACAACCCTGTTAGAATAAAATCTTGGCAATGAACATGCTATTGCATTTATAACAAACTAGAGTAAAATACATTACAGTATAAATTCATCATTTAAGAAAATGAATGAAGAACAGAATCAAGACTAAAGTTGTAATTAGACACTTCACAGGCACAAAATTATCTTCTTCTTCTTTTTTTCTAGTAGTCAAATGCAGGATTTATGTGCTTGTCAGAGCTGTGAGCATGCAATCCATCTTGATGATGTGAAATTGCTCCAAATTTTTTTGTTCATTTCTTATGATGACTTGTTTTCTTCATAATGAATCATTTCATCATGTAACACCTTCATTCTAGAGGATTTCTGCTTCAAAAGCTTCTAAGATATTCATCACGCCTACGAGCCCCGCGCGCCCAGGGGTGGGGAGGGGGGGGGGAAGCTTTTAAGATAACCCATATAAGTATTAAATGAATAATGGGATTAATTGGCAAACTTGTCCGTGTAGCATGCTGCATTACTTGAAGACTCATACTAATGCAATATTCAAACATAACAGATCTCATGGACATAGATCACGGTTAATTCCATCAAAAACCTAAGATTTCTCACTCAGAAAATTTGCTTAGGGAATGTGGCACTCGGTGTA
Organism: Quercus suber; assembly: GCF_002906115.3. Taxonomy (NCBI): domain Eukaryota; kingdom Viridiplantae; phylum Streptophyta; class Magnoliopsida; order Fagales; family Fagaceae; genus Quercus; species Quercus suber. Next base: position 2,854,692 of record NW_027069475.1, read on the forward strand.
AAGTATTACTAATTAAAAACAAATATGCCATAGCAATATAAATCTACAACTTACCCAGCTGCTTCATGGCCAAATATTCGAGGAAACAGTGGATTCTGGCCCTGAAAATTAAAGAAAAGAGAAAATGAAAAATGAAAAACAAAAGAGAGAGAGAGAGAGAAATTAAGTGCATTCTCAAAGGATTAATAATAAAAGCCAACTCAAATTGTTGTTTCAAACAAGAATCACCAAGAATACGCCTTTGTTTTCATAGGAAGAGAAATTAACGCCAGAAGGTATTGATTCTATTAGATAATTTAGATTCCATGACATATGGGTTGTAAATTACTTATGCTACTAAAATCCATGAGCTAAGTCACTCTAACAACAAGAAGTATGCTTTAGTTCCAAATGTTTGGGATCAGCTGTGTCACTTTAACATTTCTACAATAATGAAAATCACAAACTGGACAATTAACCCAATGCATTCAAGAAGGAAACAAAGGACGCCACTTTTTTTGTAGTATAGAGGCCAACAGCATTTGTTGTAATTAATATTTAATACATCAATCTAAATTTGGCACAACATGGAGGTCCAGGAGATTTTCGACTACCATATTCCTAAGTTAGTCTTAAATTTCACTTTATTGTGAATGGCTGAACCAAGATATCTCTATTGAATTTAAAGTGAGAACTGTGCAATTTCATAACATAGGACTCTGTAGCAAGTAGCAACTGTATTCTTTTAAAGAAATATGAAGAAAGGAATCCATTAGGAAAAATAATCGATACAAAAACATTTCAGATCCAACCTTGGCCTCCCAGAAGTAGAGATCGGTATGGCAAAGTGAAGTATATTTGATCTTGATCCTCACTTCCATAGCCTGTGGTGGAGCCACCTCCACTTGCTCTATCACCAGTGGCTTCCCTGCCTCCCACGCAATGGCAGCTTCAAAAAAACGTGTACAAAATCCACACCTCCAATTATAATTCGAATACATTGAAAAAAAAAAAAAAAAAACATTTCTTAATCAACAAAAATAAATTTTTGACCACCAAAAAAAAAGAGCACATACATAGTCCTAAAATATAGTGAACAAAAAACCCACTTGGCCAAAACAAAAGATTATAACCACCAAAAAGCACAGAAATAATAAAATAAAAACAAAAAGTAAATGCATGATAAAATATAAAAGTGTTCATACCTTTGCAGGGAATCACAAGGCCAGAAGTAGCAGACATGGTTGGTTCAATTTCAGAATGAATGAAGCGAAAATGTTTCTGTGTGAGGAGTTTAGAGAAATGAGCATTGGAATGGGACACAAAAGAACCCAACCGCTTATACATATATATACCACAGTGCAAAGATATTTTTTTGATGACACTGTACACTGATTCAACTTACAGTAAAACTCAAACACCAATTGCTGTTGGCTGCCCATGGATTTACAGAGCCAAAAATATAAACCGCTCCGATTAGGAAGGCAGCACACAAAGTATATAGGCATATATTCCGTTTGCTTTCTCTGCAAAACTGCCTAATAAAAGTAGGCTTTGCTTTCTGTGGATTGCCAAATCCTTTGCTCCTTTCCGAACACAATATTTCTATAAAAAATTATTTTGATTAGGATTCAATACCTTACGTACACGATTTTTAAGTTTTAACGTTACCATTTGCAATTTCGACTCTTTCTCTCTTCACTCTTTTGCTATCAATCCTATCAACCATTATAATGTTTTTTTTTTTTTTTTCAGAAAATATTTCTATCACAAAAAAGTTATCCATGCTTTATTTTCCTTTCTTTTTTATTTATTTTTAAGTATAACAAGTACTTAGAGAAATTTGAATTGAGATTACTCAGTTGGGTCCCAAATAACATTATCAAAAATATTAGTAATTCAAAATAATAATCATTCACAAAAATACAAATATTTACGTGAAAAACCATTTCTTTTGAAAGAAAAAACTATAGACAAACTCCAAACAATTTTACTATTATCAAATCAATTACAATAATTTTTGTGCGTATCTCACAACTAAAGTAAAAATCTATCTTGTTTTCTTTACTTTTACACACACTAATTATCTTTCTTAAAGTCGGCAATACTTTACTCTCTCATTTCTATTTTTCTTCTCCACGTATAGCTCTCTGTCTTGACTGTCTTCTTTTTCTAAATGGCTTTCTCTTGGCTGCTCTCTCAATTCACTTGTGTGTTCATCGTTTTTTAGCACCACACGCATGCCTTTTATATAAAGCATGCCCTCACACTCTTAATTCAATTAGGAGTAGGAATCTTGGTACACCACGTGCAGTAGTTTGCAAGGAATTAGGACTCCTTACTATTCAAGCCTATCACAAACTCATTAAAGAGTAGTGATTAGATGCGGCTGGACTCCTAGGAACACACAAAGTACACATTGACCATGTTCTCTTATTTTAACTTTTTTTTTTTTTTAATAGTCAATTCATACGAAGTTTCATTAATTGGGGCAAAAGCCCATTGAAAATACATCCATACAAACTTGCTTTACAATTATTGGGGGGTGTCTTCCACCCAAATTACTGCATTTGATACTGGTTTAGCATGTCTAGCCAATTGAGGGGCAGTAGCATTGCTACTCCTACTTGCGTACTTTGCTTCCCAAACCTTAAAATTCTGGAGCACACAGATAGAGCTTTCCACCACCATTTGGATAGAGCTTGGGGGCTGATTTACACTTGATAGAGCAGACATTACTGTCAAGGCATCACCTTCCACAATCACTTCTCCAAGGCCCAAATCCCTTGCCAGTGTAATCCCTTCCTCGGCAGCCTTGGCTTCCACTTCCAACGCCCCCAAGGGGAGGGGCAGTTTCTTGCTCATAGCTCCCATAATTTGACCTGTATCATTTCTAATAATCACTCCAATTCTGCAGCAGTAGGGTTCCTTGAATATTGCTCCATTTACATTGATTTTGTACCACCCCGACTTTGGAGGGCGCCAATGAGGTCTGGCTTGAGGAGGCTGCTTTGGGGGCTTCGGGTTGGTCATGTTACTCTGTCTAAATTCTTCTATATACCTGCCTACTTCCATCGCAATACTCTTCGCTTGCTTGCTCTTGCCTTCGTGCTTAATAGCATTACTGTTCTTCCACATACACCAAGCAATGGTTGCAAAGAGTTCCCAGTCAAAATCATTTGACTTCTCTATAAGATTCTACACCAAGTCAATAAACTCTCCTTGAGGCGATATGCCATTGGGCAGATTGATACCAGACTCTTTCCAAACCTCTGCCGCGATTTTGCACCTCCATAGAGTATGGCCTGATGTCTCCCTTTCCCCACAAAGGACACAATCATCCGCCACAGCTATTTTTCTATTTCTCAAACAGTAGTTTGTAGGGAGAATATTTTTGCACGACCTCCACATAAAGTGTTTGATTTTGCTTGGGCAATTCAGGCTCCAAATAACCTTCCACATTTTTTTCATTTTCGCGCTATCTGAGCAATCACCTCCATCCCCCCCCTTTTTTTTTTTTTTTTTTTTTTTTTTTTTTTTTTTTTTTTTCTCTCTCTTTTAGGACTTTTAATGCCTCTCCATAAGCGCTCTTGACTGAGAATTCTCCATTTTTTGTCCACGCCCATGATTGAGAATCTTCTGTCATGCCCAGGCTGATTGGGAAACCAGGATTGTTTCCACTTCATGATGCAGGAACGTGTTCCTTACCCTTTCAATATTCTAGTAGCCCCAATCAAAATTTATCAATTGTTCAACCTTTTCCAGCTCTAAAGTTTGGTTTCTTGGGCTCACTACCTTAAAAGAATCCTCGATTGGCAGCCACTTGTCCTTCCATATGTTCACCTTTTTCCCATTACCAACGTTCCACCTTAGACCTTTATTAATAGAGCTTCATGTTGCGGCAATACTCCTCCAAACATAAGAGGGACTCCTCCCCAATTGAGCATCAATAAAGGAGACTTTTGCAAAATATTTAGCTTTAAAAACACTATGGAGCAAAGAATTTGGGTTTTTTAGGATCCGCTAACCCTGTTTGGTAAACAATGCCAAGTTAAAAGCCCTATAGACTTTGAAACCCATTCCCCCCCTTAGATTTTCTAGTGCATAGCTTCTCCCACATCACCCAAGCCAATTTTCTCTCATTTTCTTTTTGACCCCATCGGTAGTTTCTGACCAAAGAGTTTTGATCAGTGCATAATGAATCGGGGAGGAGGAAGCAACTCATCGTGTAAGTGGGCAGGGGCGTAGCCAGGAATAATTACTTGGGGGGGCCAGGTTGTAATAAAGATATACTAAATATAATTCTGAAGTCTATTAGATACAAAATTATTAACTTTCATGTATCATCATATACTTGAACATTAATAAACATGA
>NW_027069475.1:2861409-2949930 GCF_002906115.3 Quercus suber
GGGGGGGGGGGGGGGGGGGGGGGCATTTTTTTTCTTCTTCATAGTCTAATGGAATTTTTTTTTTTTTTGGCAGGGGCCACAGCCCCCCCAAGCCCTATGTGGCTCTACCCCTGTAAGTGGGGGTTGCTTGGGCCATTGCTTTAATGAGGATTTCTCTACCTGCGTTGGAGAGAAGTTTTCCTTTCCAACTTGCGATCCTTCTTCCCACTTGGTCCTTTATCCGACTAAATGTTTTCTTCCTTCCCCTACCCACCATGGGGGTAGCCCAAGATATCACTTATGTTGTTATATGATTTGTGCTCCAAAGAGATTCTTCACCTCCTCTTGAGTCTCCCTTAAGGTATTTTTGCTAAAGAAAAGTGAGGTTTTCTCCTTGTTTAATTTCTGACCTGAATCAGCCTCATAATCCTTTAGAATCTTCATAACCTGGTTGCCTTCCTCCTTTGTAACTTTGCAGAAAATTATGTAGTCATCCGCAAAAAGGAGGTGCAACATGTGTGGAGCCCCTCTGCACACCGAGATCCTTTTAATTCTCCCCATACTAGCCTCCTTCCTCAGCATTGCTGACAAACGTCAGCACATAGTAAGAAGAGATATGGCGATATAAGGTCACCTTGTTGTAAGCCCCTTGTTGGGATGATTCTGCCCTTCTACTCCCCATTTATTAGGACTGAAAAGGATACTGATTTGACACACATCATAGATAGGGAGATCCACCACTCTTGGAAGCCTAATTTCCTCATAACCTCCTCAAGGTACGTCCACTCAACTCTATCATACGCCTTGCTCATGTCGAGCTTTACTACCATCAACCCCTTATTCTCTTTCCTTTTTTTGATTTATGCGATTCATGGTCTCGTAGGCGATGAGCACATTGTCTGTGATCTGCCTCCCTGGCACAAAGGCGCTTTATTCCTCACTTATCACTTCGGGGGGAATTTTCTTAAACCTATTGGCAAGTACCTTGGATATAATTTTGTAAATTACGTTATATAAGCTTATAGGTCTAAATTCTGAAATTTTCTATGGGCATTTAACCTTAGGGATTAGACATATATAAGTTTCATTAAGGACCTGAGGCATCCTACCCGAGTTTAAAGTATTCAGAACACAATTAATCACATTACCACCCATTACATCCTAGTATTTTTGATAAAAGATTAGGGGCATACCATCTAGTCCTGGTGCTTTCGTTGGGTGCATATGTTTGAGAGCAGTCCTGACTTCATCCTCCCGAAATTCCTCTAGCAACTTGCTATTCATCTCCGCCGAGATTCTTGGACTGACTCCTTCCACTTTGACCTCATGATTACTGGGTTACTCAGAGCTGTAAATCTCCGCAAAATAATCCAGGATCATATGTTCAATCTCCCCCTAGTCCTTATGCCAACTACCATCCGATCCCCTCAAACCTTCAATCATGTTTTTCCTTTGCCTTTATGTTGCTGTGGCATGAAAAAACTTAGTATTACGATCCCCACACTTCAGCCATATAGCCTTTGATTTTTGATTCCACATCACTTCTTCTCTGGTCAAACACTCATTTATTTCTTTCTTTCCTCAGTTCTTGAATTTCTTCTGCCGTTTCATGGAGTAAGTTGAGAGTCTCTAACTGTTTAAGGCGATCTTGCTTCTGCTTTAGGATCTTATTTACATTGCTGAAGACCTCTCGGTTCTATCTCTGTAAGTGGGTTTGACAATTCTTGATTCTATCCTGAATTTTGGTGTCTAGGCTTTCCTTAAGCAGATCCCACATCCTCTCTATAATCTCTTTACACCTCTCGTCGCAGGTCCACATTTCTGTAAAGAAAAATCTCCTCCTCTTAGGCTTCGGAAGCATCCTTTTTTCGACCAACAAGGTAAGAAGACAATTATTCAATGCGAAGGTTGGCACATGGTGAACCATGGCCTCAGGAAACAAAGCTCTCCATCCTTCATTTGCTACCACACGATCAAGACTTAATAGCGTTCTCTGGGCTTCGGTTCTTTTGTTACACCAAGTGAACCCCTACCGCACAAACCCCAGTTCCGAGAGTCCACACTATCATAAGCACTCCCTAAAGGCCCTCATTTGATCTGCATCTCTATCCAACCACCGCAGGTTCTCCTCCGGATGGGTGATTTCATTGAAATCCCCAAACACAACTCGACGACATGTAACATTGCTCATTCAAGGTTTCTAACAGCTTCCAAGAAATGTACCTTTTTTGTATCAGGTTGCCCATAGAATCTCGTTGCTCTCCATGACGGCTTACTGGATTTGCCATGAACCACCACATCTATATGAGAATTTGAACAACTTTTGAACTTGATGTCGTAGCCCTCTTTCCAAATTATTGCACGTCCACCACTATGGCCGTCGCTTGGAACCAATATGTCTTGTATGAGCTGAAGCTTGTGTTGGATACCTTTTACTTTACTCCGATTAGCTTTCATCTAAGCAAGGAAGACTAGGATCGATTTTTTTTTCCTTCACCTGTCGGTGAGTGTCCAAACCATCAGGGGTGATCCAAGGCCCCAACAGTTCCATGCCAAGACCGCCATTGGGCTCGACGGTGCTACCCTACAGCCGCGCCACTCTGCCATCCGCTTGGTCTTCTTTCTTTTGGATTTTGTAGGGTTGGTTAATGGGTTCTTTTGTTCTCACTCTAACGTGTTCGCATAAAGCTCATAAATTGGAGTTGAGCTTTCTCTCTTGGCATTTTTTGGACCTGACCCCGTCGCCTGATCTTTTACATGGGCCTCTCTAGCCATACGTTTCAGTGCCCACTTTTTGGGCCTAATTTCTCTGCTATCCAGCCCACTTCCTTACTAAAAGTTGTGGCCATTAGGCCCAAAACTTCTTCTTCACTGCTTAAAGTTCCTTTTGGACCGTTACCTGTCTGGCTTTGTTCCATTTTGAACACAAAAAGTGGGCCTCCCCCTGATAGGTTGTTTTCTCCCATTGCATTGCCACCTCTGTCCTTTTCTGTTTTTCAAATTCTTCCCCACCTTAAATTCCTAGGATGGGAAGCATATTTTCTGGGGTTAAGTTACCGTGGTTGACCTGACCACTTTCATGCAAGTTCTTAGTGTTCTCCTCCCCCAATAAAAATTTGTTTGTCTCTTCCCTTATGATACTTTTTCTTAGGTGATCTGTTGTTGACCTCGATTCCCACCAACCACCATTGTGCCCTTCGGCTTTAGTGCTTCCTCGATCGTGCAACTCCGATCTCCCTTATTGGTGTTCATTGGGTTTTTTGGTGGTTCTTTGTTATTCATCTTCAAGGTCTCTCTTAAGTTTCTTTTGATGATTTCCCCCTCAACCATGGTCTGTACTAGTACTCCTTTAAATCCACCGGCTTAGTCAAACCCAAGGAGGTTGGCAGTCTCTAAGATCGTGGCTCAACAGCCCGCAATTATAGCAGAAATTAGGAAGCCTTTCATATTCGAATATGATCTTTTCTTAGCTTCCTTAATAGCCACCTTCTTCCCTCATACTAATTTTTTGGTGACATCTACATTGACCCGTACTCTTAGGCATTTCCCTTACTGGACTCCACTATTTGCAACATCAACCTCCATTACATTTCCTTAGGCTTCACCTATTGCCCAACCTGTTTCCCTTGTTTTGCTCTTTAGAGGTAAGTTGTGTATGTATATCCAAAAGGGGGATCTTGTCAAGGATATTTCCTTCGATACCTATTATCCTTCAAAATCATGTAGAAAGATTAGTTGCTTCTCGTAGTTCTAAGGACTCATCTCTATTACCTTTTCTTATCCTTTTCATCTCTAAATTCCACCATGTATATTTCATCCTCTATCTCCATGATCTGCACCCCTTTGCTTGGCTTCCACATCATTCTCAAATTTTTTCCATAGGGCATCCAGCATGATACTCTTACGAGAGAGTATTTTCATCACCAAGTAGTTTTTGCCACGCTCCTTCGCTGCCTTCGTGCTACTGCTCCCTAGGATAATGTTTTCGTCTTCCTCCTCTGTGAGAGATAATCTCTGCCATAGTGCTTCCAGTTCCTCTGCCATCACAACGTTTGATCAACAGACCTCACCCAGGGGGAGATCACCTTACTCTTGCAAGGAAGGACCTGCAAGACGTCCACTGCTTCTACATGCACAAGAGCATGAGAGCATCTATTATGACAAAAAAAAATGTTGGATTTTTTCATATTCCAAGTACGACTCTATCGTTCTCTTATTTCAACTTGATATAGGAGTCTTCATCACTTCGACTTTTATTCTTCATAGGCCGGACTGTGGTGCATTTGCATCCAACATACTCTCCATAAGCTGAATTGAATAATATCACTAAACTACATAACTTTTTATTTTTATTGTTTGGAATTACATAAAAGGTTGGAGTTAACATCATGTTTCTTGTGTGTATATATATATATATATTGATAGGAAACTAAAACTACATTAATTAGGAAATATAAATAATGTCATAGACAAGAGCTTGTTCAAGAAAACAATGACTATTTTCAATCCAAATATTAAAATCATCAATGCCCAAAACATGTTTTGCTAACAAATAAGCAAGTTTATTGCCTTATCTACAGACATGGAAGAACTCAACACATCGAAACTCTTGCAAGGATGAAACTATGCCATATTATAAGATAGGACTTAGGAGCCACCAAGGAAGGTTGTAGGACTACACTCCGTCAAAGACTTAGAGATATTCAAATAATCACTCTCTAAAATAACTCTATTAATATGAAACATGACATTATCTCTATCTCTTTAACCTTTTTTTTTTTTTTAATCTACATGGAATTACACGTGTCATCTTAGTTGGCATGAAAATAATATTATATTTTAACTGTTAGTTACGTCAACATTTTTCATCCATCAGTTAACGGTAGAGACCATTTTTAACATAATACCAAAAAATTAGGGATCAAATTGACACATTTGAAAGTTCATGAACTAAATTGACAAACAATGTTAAGTTTAGGACCTAGTATGAGATATAAAGTCTAAATATATATATATTTTTTTTTAATGTCTAGTCTAGCAAGCATTTTTTTTTTTTTGGAATTTCACATTCCCTTTTTTCTGACTTAACAATAAATCCAAAAATTTAATGATAATTGGTTCATAAAAAGAAAGAAATCAAAGTAAATTCTAGAATGTGATTTTTCAAATGAATCAAATCCCTAGTTCTAATTTCACTAAAAATAAATAAAAAGATAAATCCTTCATTTCCACTGGATGAGATTGGAATTTGGAAAGCCTACGGCCATTTACAGTTAAAACAGTTATCTCCAACAGAGAATCATCCACAACTAACTAAAACAAGTCTCTTCTCAACCTCTGACTCTGATACTCATACTGATCCATGAATTCCACAATATACACCACACCACCATCTCACCCATCTTCACTCTTCCCAAACATCACACTCTGCAAAACCATCAAACACTTGAAGCAAGTCCATGCCCATATGATCAAAACCGCTCAAATCCACGACCCTCTGGCTGCTGCCGAGGTTCTCAGATTCTGTGCTCTTTCGAATAACCGTGATATACAGTACGCACGCAAGGTATTCGACCAAATGCACCAACCAAATTGCTTCTCTTGGAACACTATAATCAGAGCTCTTGCTGAGAGCAATGACGATGGTAAACCACTGGCTGCCTTGTTGTTGTTCTTTCAAATGGTTTGTGATGCTTCTGTGGAACCCAATCAGTTTACATTTCCTTCTGTGTTGAAAGCCTGTGCCCAAACGTCGAGGCTTAAAGAAGGGATGCAAGTTCATGGGTTGGTTGTGAAGTATGGACTGGGTAGTGATGAGTTTGTAGTTAGCAATCTTGTTAGGATGTATGTGATGTGTGGGGTTATGAAGGATGCCCATTTGTTGTTTATAAGGAATTTGATTGAATTTGATGAAGGGGATGAAGTTGTGAGGAATAATAAGAAAAAGGAAGAGGGTAATGTAGTTTTATGGAATGTAATGGTTGATGGGTATGTGAGACTTGGGGAGTTTGGTGCTGCTAGGGAATTGTTTGATAGCATGCCTCAAAGAAGTGTAGTGTCATGGAATGTGATGATATCTGGGTATGCTCAAAATGGTTTATTTAAGGAGGCAATAGGGATGTTTCGTGAGATGCAGATGGGAGATGTGTGCCCAAATTATGTGACTTTGGTTAGTGTTCTGCCAGCAATTTCATGTTTCGGGGCGCTTGAGTTGGGGAAATGGGTACATTTGTATGCGGAGAAGAATGGGATTGAAATTGATGATGTTCTTGGTTCTGCTTTGGTTGATATGTATTCTAAGTGCGGGAGCATTGAGAAGGCACTTCAAGTTTTTGAGAGATTGCCAAGAAAGAATGCAATCACTTGGAGCACAATAATTGGTGGACTAGCAATGCATGGTCGAGCAAATGATGCACTTGATTATTTTTCAAGGATGGAAAGATCTGGAGTGACACCTAGTGATGTTACTTATATTGGTGTGTTGAGTGCATGTAGCCATGCTGGTTTGGTGGACGAGGGGCGATCCTTTTTCAGCCACATGGTTAAGGCAGTTGGCTTTGAACCCAGAATTGAACATTATGGGTGTATGGTTGATCTATTAGGTCGTGCTGGACATTTAGAAGAAGCTGAAGAGCTTATCTTAAACTTGCCAATCAGGCCAGATGATGTGATCTGGAAAGCCTTACTTGGTGCTTGTAAGATTCATGGTAACATAGAAATGGGCAGACGAGTTGCAAAGGTTTTGATGGATATGGTTCCCCATGATAGTGGGTCTTATGTGGCTCTCTCAAATATGTATGCGTCTTCAGGAAATTGGGAGGCAGTTGCAGATGTGAGGTCGATGATGAAGGAGATGGACATAAGGAAAGACCCTGGATGCAGTTGGATAGAGCTTGACGGAGAAATTCATGAGTTTCTAGTAGACGATGACTCCCATTCTAGAGCCAAAGAAATCCATTCAATGTTGGACGAAATTGCCAACCAATTAAGGTTGATAGGCTATAGGCCAGACACCTCACAAGTCTTGCTCCACTTGGATGAAGAAGAAAAAGAAAGTGCCTTGCAATATCATAGTGAGAAGATTGCAGTTGCCTTTGGCTTAATCTGTACAAGTCCTCATACACCACTTTGGATTGTGAAGAACCTACGTATATGTGAAGATTGTCACTCCTCAATGAAACTAATCTCAAAAATTTACAAACGTAAGATAATCATACGTGACCGGAAGCGCTTTCACCATTTTGAGCATGGGTCTTGTTCATGTAAGGATTACTGGTAATAACTCAATCATATGTACATATTTGGCTGTCTCGACTCTCTGGTGCAACCGGATACACAATTGATTCAAAATATTTTAGAACATTACATAGTCATACCAATTGTATTCAATGTCTTATTTCTTCAAAACTGAGCCTTGCTTGTATCCATTTGGTGGATGTATGTCTATTAGCATTAGCATCGGGGATGTAAAACTCTCCAAATTGCTATTTTATATTCTCAGAAGCCCAAAACATGCTTTTTCGGGGCTGCTTTTGCTTTAACATTTTAGCAACTATGAACAGTGTAGCATGGTTGTAAAACAAAATTATTTTATTTTATTTGGTTTGTTTCAAAGGAAGAGATAGAAAAGTAGTGAAAGAGAGAGAGAGTTGGGGAGGAAGAGAGAGAAGTGAATAAATAAATTAATATGGTTGAAAAATAAGAACTAGTATGTTGAATGAGTTGTAAAATTGAATTGAACAATAGATAAAATAACTTTTGTGTGTGTAAAATAGGTATTTTTTTTAGATACCTAGATGCAAATGTGCAAGTTTGCATTGCACTAGTTGGAACATGGAAGCTTTGTATATGAGGTGACACACAAGTAATTGCAACCTTTAAAAAGAAAAAAGTAATTGGAAATAGGCATGGAAACATAATAATAATAATAATAATTATTATTATTATTATTATTATTATTATTATTCAAAGGATCTAAACTCAGTTATAATAATATTGTTCAGAACTTTGAAGTTGAATATAGTCAAAATTCCATGACTTTTTAGTTTAAAGAATTGTATATCTACACATACAAAAGAGAGAAGACAAATCCTTATGATGTCAATAAAAAATAAAACTTAGAACTCTTGTGATTGTGATTATTCTATCAGTTGCTGCAATAAACAATACCATAAGCTGTTAATAAACAGTGAATAAAATTACGCAAGCAAAAAAACAAAAAATACAAAGACAGAAGTGTTTTTGCAATACTATATTCTATTTCTAAGCAAATATTTTAATTTTATACATATATTCAAAGCACATAGGATACAAACAAATGTGAAATTTTTAGTGCTACAATATAAAATCTAAATGACTAAAATGAGTGTAAATACCTTTAAATTTCTAGCTGAAAAAGAAAAAACTATAGAAAACTATCATTCGAATGAAATAAAAATCTCATAAAGGAAAAGAGGACAGTGTAAATCAATTTTGTGAAACAAAATCAAAAGAGAAAAAGAGCAAAATGAGACTTGTACCTTACTGTGCGGAGAAAAAAGGCCCAATCTAACATAGTGGGCCGAGAGCCCATGTGAGGATTACTGTGTGTGTAATTCATCCCGTCCAAATCCCGAAGAAGAACCCTGTCCGTTGGATTAACAATCCACCTTGGATGTAAAAGACAAAACGCCGCCTGGAGTTATTAATACAACGCTTTGGGAATATGGAATTGACAGTGGCAATAATGAAGCGCTTGTCTCTATGCCCGCGCGTGTAAGCAAGGGTATTTACGAGTTCTCTCTTTTAAACTTTTTTATTTTTATTTCTTTTTCCTTACGTGGCAGGTCAAAATCTTATTCTTTCTCCTCGGATGCGAGGAAAAAATTAAAATTTTGAGGGGCTATTGTGGGGGAAAAAATGCCCAATCTAACATAGTGGGCCGAGAGCCCATGTGAGGATTACTGTGCGTCCGAAGAGAAGGAGATGGTAAGGGCAAGACCCATCTGGAAGAGGGACCCCCATAAAGAAAAATGATTACAATCCGAAGAGGTCGCTTTCTGTCCGAAGAGGTTATACTCCTCTGACGCGAACAGTATGGATCAATTGAACGTATAAAAGGTGAAAATGATCTTTCGAGGACTCCTCCTGATCAAAATAAGCTCTGAGTATACTTGGAGACGATAAGGATGAAGAAATATCTAAAGAGAAAGCTGCTACCACCGTATTTAATGCTCTGCAGCAACTTTTCTGGCCGCATTTATATGGAGAAGACCCCTGAACAGTATATCCTCACCTACCGCCACTCACACAGAGCTAAAGGAGATGCTTGACATGACATGACATATACTCAAGTAGACTCACGGATGAGGTACAAGTGGACAATGGAGATGAGGAGAAGGGAGGTTATATAAAGGAAAGAAGCTCCTGAGAAAAAGGGGATAGACAAACAAGAGAGAAGAAAATAATAAGAGCTTTATTGTAACCCTAAAATTTGTATTCACCATATAATCAATAATATAGCTCTTTGAACACCCATTCTCTACGTATAAATTCATGTTGGTTTGTGCTTGCGGGTTGTGATTAGTTGTTGTCGATTCCATAATCAACCTAGCTCTTTCACCCATTCTCTACAAATTCATTGTTTTGGGCTTGGGCCACAAATCCTAACCCTACACTTACAATATTAAAAAAAAAAAAAAAACTAATATATTCAAACCGTTTATATTTTTTTTTTCTTTTTTTAGAAACAAACCATTTTATACTTAGTTTCCCAGATATGAAATATAATGTGTATATATATATATATATATATATTTTTTTTTTGAGATACGAAATATAATGTATAATAATAGAAAAATTATTAAAAATTATATATGAAATACTTATCTTAATAGTTAGGCAAAGCATGTCTTAAAAAAAAAAAAAAAACTAAAATCTAGAAGGCTAAAATATTTATTCATTCAACTATTTTCCGATTTTATCGAATAACTATGTAGGAGGAGAACAACACAGCAAGGATTCAAAGAGAGGCCGACAATTTATAACCTTATAAAAAGTCCAATAAATATGAATTAGAATAAAAGTAAAAATTTCCTGTACGTTAAACATAAAATTAGGGAGCATTTGGCATGAAAGAATGAGTGCTTTCGCTTTTGGTGAACTCCTGTTTGCTGTTTTGGTCTAATCTGCTACCTTTAAAGCATGTTATTTTCTTGGAGCATCATATCATATCATAGCCTCCTCTTTTGATCAATTGCTGTTTTGGTCTCATCTGCAACCTTCGAAGTATGTACTATGTAATGTTATTCTTCAACGTCCTGGGGAATATTAAGAACCATTAGTCTAAATGCTCTTGGTTTATGATTATTGTGTCTCTTTGGTGTTTTACATTTTGGCAATTATGTCTCTTTTGGTTTTCACACTTCGGCACAAAAATTTTAAAAGTTAGATAATTAGACAAGTACTACAAATTAAACTTAGTCCACATGTGAAATCCAATTGAGAANAATTTGATGAAGGGGATGAAGTTGTGAGGAATAATAAGAAAAAGGAAGAGGGTAATGTAGTTTTATGGAATGTAATGGTTGATGGGTATGTGAGACTTGGGGAGTTTGGTGCTGCTAGGGAATTGTTTGATAGCATGCCTCAAAGAAGTGTAGTGTCATGGAATGTGATGATATCTGGGTATGCTCAAAATGGTTTATTTAAGGAGGCAATAGGGATGTTTCGTGAGATGCAGATGGGAGATGTGTGCCCAAATTATGTGACTTTGGTTAGTGTTCTGCCAGCAATTTCATGTTTCGGGGCGCTTGAGTTGGGGAAATGGGTACATTTGTATGCGGAGAAGAATGGGATTGAAATTGATGATGTTCTTGGTTCTGCTTTGGTTGATATGTATTCTAAGTGCGGGAGCATTGAGAAGGCACTTCAAGTTTTTGAGAGATTGCCAAGAAAGAATGCAATCACTTGGAGCACAATAATTGGTGGACTAGCAATGCATGGTCGAGCAAATGATGCACTTGATTATTTTTCAAGGATGGAAAGATCTGGAGTGACACCTAGTGATGTTACTTATATTGGTGTGTTGAGTGCATGTAGCCATGCTGGTTTGGTGGATGAGGGGCGATCCTTTTTCAGCCACATGGTTAAGGCAGTTGGCTTTGAACCCAGAATTGAACATTATGGGTGTATGGTTGATCTATTAGGTCGTGCTGGACATTTAGAAGAAGCTGAAGAGCTTATCTTAAACTTGCCAATCAGGCCAGATGATGTGATCTGGAAAGCCTTACTTGGTGCTTGTAAGATTCATGGTAACATAGAAATGGGCAGACGAGTTGCAAAGGTTTTGATGGATATGGTTCCCCATGATAGTGGGTCTTATGTGGCTCTCTCAAATATGTATGCGTCTTCAGGAAATTGGGAGGCAGTTGCAGATGTGAGGTCGATGATGAAGGAGATGGACATAAGGAAAGACCCTGGATGCAGTTGGATAGAGCTTGACGGAGAAATTCATGAGTTTCTAGTAGACGATGACTCCCATTCTAGAGCCAAAGAAATCCATTCAATGTTGGACGAAATTGCCAACCAATTAAGGTTGATAGGCTATAGGCCAGACACCTCACAAGTCTTGCTCCACTTGGATGAAGAAGAAAAAGAAAGTGCCTTGCAATATCATAGTGAGAAGATTGCAGTTGCCTTTGGCTTAATCTGTACAAGTCCTCATACACCACTTTGGATTGTGAAGAACCTACGTATATGTGAAGATTGTCACTCCTCAATGAAACTAATCTCAAAAATTTACAAACGTAAGATAATCATACGTGACCGGAAGCGCTTTCACCATTTTGAGCATGGGTCTTGTTCATGTAAGGATTACTGGTAATAACTCAATCATATGTACATATTTGGCTGTCTCGACTCTCTGGTGCAACCGGATACACAATTGATTCAAAATATTTTAGAACATTACATAGTCATACCAATTGTATTCAATGTCTTATTTCTTCAAAACTGAGCCTTGCTTGTATCCATTTGGTGGATGTATGTCTATTAGCATTAGCATCGGGGATGTAAAACTCTCCAAATTGCTATTTTATATTCTCAGAAGCCCAAAACATGCTTTTTCGGGGCTGCTTTTGCTTTAACATTTTAGCAACTATGAACAGTGTAGCATGGTTGTAAAACAAAATTATTTTATTTTATTTGGTTTGTTTCAAAGGAAGAGATAGAAAAGTAGTGAAAGAGAGAGAGAGTTGGGGAGGAAGAGAGAGAAGTGAATAAATAAATTAATATGGTTGAAAAATAAGAACTAGAATGTTGAATGAGTTGTAAAATTGAATTGAACAATAGATAAAATAACTTTTGTGTGTGTAAAATAGGTATTTTTTTTAGATACCTAGATGAAAATGTGCAAGTTTGCATTGCACTAGTTGGAACATGGAAGCTTTGTATATGAGGTGACACACAAGTAATTGCAACCTTTAAAAAGAAAAAAGTAATTGGAAATAGGCATGGAAACATAATAATAATAATAATAATAATAATTATTATTATTATTATTATTATTATTCAAAGGATCTAAACTCAGTTATAATAATATTGTTCAGAACTTTGAAGTTGAATATAGTCAAAATTCCATGACTTTTTAGTTTAAAGAATTGTATATCTACACATACAAAAGAGAGAAGACAAATCCTTATGATGTCAATAAAAAATAAAACTTAGAACTCTTGTGATTGTGATTATTCTATCAGTTGCTGCAATAAACAATACCATAAGCTGTTAATAAACAGTGAATAAAATTACGCAAGCAAAAAAACAAAAAATACAAAGACAGTACTGTTTTTGCAATACTATATTCTATTTCTAAGCAAATATTTTAATTTTATACATATATTCAAAGCACATAGGATACAAACAAATGTGAAATTTTTAGTGCTACAATATAAAATCTAAATGACTAAAATGAGTGTAAATACCTTTAAATTTCTAGCTGAAAAAGAAAAAACTATAGAAAACTATCATTCGAATGAAATAAAAATCTCATAAAGGAAAAGAGGACAGTGTAAATCAATTTTGTGAAACAAAATCAAAAGAGAAAAAGAGCAAAATGAGACTTGTACCTTACTGTGCGGAGAAAAAAGGCCCAATCTAACATAGTGGGCCGAGAGCCCATGTGAGGATTACTGTGTGTCCGAAGAGAAGGAGATGGTAAGGGCAAGGCCCATCTGGAAGAGGACCCCCATAAAGAAATGATTACAATCCGAAGAGGTCGCCTTCTGTCAAGAGGTTATACTCCTCTGACGCGAACAGTATGGATCAATTGAACGTATAAAAGGTAAAATGATCTTCGAGACTCCTCCTGATCAAATAAGCTCTGAGTATACTTGGAGACGATAAGGATGAAGAAATATCTAAAGAGAAAGCTGCTACCACCGTATTTAATGCTCTGCAGCAACTTTTCTGCCGCATTTATTGGAGAAGACCCCTAACAGTATATCCTCACCTACCGCCACTCACACAAAGTAAAGGAGATGCTTGACATGACATGACATATACTCAAGTAGACTTACGGATGAGGTACAAGTGACATGAGATGAGGAGAAGGGAGGTTATATAAAGGAAAGAAGCTCCTGAGAAAAAGGGGATAGAAAAACAAGAGAGAGAAAAATAATAAGAGCTTTATTGTAACCCTAAATTTATTCACCATATAATCAATAATATAGCTCTTCGAACACCCATTCTCTAGTATAAATTCATGTTGGTTTGTCTTGGGGTTGTGATTAATTGTTGTCGATTTCATAATCAACCTAGCTCTTTCACCCATTCTCTACAAATTCATTGTTTTGGGCTTGGGCCACAAATCCTAACCCTACAATTGGCGCCGTCTGTGGGAAGAGCTTGAATGTAAGGGGAAGCAACAGCAGTTGGTCATGGTCGAACTAGGGCAACAGCCGGCAGAATCTGGGGCGTCCCAGCATATAGACCATTTTTTCAATTTGGAGCGGAGACAAGATCGTGAAGGCAATGTGCATACTACACACACTGAGCAAAGTCAACCTCGTGGCGGAAGTCATGTGTCTCATGCAGAGAAGAATAGCATGCAAATAGAGATTGAAAGGTTAAGAAGGGAGTTGCGCCATGCGAAAAGAAAACGTACTGCCTCGCATTCTGATGAAGACTTAGGTGACGAACAAGACATCACTTATGAACAAAGGTCTCGAACTCCAATTAGTGAATCTTTTTCATATGAAGATGAACACCCTCGCAAGAAGCAACCTCAAAGGCCATCGCACGGAGGGGGGAAAATGATGCTATGAGCAAGGCTTTGAATCAAATCTCTAGGTCGCCTTTCACACACAGGATTGAAGGAGCAAACTTCATCGGCGCTTTAACCAGCCAACCTTCACTATTTACAATAATAAAACGGACCCTGTGGAACATGTGAGCCATTTTAACCAAAGGATGGCTGTCTACTCCAGAGATGAAACTCTGATGTGCAAGGTATCCCTTCTAGTCTTGGACCCGTGGCAATGAGGTGGTTCGACAACCTGAAAGCAGACTCCATCAATTCCTACCAAGAGCTCACTCAAGCTTTTGGTTCACGTTTCGTCACATGCCGGAGGGTGGCCAGGCCTTTGTCTTCGCTGCTATCCTTGAGCATGCGTGAAGGTGAATCCCTTAAGGGGTATTCAGATAGATATTGGGAGATGTTTAATGATATGGAGGCAACTTTGATGCAATGGCCCTAGACACGTTTAAGCTAGGTCTCCCCACTAATCATGGTTTAAGGACATCCTTGTCCGACAAACCTGTCACTAACATGCGTCAACTTATGGATCGTATTGAGAAATATAAAAGGGTTGAAGAAGATTAGCAGCAAGGGAAGGGTAATGATAAGGTTATCCCCCAGGGCAGGAAGGACTTCAGGTCGGATCGTTACAACAACAATAAGCCGAGGAGAGATTTCGCTGGGTAGTCGGGGTCAACAAATGCTCAAGCAGTCAATACAGTGTTCAAGGAGCCAGTTCATCACGTTATGGAAAAGATCAAAAATGAATCATTCTTTAGGTGGCCGAGTAAAATGGTAGGGAACCCTGAGAGATGCAATCACAATCTCTATTGTCAATACCACCAAGACCATGGACATGCCACTGAAGACTGCAGAAGCTTGTGGGATCATTTGGATCAGCTGGTCCGTGAAGGCAGGTTGAGGCATCTTTTGCACCACTCTAGTGGCCAAGGAGGTCAAGTGAATTTTGAGTCTGAGAAGAGAGATTTTACGAAACCTCCATTAGGTACTATTAACGTCATTTCACAGCGCCAGGAAGAATAGGGTCCTGGCCGTCCAAAGTTATGCCAATGGCTCGGCTACCAGCAGGGGATATTGGTCGAGATTCAAGGAGCTCTAGACAGACTGTCCCGCTCGTTTTAGGCTTTTCGGACGAAGATAAAGCTAGAACCATTCAACCTCACGACGATGCTTTGGTAGTCACCCTCAAAATCGGGGGATATGATGTGAAGAGGGTGATGGTGGATCAGGGTAGCGCGGTGGAGATTATGTATCCTGACCTCTAAAGGGGCTGAACCTCAAGCTTGATGACTTAACTCCATACCATTCTCCCCTGGTTAGCTTCGAGGGAAGGATGGTCACCTCGAAAGGACAGATACGGCTGCCCGTACAGACTGGCTCAGAAGTAGTGGAGGTGGACTTCATTGTTGTAGATGTTTACTCCCCTTATACAGCAATTGTGGCCAGACCTTGGTTACACACGCTAGGGGCTGTTTCTTCCACTCTACATCAAAAAGTTAAATATCCATCCGAAGGGCGCGTTTGTGAAATCCGCGGAGATCAATCCTCGGCTAGACAATGCTTGGTGGCTGCCATACGACACGAACTGAAACTGAATCCTCAGTCAGGGTGGAGGGAGACTTATAGCAGTTAAGAGGACGATTGTCACCCGACAAAGATCTTGATGAAGGCGCTAAATGCGAGGACTTAGTGCAAGTTTTAACTGGGGGCAATCCCGAAAGATTCTTTCAAATCGGGTCTCAGATACCTCAACCAGAAAAGGAAGAGCTAATTGATTTCCTTAAAAGAAATATTGACGTATTCGTCTGGAGTACTTACGAAGCCCAGGAGTGGATCCAGAGTTCATTTGCCATCATTTGAGGGTTAACCCACTGAGTGTACCCAAGAAGCAGCCTCCTCGGTGACCGTCCAAAGAGCATGCGGATACAGTCAAAGAAGAAGTGATGAAGCTCAACAAGCTGGGGCTATTAAAGAATTTTTTTATCCGAATGGTTGGCAAATACTGTGGTGGTAAAGAAGAAGAGCGGAAAGTGGCGAATGTGTGTAGACTTCACGGACTTAAATAAGGCTTGTCCTAAGGATCCTTTCCCTATGCCGAAAATTGATCAATTAGTAGATGCTACTGTCGGCCATTCTCGGATGAGTTTCTTGGATGCTTTCCAAGGCTACCATTAGATACCATTAGCCCCAGATGACCAAGAGAAAACCGCTTTTGTTACCTCTATTGGCAATTACCATTATAAAGTGATGTCATTTGGTCTGTAAAATGCAGGTTCTACTTATTAGCGGATGATAACCAAGATGTTTGAATCACAATTGGGCAAAAGCGTTGAGGTCTATATAGACGATATGGTGGTAAAAAAGCAAAGTTATTTCTGAGCATGTGAAGGACCTTGATAACGTTTTTAAACCCTAGAAAAATTATTAAAAATTATATATGAAATACTTATCTTAATAGTTAGGCAAAGCATGTCTTAAAAAAAAAAAAAAAACTAAAATCTAGAAGGCTAAAATATTTATTCATTCAACTATTTTCCGATTTTATCGAATAACTATGTAGGAGGAGAACAACACAGCAAGGATTCAAAGAGAGGCCGACAATTTATAACCTTATAAAAAGTCCAATAAATATGAATTAGAATAAAAGTAAAAATTTCCTGTACGTTAAACATAAAATTAGGGAGCATTTGGCATGAAAGAATGAGTGCTTTCGCTTTTGGTGAACTCCTGTTTGCTGTTTTGGTCTAATCTGCTACCTTTAAAGCATGTTATTTTCTTGGAGCATCATATCATATCATAGCCTCCTCTTTTGATCAATTGCTGTTTTGGTCTCATCTGCAACCTTCGAAGTATGTACTATGTAATGTTATTCTTCAACGTCCTGGGGAATATTAAGAACCATTAGTCTAAATGCTCTTGGTTTATGATTATTGTGTCTCTTTGGTGTTTTACATTTTGGCAATTATGTCTCTTTTGGTTTTCACACTTCGGCACAAAAATTTTAAAAGTTAGATAATTAGACAAGTACTACAAATTAAACTTAGTCCACATGTGAAATCCAATTGAGAAACTAATTGGATTATCTCTTATATTTAGCTTTTATATATATACTAGCATATAACACATGCAAACACATGAATACATTTGAATTTAAACACAATTTTTATTATAAAATTATAAATTATTAATCAAATTATTAAAAAAATAGCATTTAACACGTGCATACGTATAGATACATTTAAAATTAAACACAATTTTTATCATAAAAATATAAATAATTATTCAAATTATTTTTTTAAAGTAATCGTAATTAGTCATGTATTAAAAATTTTACCTAAATTTAATACTGCTTATGATCTTTTTTTCTAATTTTTAATAAGATAGAATGTGTGGTAATCTTTGGTGGGTGATGATTTTTATTAAGTATATGTGACTGGTTTTTTTTTATTTTTTAGAGAAATAAATTTTTAGTATTTTGCACTCATTAACGCATTTGATATAAAAATTTAAAAACTTAAGTGAACACATGGCACAAACTTGATTGAATAATTATGGTGTGATCTCCATATAAATATAGACACATGGCACAAATTTGGATTTTAATTTCAAATTTTAATTGAACTTTCTCTGAGTACTACTTTTTAATATATATATATATATATAGATTAGTTAATCGGTTTTTAGAGGTACTTCTACTCATAAGCCAAGGGATCCAGAGGTCAAATTATTTACATAATAATTTATTATCATCCATATCATAAGTAGGTAGTAAAATTTGAAAATAAGTATATAATAAACTCAATAATCTAACTAGTTTTGTAATTTTCATGTACTAAATGTCGTTTTAAACCAACAAAAAAAGACCATGTGTAGCTCCTCTCTGGTCAATGGACACGTACGCCAGTTACATGTAGGAGCAATGAATCGGAATTGCACTGGGCATATTCAATCTCTAATTAGAATTTAATTTATTACTGAAGAGGGTAGTGAGAGAAAATGCATCTTGTGTTTTCACTGCATGCAGAAGGACACTCAAAACAAATGGGCCTCATCATTGTTGTGAGGCCCATATGTTGTGAGTGTCTCTTTTCATGCGAAGAAACGTGATTCCTTTTTGTAGCGAGGTCTTTGGAGATGAATATAACTTTTACTGTTTGATAACAAAAGAAAAAATTAAAAGAAAGAAAGATATAATTCACAAATTCTAAATGGCAACACAACTTAATCTATTGGCTTTGGCTTGTTATGGGAAATGTACGACTCAAATATGGGTTAACAGTACATGCATACAACGATAGAGTCAATTTGTTGACGACACTAGTGTAGACACCACATTTTACAACTTAAATTTAACTGACGTTCAAGGATAAAGCAGTAATTTTGCACCAAGAGTATGATCGTAATTTCAATAGTTAGGTCTTCAGATTTGTGATATAAAACAAATCTTGATGCTCTAATGATCACAATGATATGTCATGAGCCTTGATCAGACCACTTAATCAAAAGTTATCATACAAACAATTTTTAATGATCGTGGCTTACCTACACAATGGGCCTCGATCACATCTTATTTTAAACACTAAATTTTGATTGGTACCAATAAGAATTAATTTAACATTAATTAAGTGTAAATTTTGATTGGATTTCATTTTATTTTTTTATTTTTAAAAAAATAATAAAAAGGGTTTTCCTTGATGGCATCTTATCTGCTCTTTTGAAAAACAGGTTAGATAGAGAAAAAGATACATTCTATGAAAAATTTCAAAAAATAACAGAAAAATGCTCAAAAAAAAAGTTACTATTTTCAACAACAACTTAAAAACATTGAAATTTGGTTTTTTCTATTTCTGGAAAAGTTGTAGAGAATTAAATTTCCTTTCAAAAGACACTAATCTCGAATCAATTGAAATTTTGAGCAGAAAGTTATAGCCAAAACACCAAATAGATGCAGAAGATAACACAAGTTCAGCATCATCTTCAACTTCCTTTCAAATTTCAAATAGGGATCGACACCAAATCTGTTCCAGCTTATCTAATAGGCTTATCTCCTCCCTTAGTTTCAGAAGAAAGCTTTTGAAAAACAAATTGGATAGAGGAAAAGATACATTCTATGAAAAATTTCAAAAAAAAAGAAAATGCTCAAAAAACGTTACTATTTCAGCAGCAAATTAAATTGCATTTTTGGCCTGGAAAACATTGAAATTTGGTTGTCTCTATTTCTGGAAAAGTTGTAGAGAATTAAATTTAATTTTGGGAAATATCAATTCTGAATCAATTGGAATTTTGAGCAGAAAGTTATAGCCAAAAAACCAAACAGGTGTAGAAGATAACACAAGTTCAGCATCATCTTCAACTTCCTTTCAAATTTCAAGTGGGGATCAACATCAAATCTGTTCCAGCTTATCTAATAGGCTTATCTCCTCCCTTAGCTTCAGAAGAAAGCTAACAACTTAGCTTCAAAGCTAAGCCATCCCTTCCTCTATAAATAAAGTAGACATCTTCCATTTTCGGCACCCCAATTCCCTCTGCAGAGCTACGGAGAAAGAAGAAAAGAATGGTTGTTGTGCAACCATTGTTCTTGCTTTGGTTGTAGTTTAGTACTTCCTTGCTTTCTCTCTAGACCTTTAAGTGATCACTTCCCCCTTTAATTTATGCTCTATGCTAGTAAGTAGTTAATTATGTTCTTTAAATTTCTGCACTAGTTTATTATTCCTTATATTTCTTGCTCTCTCTTTAGTCTTTCAAAAAATATTAAGATTCGTTATAATTTGTCTCAACATGCTGATTTGCTTTCCTTTATGCGTAAAATATATGTAGATTTTGATTAAATTTTCTTTTCATTACTTGGTTTCTTTCTTTTTAATCTTGTTTATATAATGGATCATATTAATAAACTATATGTACTGTCTCATGTATATAAACTATATGTATTGCATTGACTTAAGTTTATGATCTCATACATTTTTTATATTCGGCCTTTAGTTTGTTATTCATGCTTAAATGTTGAGTTTGCTTAAACCTTTGGTTTATTATCCTATGCCTAAGTTTCATTTTCCTCCAACATGCTTAAACTCTTGGTTGCTATCACATGCTTGATTTTCCTTCTAACATGTTTAAACTTTTGTTTTCTACCACATGCTTGATTTTCTTTTTTCCTCCAACATGCTCAATGTTAGTTCTTCATCACATGCTAAATACTCAAATTCCTTTTGTATGCCAATCCTTGATCTTTCCTTTATATGTTGAATTTGTTCTTATAACACATGCTCAAATGTTGATTTTGCTTGATTTTCTTGTAATACAATGCGTTTTCACAAGAAATTAATGTAATAACATTCCCTAATCCCATGACACATGACATTCAAATTTTCTGAAGTTTCGGTGATATACTTGGATGAACATGTCTAGATATCTCATTGATGTTCCTTTTACATCCTTAGATGAACACTTCTAGGTAGTTGTTTTACTCTCTTTTTTAAATGCTTAGACAAACATGTCTAAATATTCTAATTTTCTCTAGATGAACATGTCTAAGTGATTTTTCTTTACTTTTTTTTTTTCCATAACTGCTTGGATGATCAAATATTGTTAAACGTTTTGTTTTTTTCTTTGCAATTGTGTGGATGACGAATAACATGACAATTCTCTATTTTCCTTCACATGCTTGGATGAACACTTCTAAGTTATTTTTTACTTTTTATAACATGATTGGATGAACATATCTAATTTTCTGATCTATCAAACATGCTTGGATGAACATGTCTAAGCTAGGAATTCTCTGTTTTACATTAAATTCTTGGATGAACATGTCATTACTTTCATGCTTTCTTTACATTTACATTGTTATCTAACAAATTTCATTTTTTGTTTCTCTTTACATTAAATTCCCCAACACATGTTTGTTTACAATTCTTGCAAATTAACATGTTTATGTGAATTTGCATTTGCTTGGATGAACACTTCTAAGTTATTTTTTACTTTTTATAACATGATTGGATGAACATATCTAATTTTCTGATCTATCAAACATGCTTGGATGAACATGTCTAAGCTAGGAATTCTCTGTTTTACATTAAATTCTTGGATGAACATGTCATTACTTTCATGCTTTCTTTACATTTACATTGTTATCTAACAAATTTCATTTTTTGTTTCTCTTTACATTAAATTCCCCAACACATGTTTGTTTACAATTCTTGCAAATTAACATGTTTATGTGAATTTGCATTTGTTTGACATGACATGATATTGGCCATCTTAACCTAGGAGACCGATTTTACCAGGTGAGATGGGTGCTTAATCCCTTCTCATCTCATAAATTAGCCTCCAAACCAAGATCAAGGGTTCTAGACTAGGCTATTGTATATGCAATTTTACATTTTTTAGAATGTAACTAGAAAACAAGGCAATGTAATTTACTTTCTTATATTGTATCTAGGACCAAAAAAACATTGTAAATTTTGTTACAAAATTGATGTAAATTGACATATATTAATACAACATAAGCATTTTTTATAGAGAAGGTTTTCTTATTTTTCCATTTAAATTAAATAAGTGACGACTCCATGTAAAACCCTCGATCTAGGAGGAGTACAATTTACGGTGAATTTGACATTTTGAGCATCATGATCCCACCCATTCGCGAGGGTTAGGCCCAGTTCAAGAACAAATTGGCAAGCCGAGGTCGCGATCGCTTACAACCAGTTATATCCATTGACTCGATTATGCTAATTGATTCTACTGGATCTCATTAATCGTAATTGATGATGAGATTTAATTTAATTTACTTCTATTTTTGTATTCAATTACTTGATTACCAATTATTTTCTTTCCTTCTATGATGTAATTTAGGAACATGGCTTTTGGATTCACTATTGTAAACCGCTTATTTAGGGCTAATATAATTTTGGTTGGGAATATCCTTCTCGTATTTGGTACTTGGGGTTGGGGGGGAGGGTCAAGAAGGGCAAGACAAGCCCAGCTCGCAAGCCTCAGGGAAGCATACCAAAAAGTTGAGGAAAATGGGGGATAAAGGCAACAAAGAGCCCAATCAGGAAGGTCCAACTGAGGATTGTTTTATTCTCGACCATCCATCCAAGGATCTTCTCTAAAGTCTATAGAAGACTGTGCTTAGCTGAAAGAGTGAATGCGCCTAGCGAGCCAGGTGAGAAACATCAAAACTCAAAAATCTTCACCTCCGCATTAAATGCCTTTTACGTACTAGTCAGGTTGCATTTATTATGGAATGACTCATTAGAATAGTGTCATACACTTATGCTTCCACCCACCTTCACCTTAAAAGAAGGGAAAAAGCAAGATAAGACAAGTATCTTCCATTCCAAGAACCCTTCCTCTATAAATAAGATGGGAATCCCACAAATAAGGGATTCGAAAATTCTAGTAAAAAGTGTGAAGTATAAAATAGAGTAAGTGAGAAACAATTGTACTCAAAAGTCCATCATCAACACTCTTGAGGACTAATTATGAATAATACAACTGATGTCTTTTTCTTCTCGAGTTTGTATTGCCCATTTACATAGATTCTCTCTTCACAAATTCCATTATTGTACAAGTTATATATAAATTAATTGTGACGGTTAGTTCTTTATCAATTTTAATAAATTTTTTGACCCACACAATACTAATTTCAAGCATTCCTATAAGTATTGATTCAAAGGATTTCTCTCTTTTTTTCCCCTCATGCTTATGGATTTCAAGTCAAAGTTTTTATTTCTAAACTAGTTTTAGATTGTAGACACCGCATTTTGTACCCCTTACAACTCAGGCCCTCGTTCTCCAATGATGTCAAAATTCTAAGTCCCAAGGTTGGTTTAGGGCTCATTCAAATTAGAAATTGTCTTGAAAGATGTTAAAATGAAAAATATAACTTTTTAATGAGCAAAAAAAATCTATTTTTGGAAAATAAAGGCTTGAAAAGCTTTGTTTTGAGGTATTCTTTCTTTTCTTTTTTGACTTTGATCTTTCTGTTTGCTTTAATTTTTGCTTTTATTGTTTTAATATGTTTGTTTAGTCAAGTCTATGTAGTTTTTACATTTTATGGCATGTTAGGTTGTTAGATTTTCTGTTTTGAAATTTTGCTCTATTTTCTATGTTACTGTGTTCTTGGCTAGGGGTTTTGGGCTAAACCCGCGTATGCATAGTTCAGCACACGCATGCAGGCCGAATTATGTGTACATAGGCTCATTCAAGTTTCTGTTTTGTTTTCTCTGTTTGTCTCACGTGTTAAGCTTCTATTTTGTTCCTCTTTTTATAAGTATATAAGTTTGAGTCTCTGTTTCACATGTTTGCTTGTTTAATTGCCTTTCACATGTTTAAATAAGGGTTTGTTTTCATTTCTTTGTTAAATGCTATGCCATTCATTCACATGTTCATGCATAATGCCATAGGTGCTGAGTTACTACAAGGTAAGTGAGATAAGTCATGCATTCACATGAACATGCATATTCGAATCTGATTTTGCTTAACAATAGATTTGAACATGCTTGCTTGATGAGTTATGCTTGATCACATGCTTGCTTGAATCTTTTCATGTTTGTGTCTCTGCCTTGTTTTGTTGCTACCTTAGATGATGTAATATGATAGGATATGCCATGCTAGATGTATGATAGGTTGGAGTCATGGTATGTCATGATTAGATGAATGTTAGGTTGTTTGATTTGTATGCTAGATGTATGTTAGGGTATGCCATATTAGATGAATGTTAGGCTTTGTTTGATTGCCGTGATAGATGTATGGTTAGGGATGATTGATGTCATGTTGTGTGTTTAAATGTATGATAGTGTGTGTGTGAGTATAAATGCAATATTGAGTGTGCCTTTAATAGGGTTAAGACATAAAACACAATGAAGGGAAGCCAACCTTAGGGTTTGGTGGTTTTAGGTGCCTAAAACCTTTCCAATACCATACCTTAACTTCAAACCCATACCTCTAGTAGCAAGATCAAAATGTCATTTCTCGAGAAGACACTATATATATGGTTCCTAGACCATTGCAAAAACTAGGTGGCGACTTTCATCTGTTGTGTCCACATAGACCCACATGATTTGTAGAAATAGATAATTATTTTGTAATTGTAATATCATGTATAATTTGTTCTTTAAATTTTGTGGAAGATAATTTTTTTTCCTAAAAATTAAACAATTTCTAAAATTGTTTCCATCTATCCATCTCTACAAATATATTATTTTATTATTTTGGGTGTGTTTGATTGATATTATTCATTTTTGAGGTGGTCCATTTAAATATAGTATATAAATTTCTCAAATAGTTGATATTACTCAAACAGTAGATAGGCACATTTCAATACATAGCCAAAATTGTAATTTGATATAAATTTAAATTCTCACTTCCAAAATAACTAAGTATTATGTCAAACAAATGAGAGAGAGAGAGAGAGAGAGAGAGAGAGAGTGCAATAGAATACCATTATATTCTTATATACTATAATTATATCACAATAGGATAACATATAACAATTAAAGAAAAAAAAGGATAAAAACTTAAAAACACAAAACCAAATTGCACCAACCCAAAGTAGAGTTCTAAAAAATACAAAAATTCATCAACCTAAAGTAAAGATACAAAAAATAAAAATTGCACCAAAAAAAGAAATAAAGAAAAAACATAAAAGAGAGAGAGAGAGAGAGAGAGAGAGTTATAACCTTTTTTGTATGAGAAAATATATATAGAATAGTAGAGAATATCAAATTTATAGTAAGTGGATGGGTATAAGAAGAGCCAAAATAAAAGGAAGATATGAATAAAGGAAGAGAGGCATTAAGGTTGAGACTTGAGAGTAGTGGAGAGATGAAAATGTAAATATGATGGGGGAAAAGTTGGAGGAAATGTAGCATTAAAATAAAAAATTAATAAGAAGAAGAAGACTAAAAAAATAAGAGAATTAATAAGAAGAAGAATACTCAAAAATAAGAGAAAAATAGTGAGAAATTGGTCATTAATGTGGCTCAATAAAAGCGTAGTAATAATAAATACTACACTTGTGCTTTCAAATATATATATATATATATTGTACCCATTTTTTTCATGCTTTAGGTTGATTCCTAACTCCTAGTAATATAGGTTGATTCCTAAGCAGTACCTTTATTATTCTTCTGATTTCCATAGAAGTCTCCCTTTTCTTGTTCAACACCTCAATATTATTAAAATATTTGAAATTTGAAACTACCAAGTGCCTACTTTTAGCAAGGAGTTGCAAGTAGAGAGTGATCTCATAAAAAATCATGAGCCAAAAAAAGTTGTTGTCCAATATTTATTTATGAAGTAATCAAGTTGTCCACATTATTCCAAAAGTTGTTGCAAGTTGTAACTTATAAGCCGTTCGAATAGTATTGAAAATTACAAAGTGAATACTTTTAACAAGAAATTGCAATAGGGAATGGTCATATAAAAATTCAAGGGTAAAATTTTTAGTCCACAGTTCTGAAATAATGAGTTTAACAATAGTTTAGAATGCATGATTTAGACATAATTTTGTTGGTGCAAAACCAATAGAGCAATCAATATGTTCCCACCATGCTTTACAATGTTTGATAGAAAAGAAAGATATGCAGCTAGTAAGGAATAGTAGTGGTAAATCCACAAGTATCTAAAGCTTCTATGTAGCCTCGGTGATGGGACTTGACTTTTTTACTTTCTTTGTAAAATGCTGGAAAGCTGTTACACAAAATGGCAGTGAGAATAAGGTGTTGAGTGGATGATAGGGCATGCTAGAGACAATGACATGATCTTCTCTTTTAGGAAAGTGACTTTGCAGCGACCATTCACTACATCTGGGTTGAAAGTTGAAACAATTGGCGGAACCTCTCTATCTCTATGGACTATGAACCTGCGGTTATCGAAAAAGTGCAGCATGTTGTTTGAGCTTAATTTTATGGTATGGAGTCTATGGACTATGGAAGATGTTGGTGCGTCTTAAAAGATTTATTTACAGTCTGCTTTTCTTTCTCTCTCTCTCTCTCTCTCTCTCTCTCTTTTTTTTTTTTTTTTTTATTTTGACATGTGTTTTGATTGGGGTGAAAAGGAAGATGGAATAAGGAATATTAAATGAAGAAGAAATGTGATTCTCCATTGTTTAATTTGGATGAAAGAAAATGGGATGGTTTGAATTTTCCACCGGATCTACCATGTTTTCCATTCAAATTACGAAAAACATGAGAGAAAAAAATGATATCGAGAATAAAATTATGAAATTATCTATTTTATGGTTTACATTTACCCCCAAAATGCTATTTAGCACTCAAAAGTCAAAAAAAAAAAAAATGTTGAATCATGGTTCTTAAACTTTAAAAATTTTACAACTTAATTACAGTAAACTCTTACTTAAATTATCAGCATTCGGTTTCCTAAAAAAAATTAGTACTTAGCATCCTAATAAGCTATTTCATCTATTTTAACACGTAATTTTATTACTCACCCTATGTCCCACATTTCTTATTTTCACATCACACCTAACACTATTAATTTATTTACACATTTCTCTCTCTCTCTCTCTCTCTCTCTCTCTCTCTCTTTGTGTGTCTCTCTCTCTTCCTCTCCATCTACTAACCCGCAAAGAAACCATAACATAAATTCACCGACACCACCACCATCATGAACCCAAATTGCAACAAAAACCCATAAAACACCACCACAACCAGAGCGGATCAAAAAATCCAAATCCAAAAATAAAAAATCCATCCCAAAATCAAAACCCACAAACCAATAAGATCAACAATGAGATCGACAAATTGGGTGTGAGTGAGGAGAGTGAAGACAAAGGTGAGAAAGGAGAGAGTGAGTGATAGTCACCAAGAGAGAGGGAGAAAAAAAAAAAAAAAACTAATACTTGCTATAGTAAAATCTTATAACAAGTAAGAATTTATGGTAGCAAAGTGGTAATTTCTTTTAAGTATATACACTTGAAAAATGCTAGTACCATAACTTTTGTGACAACTTGCGCACATGGCAAGTCCTAAGTGGTGGACTTGTGGACCCACCACTTTTACTCTACCACTTACGACTTGTCATGTAAGCAATTTGTGGCAAAAATTGTGATCCTAACATTACTCATAAACACCTAGATGTAAAGCTATTTTAGTGTTCTAAAATGACTATTTGGTAGTTTTATACCCTTGGATGCTCATACTCTTTATAAAGTTTACTGTAGTATCTTTTACTTTTTTTAGAGGCGAGACTTCTCTCCAATGGACAAGAGGACAAGATGTAATACAAAATTGACATGTGTCTATTTTAATACTCTTGTCAATATTGTGTCCTGTCCAATACTCAAACTACTGTAGGGAAGCCAAACCCTTAAGTTAAGATAAGAGTAATGAATTATATTATATATTCTACTTTTAAGTCTCAAGGACATTTTGGATATCTTGAGTGGTTCTTAGGCTGAGATATTGGTAGGTAAAGTCAAGAAATATGAAATTCACTTTGTTGAACCCGGAGAGCAGAGCCCACAACGGTCAGTGATCATAATAAAAGAAAAAAGATTGACTGATGAAATTATTGAAGGTTTAAGGAAACGAATGATTCCTTTACACTGGCGTGAGTTTGAACAGAGAGAGTAGAAGGAAATATTCAAATATCAATTGGGCATCATTTCATTCAAATATCAACAACTTATTAATTATTTTCATACTTAATCTGAGGTCCACATAAAGGTCCTTTAATGGATGAGGTTTTCTTGTCTGAATCATCCTCTCTAAAAAGTTGAACATGAATTTAGAAAAGATCCAAAGCATACTCTTATTAATTGTCAAATTTTGCAACTTGGGTTTCTCATGGTATGTTGATGTTCATATTAATTTGATCCTTAAAAAAGCAGAAAATAATTACTAAATATTTGTGAAAATGACATTTGGTATAGGTGAGAGACCCACTGGATTTTCATGTATAGGTGGATCTCACTCCACGTGAACAACACCATTAAAGTCCACCTTTCTCCATCTATATGAACATGAGTAATGTTATGGGTATATTAATTTTTACAATAAATTTACAACAAAATTTGCAAGTTATTATTAGTTCTCATTATATAGGGTTTATCACTAACATTTTTTTTTTTGTTCAAATTAATTCAACTAAGAAAATCTCTGATGGTTAAATAAGAGATTTGAGATTCAATTCTCACTTATACCAAAAACTGATTAATGTTTTAGTATAATAATAAATAATTATTATTAATAATGAACTTTAAACTACCTAAAAAATAATAATAATAATATATAGACTGTATAGTACACTCATGGATTTGTGGCTTTGAGGGAGAATAAAAACCAAAAAAAAAAAAAAAAAAAAAAAGAAAAGAACTAATACTTGCTACAGTAAAATCTTATAATAAGTAAGAATTTATGGTAGCAAAGTTGTAAATTTTTTTAAATATATACACCTCGAAAATGCTAGTACCATAATTTTTGTGACAACTTGTGCACATGGCAAGTCCTAAGTGGTGGAGTTGTAGACCCACCACTTTTACTCTACCACTTACGACTTGCTATGTAAGCAATTTGTGACAAAAATTGTGATCCTAACATTACTCATAAACACCTAGATGTAAAGCTATTTTAGTGTTCTAAAATGACTATTTGGGAGTTTTATACCCTTGGATGCTAATACTCTTTATAAAGTTTACTGTAGCATCTTTTACTTTTTTAAAAGGTGAGGCTTCTCTCCACTGGACAAGAGGACAAGATGTAATACAAAATTGACATATGTCTATTTTAATACTCTTGTCAATATTGTGTCCTGTCCAATACTCAAACCACTGTAGGGAAGCCAAACCCTTAAGTTAAGATAAGAGTAATTATATTATATATTCTGCTTTAAGTCTCAAGGACATTTTGGATATCTTGAGTGGTTCTTAGGCTGAGATATTGGTAGGTAAAGTCAAGAAATATGAAATTCACTTTGTTGAACCCGGAGAGCAGAGCCCACAACGGTCAGTGACCATAATAAAAGAAAAAAGATTGACTGATGAAATTATTGAAGGTTTAAGGAAACGAATGATTCCTTTACACTGGCGTGAGTTTGAACAGAGAGAGTAGAAGGAAATATTCAAATATCAATTGGGCATCATTTCATTCAAATATCAACAACTTATTAATTATTTTCATACTTAATCTGAGGTCCACATAAAGGTCCTTTAATGGATGAGGTTTTCTTGTCTGAATCATCCTCTCTAAAAAGTTGAACATGAATTTAGAAAAGATCCAAAGCATACTCTTATTAATTGTCAAATTTTCAACTTGGGTTTCTCATGGTATGTTGAGGTTCATATTAATTTGATCCTTAAAAAAGCAGAAAATAATTACTAAATATTTGTGAAAATGACATTTGGTATAGGTGAGAGACCCACTGGATTTTCATGTATAGGTGGATCTCACTCCACGTGAACAACACCATTAAAGTCCACCTTTCTCCATCTATATGAACATGAGTAATGTTATGGGTATATTAATTTTTACAATAAATTTACAACAAAATTTGCAAGTTATTATTAGTTCTCATTGTATAGGGTTTATCACTAACATTTTTTTTTTTTGTTCAAATTAATTTAACTAATAAAACATCTGATGATTAAATAAGAGATTTGAAATTCAATTCTCATTTATACTAAAAATTGATTAATGTTTTAGTATAATAATAAATAATTATTATTAATAGTGAACTTTAAACGACATATAGATTGTATAGTATATACTGATGGATATGGATCATTCATGGCCCTCCTATTGTCTTTCGGTAGCTGTGGAGCATATATATATATATATAGAGAGAGAGAGAGAGAGAGAGAGAGAGAGAGTCCTTTTTTTCTTTTCTTCTCTTCTTTTGCTTTGCTTTCGTAGTCTGACGGACCCACAAAGCAAATCGGCCCCACTAGAACTCACAAAATAGTTCCAAAATGCATATACATTTCAAGGGCATGAGGACAAATAATAATGCACCCTCATCAACTTTGCCGGAAATGACAGATCAGACGTCAAGGATCAAAAGATCAAGAACACGTGTGCGGTGGTAAAACGTTTAGAGTACCAAATGTCAAAAATGCTGGTGTCACAATGAGTTAGAGTTTGAGATTGAGGGGTTTGCCTTGAAACTTGATTGGACAAGTCTGTTTGTTTGGTTGGTAGCGTACTGCAATTGCAATGCATCTTTGCTATTTGCCATTGCTTTTATTATTTGCATGTTGCTTACCAAATAGCAACTAAAGCGTTTCTTTTTCTCTTTCTCTCTCTTTCTCAAAGACTGCAAACTTAAAAAGAAAACAAAATATAGAAATCTGCAACTCCAAAGAAACAAAGGATAGTGTGAGTGTGAGTGTGAGCACGAGCGTGCAGATAAAAATAATATTAAAACGTATCAAAAAAAAAAAAATATTAAAACTAGTAATAGACCAATGCTTTCATTAATATGCTACCATTGTCGTTAGACCACCTTCTTTTCTTTTTATTTATTTATTATTATGACTAAAAAGATTCACACACAGTAACTTTCACATATTATATTATTTAATATTAACAATTTGGTCACTTGCTAATTATGATATATTTTCCATTCGGTTTATTTTAAAATAAAACATTTAAAAAAAGTTTTCTTTTTTAAATTTTTCAGATGTTTATTTTGTATGTAAAATATTGTCAAATTTGTAAAATATTTTCCATTTATCGTGAAATTCTTTATAAAAGACCGTAAAATGTTTAACATTTAAAAAGTTGGTAAAACATATTACAAAAATACAGAGTGGCTTCCTCTCTCACATCTGGTGGCTAGGTCGCCGGTCCGATTGACAAAATAGCTAGTACCATCGATTTGATGGTTGATGATGTTGCTTAGGTGACTTACATTCCACTGGCCAAAGACGCAACTCTAGCGACTGGTGCTGGATGTTCAATAACCGGAACCGTTGTTTCGGCGATAGGTGCTGGTAATTCAATGACCATAATGGCCTTTTGAGGACTAGTTTTTGTAGTCTAATCATGGAGACACTATTTTGACTATCGGTTCAAGTAGTCTTGTCATCAAACTTTCTGCACTAGTAGCTTTGGTGGTTTACTTGAAAATTTTTGTTTGTCATACCAAACACCTAAAAAAGTTTTACATGTAAAATATTTTACATTTGGAAATATTTATTTCAAAACAAACAGAGCATTTACGAAAATTGTTGCGAGTCTATAGCTATTAGTTTAAGTTCTTGAAGAAGTAGTTGTAGCAACATAAAGCGATACAAAATTAATGAGTTAAAAGCCTTATAGCTCAATTTTTACTGGTTGGTATTACACATGAAATAACCGTAACCCATGAATTGATAATATTGTTTTCAGCTCATCACATAGTATGATGTATTATATATTATATGATATGCACAAGCAACATTTAGATACAGGTGCACTACCTTAAAGTATTTGAATTAAATTTAAACATATAGACAAAACATAATAATCTTTTTTTCCTTAAAAATAATTAAATAAAATACTCTCATGTGTTCGAATAATTGAATATAATGAAAGAATTTAATATATTTCACTAAACTAAGTTTTATGGCCAAGAGTTTTATAACTTAAGCCACATTTTTTGGTGTTATCAATGAAAATATTGATGGTTCAAATTTTTTTTTTTTTTTTACCATACAAAATATAGATATACATATACATATACATATACATATATATATATATATATAATGCTTATATGGCTATAAGTACCTTAAGACATCTATTAATAAATTATTTTAAGATTTTAATTTTATAAAAAATTGAAAAACAGATAAAAATGTAATTTTATAATTTTTTTAAATGGTTGATTAATAAATGGTTGAAAACGATATATATTAGTAAAATCGTTCATAGTTAAAAGAAAAATATATATATATATATATAGTCAAATCAGGACCGTCAAATTATTAGACAATGTAAAGACCCATAGTCAACACCCTGTGTCAGCTTTCCCAAAAAAGAGAGAACCTCTCTTTAGAACTCCCCCCCAACCACCTCTCTCACCAGCTTTTTCTCCATTCTCTCTTTTTCTCTTTGCCGCTACATTCTCATTCATGGCGCCTCTGAACCTTTTCTCTCTCTACATTTTCTTCATCTTCTTCATCAGTACTCAAGGCTCTACTACACTCACTGAGTCTGAGTCACCTGCTTCTCTTTCATCTTCTGCTTCTTCAGATGTTGAGCTTCTCTTGGGAAAGATCAAAGCTTCACTGCAAGGTAACTCTGAGAACCTTTTGCTATCTTCATGGAACTCTACTGTGCCTATGTGCCAATGGAGAGGCCTCAAATGGGTTTTCTCCAATGGCACTCCTTTGCTCTGCACTGACCTCTCTTCCCCACAATCGACCAACCTCTCTCTCTTCAAAGACCCTTCTCTTCACCTTCTCTCTCTTCAGCTTCCCTCTGCCAACCTCACTGGTTCACTACCTAGAGAGCTGGGTGAGTTCTCTATGCTTCAAAGTCTCTACGTTAACATCAATTCTCTGAGTGGAACCGTCCCTCTTGAGCTTGGCTATAGTTCTTCACTCTCTGACATTGATTTGGGTTACAATATGTTGAGTGGTTCTTTACCACCATCTATATGGAACTTGTGTGACAAACTTGTTTCTCTTAGGCTTCATGCTAATTCACTATCTGGGTCAGTCCCAGAACTTGCACTGCCAAACTCTACCTGTAAGAATTTGCAGGTTTTGGATTTGGGTAAGAACAAGCTTTCTGGGACTTTTCCAGAATTCATAACCCGGTTTCTTGGGCTTAGAGAGCTTGATCTTGGGGATAATGTGCTTTCGGGTTCAATTCCAGAGAGTTTAGCTGCGCTAAACATTGAAAAATTGAATCTTTCACACAATAACTTTAGTGGAGTGTTGCCGGTTTTTGGAGAATCAAAGTATAGTAGGGAGGTTTTTGAGGGAAACAATCCAGGGCTTTGTGGGTTACCTTTGAAAAGTTGTACCGGAAGTTCTGGATTGAGTCCTGGTGCCATTGCTGGCATTGTGATAGGTTTGATGGCTGGAGCAGTGATTTTGGCTTCATTGTTAATAGGGTATGTGCAAAATAAGAAGAAGAAGAGTAGGGGAGAGAGTGAAGATGAATTAGAGGAAGCAGAAGATGAGGAAAATGGTGGTGTTCCTTTTGGTGTTGGTGTTGGTGGTGGTGGTGGTGGTGGAGCTGGTGAAGGGAAGCTTATTCTATTTCAAGGTGGAGAGCATTTAACCTTAGAAGACGTGTTGAATGCGACGGGGCAAGTTATGGAGAAGACAAACTATGGGACGATTTATAAGGCAAAGCTTGCTGATGGTGGAACCATTGCTTTGAGGTTGTTAAGGGAAGGCAGTTGCAAGGATGGGAGTTCATGTTTACCTGTGATCAGGCAATTGGGAAAAATTCGCAATGAGAATTTGATTCCATTGAGAGCTTTCTATCAGGGAAAGAGAGGAGAAAAGCTCCTGATATATGACTATCTTCCTCACAGAAACCTCCATGATCTTTTATATGGTATGTTCATTTTTATTATACATTTTTCTTTCTGCATTCTATTTATCTGGCATTTAATATAGAAATGGAGTAGCAGATCACTATCAAGAAAATTAGGATCACAATCTTAATCAGTAAATAGCCCTAATCAAAGAGTATATCCCCTGGTTATTGTGAACTTGATTCTTGACTTCTTGTTGAGATAGTGGAAGCCTTGATACCAATTTGTTGTCATTATAGTTAATTAGTGGGTTTATATGAAATGGAAATAGAATATATAATCACATAGGGACCACAAAAATTTACATGGTTTCACCTTAGGTCTATGTCCAGGGCGATGCCTAGGAGAAATTTTCTCTATGAAAATAAGGAGAATACAAAGGTAGCACAAAGGCTAACATATAGCCCAAACCCCAAATACACCGAAAGAATTCTCTCACTCACTACTTCTAGCACACCACAAGAAACCTGACGTGTGAAAAGCCAAAGTTGGGTGTGTGTAAGAAACTAAAGGCTGGTTGGATATTTATATGTGCCATAAGTTGGCACAGTAGAAGCCCTAATACAATTCAAACTTGGCAAAAATGTATTCAACCTGTAAGTTGAAGTTTTTGAAACCAACCATAAGGATGCCTAAAGGGTTGCATCAAAATCAAAGAGTGTGCTTGGTTGCCAAAACTCATGTTAGTCCTTTGCAAGTTAATTTAAGCCAAATCTTAGAAGAATTCCATCAATGGCCAAAACACTCTTTAGGGCAAGACCAAGTAGAGCTGCACAAACAGCTCACTCACTTTAAGCAGGTCCAAGTACCTTCCTACCAACTACCAGGCGACTTCAGTCTCAACACATGCTTAATAGATTTTCCTCAAGCCATGATTTTTAATTTTATGGTAATAAAAAGCCTTTTAAATTCTTTTTATTTTTTTTCAATTTCTAAATCCTTCTGAATGAATGATGGCAAGAAATTCTGTCCTCATATCATGCTTGAACTCTGAATTCTTGACATGTGATCTGCTTTTAGGCTTAGTCATGAGATTTAGGCCTGTAGGGTGTACTATGAATTTACAGGAGTCTTTCCCATTATTCACGCCAAGAGTCACTGTCAAATTCATGGTAGATTCCTTTCTATTATGTGCTTGTAAGACTTAACTGAGCCGTAAGGCGCACCACACAACATAGATTGCAATGGAGCAAACAGTTTTGACTTCTAGTCCCAGAAACACCCTAACTTAAAAGCTTTCCATTACTTGTTTAAACAGATAATAAGATAAAAAATTAAACAAATGAGAAAGTAATTACAAAATCCATTTAAGATGATCTATAGATTATCAAAGTGCCCCTATGTCTTTATCTTTTGCAAATTATGAGTGTTCACGCAAATTCATTATATTGTGTTCTGGATGACTGCAGAAACTAGAGCAGGAAGGCCAGTGCTGAACTGGGCTCGAAGACACAAGATTGCATTGGGTATAGCCAGAGGACTAACATTCCTTCATACAGGTCTTGAGGCACCCATTACTCATGGAAATGTGAGATCCAAAAACGTGCTAGTAGATGAGTTTTTTGTAGCCAGGCTGACTGAATTTGGGCTTGACAAGCTAATGATTCCGGCAGTAGCTGATGAAATGGTGGCACTTGCAAAGACTGATGGTTATAAAGCACCAGAGCTTCAAAAGATGAAGAAATGCAATTCCAGAACGGATGTCTATGCATATGGGATACTGTTATTGGAGATTTTGATAGGAAAGAAACCTGGAAAAAATGGGAGAAGTGGGGAATTTGTGGATTTGCCTTCAATGGTGAAAGTAGCGGTTTTGGAGGAGACAACG
Organism: Quercus suber; assembly: GCF_002906115.3. Taxonomy (NCBI): domain Eukaryota; kingdom Viridiplantae; phylum Streptophyta; class Magnoliopsida; order Fagales; family Fagaceae; genus Quercus; species Quercus suber. Next base: position 2,897,007 of record NW_027069475.1, read on the forward strand.
ATGGAAGTTTTTGATGTGGAAGTGTTGAAGGGGATAAGGAGCCCCATGGAAGAGGGTTTGGTTCAAGCATTAAAACTTGCAATGGGTTGCTGTGCTCCAGTGGCTTCAGTTAGACCAACTATGGAAGAAGTTGTGAAGCAGTTGGAGGAGAATCGACCAAGGAACAGGTCTGCTTTGTACAGCCCTACAGAAACAAGGAGTGAAATTGGTACACCATTTTGAGCTTTGTTTTTTTCTTTTTTTTTTCCCCCTTATGTTGATCTAATTATGAGTTCAAAATATGTTATTGTGTATCTGATCCTCGTTAAAAGAAGGCAATTGTAGTGTATGATGCTAATGCTTCTCTTAAGGTTATATTTCTAGGAATTGGCAAACTGTGTAATTGATGACAATGCATCTCTTAAAACAGCTATCTCTTAAAACAGCTATCTTGGAATGTAGTTATTGATGACAATGCATCTCTAAATACAGCCAATCTTTGAATTGTTTTAAGTGTTCAGATATCCGCAAATCACGTGTGGGCTGCATCTCCTTTAGTTAACTTTTTGCACAAATAACTCTGGTGATGAGATGGTACAACCAATGCTGTTACAAGCCTGGGGAGTACTTGCTATCGGATATGTATAATATAATATTAAATTAGTACTCGTCAGCAAGTAGTTGGAGGCTTATGATTAGGATTAGCATTTTGGATTTGCCGAGTCCGCTCCTACTATGTGTATCTATGGTTTACTCTTTACTAATTATCTAGGTTCGGCCCAAAACCAAACTGCCCAAATGAATCCAATAAATTTGTATTATTTGTTAACTGGACCTAACCAGCGTAAAAAAGTAACAAGTTAGAGCATTTATGTTAATGGAGTCATAATTTTAAATATTTAGCTCCATCAAAAGTTACTTTATCCATTTTACATTTTCACTTTACAAAACACCTAACATAAGTGGTTTTATTTTAACTTTCAACACAATAAAATAACATAAATAACATAAGAAAATAATATATCTACTACAATAAAATAATATATCTACTACAATAAACAATAATCACAACCACCAACACCAGTCAACCACCACTTCACACAGCCCACCATCACAACCACAAAAATCAGCCCACAACTACCCAAGAAAATCAACCCACAACCACAAAAATAAAACTCACAGCAACCCACAATCATAGCATGACCCAAAACCGATGACCCACCACACCCACAGCATGACCACTACGCCAATGACCCACCACACAAACCCCACGGCATGACCCATGAAACCATGAAACTGATGACTCACCATGGCAAGACCCACGAACACCACAGCACAAACCCACACCCATGGCATGACCTGAAAACGATGACCCACCATACTCACGACATGACCACAACGTTGATAACCCACCACACCCACACTCATGGCATGACCCACCACACCTACACCCACATGGCAAAGAAAAAATTGAGAAGAAAAAGAAAAGAATTTGAGTGAAAAATTTAAGAAGAAAGAGAGAATTTTGAGAAAAGAAAAGAGCAAGAAAATGAGAGGGTAGAGAAAATGAGATAGCAGAGACAGAGAGAGGGGCGGAGAACGAAGAGCAAAAAAAAGAAAAAAAAATTAAAATATTAATAAGCAACAATATATATATATATATATTTTAACCTTTGAGCTACGATACACAACCATCTTTGACTATGCACTGTAGCTATAAAGCCAAATTATTTGGCTTTGGCTCCACCAATTAGCCATATTTTTGTATTTGGTGGTGCTAAAAATAGTAATATAGCTTTTTAGCACCACCAACACTAATGCTCCCTAAATAAATAAATAGAAAGCAAGTAACACTAGCACTTACTCGTACATTCCAAAATTATATCAAGCAGGACATTTCTCACTAAGGATTGGCATTTATCTGGTTACCATACCGTGTATGTATACAAGGAACCAAGCAACAAAGTGGTCATCCAACAGGGTATTGTTGAGTCAAGTGGCAAGTTGACATTAGACCCAATTTGACTCGACCCATGAGCATCCATTATATATTCTTTATATCTAGCCAACTGACTTAGTTACAAATTAGATGGTGTATCTTGTATTTGTGTAATGTGAAACCTAAATAGAGAGCCATAGCCACCCCCTCCCCCCCCCCCCAAAAAAAAAAAAAAAAAAAGAAGAAGAAAAAAAGAAAAGAAAAAAGAAAAAGAAAAAGAAATTAGGTAATTTTCAAGTAGTTTTTTTTTTTTTTTTTTTTTTTTAAGTTTCCCTCTTCCCTTTTTAGATTAGTAGATAAACAATATTAAACACTCAAATTTGAATTATTTTTTTTAGAATCAAATTTGAGTTTATTAAGAGGGGAAAATGACCATGTTTTAAAACGAAGATAGTTTATTTTATGGTAAGAATTTGATAGTTAACAAATAATGTAAATACAGCGCCGCGTCACTTAAAAAAAAATTTAATATTCCTTTTTTGGTAAAATAGATTTTTAATTAACGTGACATCTTACATCTCCTTAGATTCATAAAACTTAATTCTGAACTATTAAATAAAACCTCTATTTGGAGGCAAATCTAGCTAGACGATTGCCTGATCAAATAGATAAATAATGGAGATCGACCAATTTGGGTTAGAGTATTCCCATCCATTAATGCATAAAAAATACATTTTGAATCACCAAAAAGCCATTTTATCTATTTAACATTCCCACTTAACAACACACCCTATATCCGTTGTTTATTTTAAAATTCATCCCATTAAAATAATAATAAACCTACAGCAAACAAGACTCAAAACCAACAATGGCCAAACCTAATCACTGCGATCAAAACTCAAAACCAAACTCAACCACTGCCACAAAAACCCAAACCCAAAACCAAACCCGCCATCACTAACACTGACAGCCCACCACAAAGCTGTGACCCGTGCCACCAGAAATCTAACTTGAGAGAGAGAGAGAGAGAGAGAGAGAGTTTTTAGCGAGGTTGTTGGGCCGAATATTAATTTTATTAAGTATTGGATTGAAAACCAACTTTTGGGAATATAATTAAGGCCCAGGAAACAAAGCCCAACAGAGGAGGAGAGTGAAATCAAATAAAAAGAAAAGAAAAGAAATAAAGAATAGATGTGCTACCGTGCATGTTATATATTTAGATAATATTTGTAAATTATTATTATTTAAAAAAAAAAAAAACATATTGGCTCTCTATATGTGGGGATACTTGTTCATTTTTGTAAATAGTGACATCTATTTTGCATAAAAATGGGTTTTAGCTCTCCCAATGGAATGCTCTTTGGAATCCATATGTTCATAGTCCATGGTTGCTTGATTTCGTGTAAAATGATTTTTTTAATGTTGTTATTGTTGTGCTTTTTTTTTTTTTTTTTTTTGGAGAGGAATGATGGGTGTTTGTGTTTCTGGCTTTCTGCCTAGTCCACATGCCTCAGTTCAGTTCCTGCAAGTCTCGCACATCCACATGGGGATAAAGTCATAAAAACACACAGGCTGGCGCAAAGAAGCTTATGTTTTTTAGGTGAGGAACGCGTCACATGCTTATGTTATTCCTAAGTCCTAACCTCACATGCTAGCAGCGTGGCATATCCTCAATCCTCATCCCAACATCAACTTTTCATAGCTGCAAATTTGGTTTTTGTTGCATTGAAGGCCAAGACTTTTACACAGCGAATTACATCATATTAATTGCACTCATGCTCAAATTTAGTTTAAATTAAACAATGAGAACAGAGGAAATTAAGCACATATAGGGGAATGAGTAGAAAAAAAAGAAAAAAAAAAGACATTTGTCTGATTAATTTATTACAAAGCATTATGATAAATTGCAGAAATCCAAAAATTGGTGACAAACAAACATTATCTACTACAAAAGCTTTTACAATTCAGCTTTTCCTTTTCTTTTCTTTTTCTGTTGTGCTGTTGAAGCCACACTGAAATTGACAATTTCAAGCTAAGAGAGAGAGAGAGAGAGAGAGAGAGAGAGAGATGGGTATAGAAGCAAATGGGCAGGTGCTTGGGCACCTGAACAACCATTTGAGATGTGTGAAAAATTTACACTTTTCAAATGTTTGACAGGAACAAATACAATACAGAGATGGGGATGTGAATAAGCTGGCTGCAAGCTCACTGGGTAATGCTATGTAATAGAAACCAGGGAAGAGAAAATGAGTAATTCTTCTTTCCTCTCGTTTTTTGCTTTTTGGTAGTTTTTTCTCTATTTTTTGGTAATAATGAAATTGAGAATTAACACTGGCGGCCTCTGCGGCAATTAAGGACCCCAGAATCAGAAGTAATGGTTCCAACCATGGAAGAGGACTTGGCCCCTAAACTTGAGGCCCTGGCATAACTGGCTGCAGCTCCTGCTCCTGATGGAGTGAAGTAGGCTCCATTCAGCATAAGGTCTCCCTCTGACCTCCAATTCCAGCCCTTCCATACACCTGTGTCTGTACTAACCCTCTTTGTCACCTACATGCCCATATCAGTTTTAATCATTAACTGTCAATCATTGTTATAAGTTGATTTTGTAACAGATATTGGTTGTTTTGTTTAGAATAAATCTAAGAGACACGCTCAATTCCACAACATGCTAAAGTGATTGTGAGCAGTGGACACTTTGTACCCACCACTCATAATCGATAATTTAAGCAAATTATGAAAGTGGATGAGTCTGTATATAGTTTAGTTGTTTAGACAAGTACCTCCTTGGCATTAGGGTCGACAGGGGCAAGATATCTATTGCCTTGGCTGTTAATGGTGGGTTCAGCACTTCCACCAATGGCATACATTTCCCAATGTGTGTAGTCATTGTTTACCACATGGAAGTATCCATGCCTACACCTGCAACATTTTTTAATTAATCCCCAAAAAATTTGTCAAAATGAAGCCACATTTTTGAAAGTATCCAAATTTCATCTTTAATTTTGGCCACGGGTATGGTACCTTGGCATTCTCTGGATTAGACCTTCACCAAAATGGTTGTAGGCAATTGTCACTTGCATCTGCTTATCATCTGTGTAGGAGTCACTATGACCCAATAGCATTACCTGTTTAATTTCCAATTCCATTAGAAACTCCTATATAAATTGGGATAGTGGTAATATTAATACGTATAGAATATAATGAATGACCTCATTGTGGTGGGTGAAGTAGTTGTTAGATATGGTAATAGCCGTCGAGCCCATAATAGCATCAATAAGGCCATCAGCACAATTAGAGAGTGAATTGTGGTCAACCCAAACGTGGCTTGCACCAAAAAGCGAAACACCATCTCCATCAGCTATTGTTCTCCAACCATAATGACTTGGTGAGCTCCGAACCATGGCATTGCCAGTTGGCTTGCAATCATGGATATGTAGACCATGAATAATGATATTTGTGACGTATTGGATTGTGATGCAAGCCCCATTAGCAATGTGAACATTGGCACCTCGACCATCAATAGTCTTAAAGCTGTTCATAATCAGCTCTTGCTTAAGTGTGATCACCATGTCCCGCTTGAACACAATCCACAATGGCCTATCTTGAATCACAGCATGGCGGAGAGTTCCGGGTTTAGGAGTCACGGCGTCATCATCGCTGGAGTCAGTAACGACGTAGTATTTTCCGTCGCGACCGCCAACGGCATTGCGTCCAAATCCAATGGCACAATCGGCTAGACGCTTTCTGTGTAGTTGCCACTGTGGGTCACAACGCCAGCAGTCATCAATTGGATTCCCAGTTCCACATGAAAAATATCCCAACTTCCTTCCTTCAGTTCTATTACGAATGCTCCTGTTAATTAACAAATGTCAATTAATTAAAACCATAATTTTAATTAATTAATTAATTACATCACTAGTATTATGTTCATGTCACCACGCTCATGTCTGTGATTGTGAAGAAGGGAATTCCATAAATGTGGAACAACATTATTGTTCCATATTCATGAGTTGGCCATGTGTCAATAATGTGGGATATCAATATATCAAATCATATGTATGTATATAGGGAATTTCAATTTTTTTTTTTTTAAAACTAAACTTGGTTGTAAGAAATAAATGCAAAGGTGATAGACTGACAAATAGTAATTCTAGTATTGTGTTGTGTAATAGTACTCGGCGTGTCGGTGGGGGTGAGTGTGAGTGTGAGTGTGAGTGTGAGTGTGTTGGATCAACAAAATTGTTAGGATATCATGAAACCAGATCTGTGATTTGGGGTTTTGGATTGAGCTTCATGCCGATTGACAGTCTGGAAAAAGCGAGGAAGATTTATTTAACTACCCTCTACCCCACAAGTTGGGATATGAAGTCACAAAATGAATGATGAATGTAATGATGAGTGAATTTTTCACCTGGTTCAGAAATTATTATTAGGGTGGTGTAGAATCTGATACGGGGGTTAGTTTTCCTCCATCAACGACAAAGTAATAATCATGTTCATGTGTGGTGGATGATAGAATTTCAATGCATTGCATTGATTACACAAAGCGTAGGATTCCCCCTTAAAGACATGCAATTCGCTTGTGAATTCTTTAAAATAAATTAAAAAAACCTAGGTACACAATTTTTTTGCCGTAATTTTGATGTAATAAATTATGAATGATTCATTCATGTAAATGTGACAAACAAACAATTATAATTTATAATATAAGATAGTTGTAAAAATAGTGTAATAAAGATTTATTGTGATCTTAAAATCACTTAGTTGGTTAAATATGTCACTAAATGCTTGTTTTATTTACCAAGCTAAGAGTAAAAAATAAAAATAAGTAATTTGTCGGGGCATTTAAAAGTTGTGATGCGAAAAGAAGTCCTAGTACCAAAAATTCATGCAGGGTCTCCCACAATCCAATCAGAGGAACTGGAGACATAAGCTTTCTTTCCCATCATATGATTATGCCCGAAAATACAAACGTATAAATAAGGGAGTTTCACATTGGTTTAGGTATGTGAAAAAATAGCAAAGTTGGACAAACATTGGTTTAGGTATGGAAAGCTAATGTAGTTAAAGAAATATATTTGGATAAGCAAAGAGAAAAAAGACAAGCAATTGTATCCAAAAAAAAAAAAAGACAAGCAATTAATAATACGCGTGACGTGTGGATCTCATCCCAAAGACATGAGGCATGTGAGTTAAAGCTGAGAGAGAAGAGTTTGCAGCAACAGAGAACATGGAGATGGAGGGTTGAATTGATTCCTCGCAATCTTCCCCCAAAAAAAAAAAAATATATATATATATATATTGTATTTTTAATGGAGACCTTTAAGGTCAATTTTTCCGACTTTTGACTATTAACACAAAAAATAATGTGGTCTTGTAGAAATAGTCATAAACCGTATAAAATTGTAAACATCAACTAAGAATAGCTCAATAAAGATAAAAAGATAATGTATAATTCAGTACGAAGTACGAAAAATTTATTGAGTTAAGACCATGACAAGTTATGGTAAGAGTTTTATTGGTTTATTGAGTTTCAGATTTAATGTGATCGATGAGATATTGGACATAAATCACTTATCCAACCTTTTGGGACTATTCTTAATGAATTATATATGTCATGAGAGATTTTGGACACTTGAGCATTAGTCAAAATGCTTTAAGAATTGTAGACACCCATGTCAACTTAAGAACAAAATTCCACATTGATCATTGCTTCTCTCTCATCCCGTGGTTAATGTCCATTTTCGCCGACTTTCTTTCCGTCATCATCGTGGTCCATTGACAATCATAAACTCTTAATGGGCACCATTACCAAATTGTGAAATATTCTGACTGGCTCCAGAGTCCAATCAACATATCAAGACAACTAATAAAATGCGCTATTTTGGCCAAAAAGGAAAGGAAAAAAAGTGGGAAATAGACAAAATGAAAATTTGCAACTTCAACCCGACAAGTAACTTCACTTGATCGTTTTTGACGTATTCTCAAAATAAAATAAAATAAAACTTGATCGTTTTGACGGGAAACTCAACACATAAATACTATACATGTGGTTTCATGAGGAGTTAGAGAGAGGAATATTGAACTTGGGACCATGTGGGGTTCATTTTTTTTAATAGCTGTAATGTGTGAAGGTCATGTGACCCATCTTTAATTCTTTATTGGGAATCATCAAATGAAGGTGACAAAAAAGAAAAGAAAAAGAGGAACAATATAAAATATGAGAGATGTTAAAGAATGCTCCAAGAATATTAGTTTAGAAATTATTTTAAAAAAAAATTTATAAAAAATAATAAAATAATTAATTTTATTGGCAGTTTTTTATATTTACCATTAAAGTGACGTTTAATATAATTTATTAAAAATGTCCTAAAAGCACTCATTAACATGACCTATACAATATAAAAAATGAGGACTAGTAACATAAGAGGGAGTGAATTTTTGTATTTCTAATGAAATAAAAACTCAGAATTATATGTACATAAATTTCTGATTTGAAGAGAGGCAGAGAGAGATAGAGAGACTTACATATCAACCATAGAAGCTATCTCCTCTGGATTGTTAACAGCGTGCTCATTCAAAGCAGTATCTGACCTGAACATAACCAACATATATAATATATTAATAATTAATATCAAACATCATCATTTTTTCTTCTTCATAATATGTATATTTTTTTTTTTTAAAGTTAATTTGAATTTGGTCGTTTTTGAAGACCAATCAGTACCCAACACATTGCTCGAAACCATTGACCATTTGCAGTAATTGTGTTGGGTGTGGAAAGGTTTTTCGTACGTTTAAAAAAAAAAAAAAAAAACAAAAAACATAATCTTGGGCACGTCAGTAACTAAACTAAGTACTAACATAACGAAACTAACGATGCAGATTTTTCAGATCCGATCTGAGGTTGAACTGTTTGCCACATGTAGCATCAGATCAGTGTGGTAAAACTAAAAGTAGTGCAACTCATGAAGACATATCTACATTAATAACTGAGAGAGAAGCTGAAATTCTCAGCACCGAATTGTGAGTTATAAATGGGAAAAGGATCTTGAATTTTACTCTAGAGCACTCCGCCGACCCGTTAAGACTCGACACGTATCCACATTTAATCACGTGTTATAATTTTGACCCCCAATGAAAAAATTGTTAACAACTACCATAATCTATTATCTCACATTTAAAAGATTTACTTTCGAAAAGCTTTCTAATTACTCTGATATATGAATACTGACCTGTTTGCCATTGATGCATTCTTGGAGCTAAGCAATTCCTCCGCCTCTGCAAGCCTATTATGCCCATATCCATTTACATATGAACGTCAATATCAAATCAAAAAACAAAGTAGAAGAAGAAAAAGTTTCCATTTTGTTTTGGTAACAAACAAACTAGACAATGCACATGCATTTTCAAGAAGAAGAAAAAAGCTTGGGATTGTGAAGCGTTTATATATTGAAGAAAACTACAAGGTTTTGGAACAGACCTTGAGTGTGCAAGCTGCTGGTCTTTCTCTGTGGAGGCCTTCACGCTTGTTAAAAGCATCGTGATAACCAGCAATGAGGCTATACAGAACCATCTCACAGAGAATGCCATTGTTTCTCTCTCTCTCTCTTTCTAGCTCTGAAAAAATGTATGAGAAAGTAAAAGAAAGAAAAAAAATATTTGAGTCAAAGAAGAGCTCAGACAGCCGTCTTTTTATAGCCAAAAAAAATGTTTTACCCAACTCGATTAAGCATCTAATTAACCTTGGTTAAGTCAGTTAACCACGACATTTAACTACCCTAACGGCCAGTAACTGTTTTGCTCTCTCTCACACGTGTCATGTGCATCGCTCTCTCACGTGCCTCACCTCTGCTTAAATGACCGCCTCAGCCACGTCAGTTTTTTATTTTTATTTTTTATTGTACTGAAATTATTATCTCTGAGACTCTGTTATATTATATTGAACTTGCTGTAATTACTCAAAAATTTTTCGACGTGACGACGGTGAGCACTAGCTAAATTCTCGGTAACTGTACAAACTCTTTCGTTCGGAGATTGACAGGTGTCGTTTTGACACGTACATGGTAGCAGGCAAAGTATGAATTTTCGACTGCCATATCCAATATCTCACCGTTTCATCTGGTGAAGGGTCTTTGGTCTTTTAAAATTTTGCTAAAATGGGTCAATTTATTTTTCAAGTAATAGTGAATTTGATCTTTATTATCAATTCATAGTTTTTCTTGTATTTTCTTGACAACCAAATACAAAAACACAAATCAAATTTTCTAATCTCCAACTCTATAAAACATGCCTATCAACTTAGCAACTAAAACACCTAGATTTGGATCTAAAATGACTGCAAATTAAAAATAACAGAAACTAAATTTACTGCAAATTAGAAATAATAAGAATTAATTTGATTGTTATAAAAATATGGGGATCAAATTAATTGCAAATTAAAAATAAGAAAAATAAATTGACAATGGCCCTAAAATGTAAAGACCAAAATAGTATTTTCGTTATTTTAAAATTATTTTCCTCAATTTCCCAGTGGTAACAATGGATTACTTTATAAATCTATTCAATCAAAGCCCCTAATCACCTACTTTACTGAAGCTAAATTCATATGGATCTTTCTTAGGGAACCCTGGGTGTGCTGGGGGAGGGGGAATCATAAGAAACTCCAGTTGAGAATGTGTGTGTGGTTATGCAACATCTATTGGGTTCACTACTAGTGTTGCAGTAGAGCTCTGAGCCTGGAATTAATATATGCACTGCTTTAAATTTACTTACTGTGGAATAAAGCTAGATGCTAAGCTTGTTGTGGATCTTTTAAAGAAAGAGGATGGGAGTCCAAATAACAATGACGTGATAGTGGCAGATTGTAAACAAGGTTTTAAGAAAATCCTAAGAGTTAAGAATCATACATTGTTTTAGAAAAGCTAACAAGTGTGTTGATGCACTAGGCAGAAGGAGAGTGTTGCTTTCCCAAGATTTTATTGTTTTTTCCATTCCCCCACCTGACACCTCTCTTTTGCCCAAATGTTTTTACTGTTTCTGATGTTTAGTTAATGAATTTCTATTTCTACCAAAAAAAATAAAAAACATAATCTTGGGCACGTCAGTAACTAAACTAAGTACTAACATAACGAAACTAACGATGCAGATTTTTCAGATCCGATCTGAGGTTGAACTGTTTGCCACATGTAGCATCAGATCAGTGTGGTAAAACTAAAAGTAGTGCAACTCATGAAGACATATCTACATTAATAACTGAGAGAGAAGCTGAAATTCTCAGCACCGAATTGTGAGTTATAAATGGGAAAAGGATCTTGAATTTTACTCTAGAGCACTCCGCCGACCCGTTAAGACTCGACACGTATCCACATTTAATCACGTGTTATAATTTTGACCCCCAATGAAAAAATTGTTAACAACTACCATAATCTATTATCTCACATTTAAAAGATTTACTTTCGAAAAGCTTTCTAATTACTCTGATATATGAATACTGACCTGTTTGCCATTGATGCATTCTTGGAGCTAAGCAATTCCTCCGCCTCTGCAAGCCTATTATGCCCATATCCATTTACATATGAACGTCAATATCAAATCAAAAAACAAAGTAGAAGAAGAAAAAGTTTCCATTTTGTTTTGGTAACAAACAAACTAGACAATGCACATGCATTTTCAAGAAGAAGAAAAAAGCTTGGGATTGTGAAGCGTTTATATATTGAAGAAAACTACAAGGTTTTGGAACAGACCTTGAGTGTGCAAGCTGCTGGTCTTTCTCTGTGGAGGCCTTCACGCTTGTTAAAAGCATCGTGATAACCAGCAATGAGGCTATACAGAACCATCTCACAGAGAATGCCATTGTTTCTCTCTCTCTCTCTTTCTAGCTCTGAAAAAATGTATGAGAAAGTAAAAGAAAGAAAAAAAATATTTGAGTCAAAGAAGAGCTCAGACAGCCGTCTTTTTATAGCCAAAAAAAATGTTTTACCCAACTCGATTAAGCATCTAATTAACCTTGGTTAAGTCAGTTAACCACGACATTTAACTACCCTAACGGCCAGTAACTGTTTTGCTCTCTCTCACACGTGTCATGTGCATCGCTCTCTCACGTGCCTCACCTCTGCTTAAATGACCGCCTCAGCCACGTCAGTTTTTTATTTTTATTTTTTATTGTACTGAAATTATTATCTCTGAGACTCTGTTATATTATATTGAACTTGCTGTAATTACTCAAAAATTTTTCGACGTGACGACGGTGAGCACTAGCTAAATTCTCGGTAACTGTACAAACTCTTTCGTTCGGAGATTGACAGGTGTCGTTTTGACACGTACATGGTAGCAGGCAAAGTATGAATTTTCGACTGCCATATCCAATATCTCACCGTTTCATCTGGTGAAGGGTCTTTGGTCTTTTAAAATTTTGCTAAAATGGGTCAATTTATTTTTCAAGTAATAGTGAATTTGATCTTTATTATCAATTCATAGTTTTTCTTGTATTTTCTTGACAACCAAATACAAAAACACAAATCAAATTTTCTAATCTCCAACTCTATAAAACATGCCTATCAACTTAGCAACTAAAACACCTAGATTTGGATCTAAAATGACTGCAAATTAAAAATAACAGAAACTAAATTTACTGCAAATTAGAAATAATAAGAATTAATTTGATTGTTATAAAAATATGGGGATCAAATTAATTGCAAATTAAAAATAAGAAAAATAAATTGACAATGGCCCTAAAATGTAAAGACCAAAATAGTATTTTCGTTATTTTAAAATTATTTTCCTCAATTTCCCAGTGGTAACAATGGATTACTTTATAAATCTATTCAATCAAAGCCCCTAATCACCTACTTTACTGAAGCTAAATTCATATGGATCTTTCTTAGGGAACCCTGGGTGTGCTGGGGGAGGGGGAATCATAAGAAACTCCAGTTGAGAATGTGTGTGTGGTTATGCAACATCTATTGGGTTCACTACTAGTGTTGCAGTAGAGCTCTGAGCCTGGAATTAATATATGCACTGCTTTAAATTTACTTACTGTGGAATAAAGCTAGATGCTAAGCTTGTTGTGGATCTTTTAAAGAAAGAGGATGGGAGTCCAAATAACAATGACGTGATAGTGGCAGATTGTAAACAAGGTTTTAAGAAAATCCTAAGAGTTAAGAATCATACATTGTTTTAGAAAAGCTAACAAGTGTGTTGATGCACTAGGCAGAAGGAGAGTGTTGCTTTCCCAAGATTTTATTGTTTTTTCCATTCCCCCACCTGACACCTCTCTTTTGCCCAAATGTTTTTACTGTTTCTGATGTTTAGTTAATGAATTTCTATTTCTACCAAAAAAAAATTTCCTACTCAATAAATTCCTACTCAGCATAGATGTGTTGCACATGTCAGGCCGGCAAGTGTTACTTTTTTTTTTTTTTGAGAATTTTTTTTAAGAGAAAGATTCTCCAAAAAAAAAAAAAAAAAGTAAGACTTGCCTGACATGTGCAACACATCTATTTCAGGCCGGCAAGTGTTACTTTTTTTTTTTTTTGAGAATTTTTTTTAAGAGAAAGATTCTCCAAAAAAAAAAAAAAAAAGTAAGACTTGCCTGACATGTGCAACACATCTATGCTGAGACCATAGGTTAAGAATCTCATTAGCTTAGAGATGCAGATAGATTAAGATGTATGGTCCAATAAAGGTGCTGCACCATGCAATTGAGTTGAGTTGCTGAATGCTGGTAGCTATTTTGGCAGACTGCATCAGTGAGCTGATTAGTTGCTACTGCTGCATGCATTTGTTGTGACAAGTTACTCATTAATTAGTCATGTGCTTAGTAGTTACTACATTGTGTATGTGTATGATTACCAATTAGTCATCTGCTCCATAATAGGGCAGTCTGTTAATCTGTTGTTATATAGTTGGAATTGTGTCAGTCATCAATCTGTTAATTGTTAGGCAAGAATTGGTTAATGAATTGTATTTTGATATAGACATGCCCATAATAAATAGCTGCAGTAGCCAAAGTAATGAATTGATAAAGCATCCAAGCATTATTAGTACTGGTCAACACACCACCTTGCTCTGGGTGTGTGTGTGATTTTTTTTCTTCAATCCATATGTATTTATTTATTTTTTGAATAAACATGAATATTCAAACTTTTTGAATATCTTGAACATGTGTAATTCCCGTCCCACAAATTGGATTTTTTTTTGGGCATACATATGTTTAATTAAAGTGCTGCAAAAGCTTCCATCATTGTATCCCTAAGGCCGAGCTTTTGTCACCAGAATTCTGGCAGGTTTTACTCATTAAGCATTGAATGACTTTCATGACCTCAAATTTCCTACCACTTGATTACGGGTTCAATTCATGTCTCCAACTATTCCTTTTTTTTTTCTTTTTCTTTTTTTTTTTCCGTTTTTTGATTCGTTTGTCTCTCAAGAAATAATGTCTTGGACTACGCTCACCATTAACCTGAAAAAAATGCATAATTGGATGCCTGACAATTTAACTTATTTTACAAGTTATCTAATAGTTATAATTAATTAGAAAGGGCAGCGCTATGTGTTAATTAGGGAGGCACTTGACCGCCTGACTTGAATTTATATATATATATACCCTAAAAAATTGAATTTTAAATTATTGTGCTGTTGACCACCCTTGAAAAAAACTTCAACAATCGAAATAAAAATTTGAGTCCATTAAAATAAAATTTGACCTCCCAAAATTTTGGCACATGGAAAGTTGAATCAAAAAAATTGTTAGAAATGCTATATTCATAACATTTTTATAATACTTTTACAACAAATCTTAAGTGATATAGGTTGTTACTAATGAAGAAAATGTAACATTAGTGATAGGTTCAAATTAGAATCAGTAGCAACTTACCACCTAGGATTTCTTATAAAAATGTTATGGACGTATACAAATTAGTCCAAAAACCCATATCAAATGTTTAATTTTGATTTTTTAAATTGTGTTCTCAAAACATGCACCTTTCAAATAACTAGTCCATTAGTGCTTGCTTTGATCTTTACTTGAATTTGTTGGATTTATGTGATACATTTTGTGCATACGCATAGGCACTAAAATAATGCATGGATACGTTATTGAACATGATTAATGTAATAGGTTTTTTTTTTTTTTTTTTTGAGTTTTTTTTTTGAGAGAGTTTCAGCCTATAGCGTTGCATGGATACTTTATTGAACATGATTAATGTAATAGGTTTTTTTTTTTTTTTTTGAGTTTTTTTTTTGAGAGAGTTTCAGCCTATAGCATCCTTTTTTTATAATAGCTCTTTGTCATCAGACCAAGACACCAATCAGTTTTTTTTTTTTTTTTTAGTTGAATGTCTAAGTTTAATATTTTGAATGGACTTATAAGTTACCCTTTATTCTTTTGCTACCAGACAAATTTCTAATAAAGAAATTTCTTGAATTACAAGATTCATTTTCTATGCAAATTTTTATTAACTTAAGTAATCTTCTTTCAAATCCTAGGTTACGAGAAAATGTTTCATCTTTTCATCTTAAAAATCAAGATGAAATAATTAAGAAAATCATATTTACAAAAGAGGTTTTTGTTAGAAAATTCAAAAAAATTCAAGCTCATCCTTTGGATAAGAGGAGTGATGGACTACTCCGAATTGTTTGTACATTTTAATACTTAATTTAACTAAAACCGGATTTTTAATTAAATCAACCTTATTTAAAGGAAGACTCAATGAAGTAAAGAAAACGCCGGTAAGTTTAGCAATTAATCTAAAATAATAAATTATATGAAGTTTAGGGGAAATGCTTGACAGCTTTATAAAGCCATGCATCAAAACATTTGATAATGAAGTGTGAAAAAGATTTGGCAAAATGTTCAATTTTTTCTATGTAAATATATAGAGTGGTTCAAAAAGGACAAGAGAAATTAATAGCATAGAAATGGGTTCCTCTCTTCTATATCTTCTATTGGATTGTGACTAGTGTGTGAGTGGGTGTGAATCCACCAATATTTTATATCTATTATTATCTACTAAAATACTTGAGAAGTTTTGGACCAATGAAAGGTTTTGGACTACTCAACCACTCTAGAAGTATGGTTCAAAAGATAAAACAAATTTTTGGGTTGTGGAGGCACGTAGTTCTCTTCAAAATATTCTCTCCCAGGTTAGGATTTTCATGTAAAATCTTCTTATTAAATTTGGCCAACCTCTATTCCTAAAATTTTGACAATTGATCTAAAGGTTAGGTTCATGCTAATCCGACCAACTTCAAATTAAGACTTGGGAGTGAATTATTATTGTTAATATTATTTTAAAATTGAAATTTGGAGGTTGTTTTTGTTTAGGTGTAAATTTAATTCACACGCCAAAACCATACCAGCTGAAAGAGAGTCAAATGGCTAGCTAGTCACCGCTAATTAAGGGGAGCTGGTTGATTATTCTATTCTTTCTAATCTAATCCTTTGCTTGATTGGCTCCTCAAATTCATTCTGTTGGAAGACTTGAGTTTTTTCTCAAGTTAGTCGTGGACTTTGAATATCCACGCTTGATTTCTCTACTTGCATCAAGAATGCCCACTACTATGCCATGAGTTTTGAGAAACTTTACTTACACAACAATATCTCACAACATTTTTACAATATTTTTGTTTTGAGTTATGATAGGTCTCTCCTGTATTACCTTTTACATTATTTTATTTTGGATAAATGTTACATTCACAATATTTTTGTAACAAATCTTAGGTGACATTTTGTTATTGGTTCAAATCTATACCTGCAATTGAAATTATTTTTTTTACCTACTAATAACAGTTTATTACTTAAAATTTGTTTTGGAAATGTTGTGGACTTTACATTTCTCTTTATTTTGACATATAATCGATTAAATGTTGTAACCTTAAAAGAACTAATGGACTATTAGTGGATGGAGGGTGTGAAACATTTTATAACTGTTTTTCATTGAGTGTCGTTTTGTTATGCTCAGTTTAGTGTTGACAGTGTATCCCAATCCCAAGCCTTTGCAAGGGTTGGCCAAGTCAGGACGTAGTCCTGAAATGTAATTAGAGGGCTATCCTCTCTTTCTTGAACCCAAAACAAAGAGATTTTAATAGATTATAAATCTTCTGCCGTTTTTATTTTTTATTTTTTAAAAATTTACTCTACCTTTAATAGGTCTTAATCTTTAAATTATATATATATATATATACATAGCCAAAGTTTAGAGAAAATTCATTTAGATTCTAAATTTGATTGCAATTATGTTTAAATTTTGTGTCATATGTACTACTTTTTTTTATAAATTAAAAATTTATGCCAAGTGAATTATTAGTCCAAAATACGAGGAGTTCATCATCTCCCTCTAGCAATCAACCATTAAAAACTTATTCATATATCCTATGTCCTATAATTTTAAATCAAGTTTCTATTTTAAATATTTAAAAAAAAAAATTGGTTTCAAGTGACTATCATAATACTAACACAAAAACCAAGATGACCACCTCACTTGTCTAAATATTTTTAACTTCAAAAATTCCAATTTGCCACATCCATATCAATTAATGCTCTATTACACCTACACGATATTTATGTCTTTGATACGGATGGTAAAAGGTAAATTATATGAAACAATATCTTTGATAATATTCAAGTGTGCAATGTTGTCTAACTTTGCGAAACCGATTCTCAAAAAATAATAAATAAATAAAATGCAAAATCGTTGACAAACTCTCTGAAAAATTAGTCGCAATGAAACGATAAAGAAAAGAAAAAAATTTGGTCAAAAAAATTTAAAGGAGTAAAAAAAGACTGCTATATTAATGAGAAAAATATCAAATGATACATGCATGTAACGTAAAAAAGTTGGAAAAGTTTTGTTCTAGAACATTTAAAGAATCCATGGGGTCTAAAACATGTTTATTTATTTATTATTTTTTACAAACACAATATATTAACTCAATATTATCCAAAAGGATTGTAAGATCCTATAATTTGAGGGAGGGGTGGGAATTAGAAGAGAAGAAAAATAAAACATTACCTTTTCAAATACATCATTATTTTACTAATTGCTTATAGCATTCGAAAAAAATGTACGTATGTCAGTTGTTTTTTCTTCAAGCTTCTGCTTAAAATTGAAGTGGGGGAGTGGCTTCATTTATTATTAATGTTAACAATCATAGTTACACACATATACATACATACATACATACATACATACATACAAATATATAAATTAATTATAGTTAAAGAATATATTTCAAATTAGTTTTTAACTGTAGTTTAATTTTGTGTCAAGTGTCATTTTGATTTTTTATTTATTTAAAACTTGGGTGCTAAGCATAATAATACTCAACATAATAATACTCGTCATAATAGCTGAAATGATTATTTCACTCACCTAGGTAATAAGATCATATTTTTATCACTATTTCTAAATGTTTCTGTGTGTAAGCATGGGTTACAAACTAGTTATAGTAAGGTTCAAGTAATAGCTTAATGGTATATAAAACTTTTATATATATTAAAGAAAATTAAATATTCAATAATATAATTACAATTGAATAATAAAATAAATAACAACTATTAAAAAAGCAAAAATTATTATCAAAATAGAGGGGTTGATGTACCATTGCAGTTGAAGCTCAATTCGATAGAATGTCTGTCAATTGATCCATCTTTGCAAGAGACGTCCATGCAGGCAGGTATAAGCCCTAAACTGAATTACTTCTCTACACTTTCAATTTTCTGCAAAAATTCTTTCCTTTGATGATATAGAATGATTGCAACATGAACATGCAACCAATAAAATAGGTTTTAAACATAATGTTATAAAATGAAATTCTAACTTTGCAAAACCCTAATATGTTGAATTTGATTTTTTTCCCCATCGTCATATGTGTAATTTGTTGTTTGTGATATGTTGGAATGCTCTATTAAGCTTGTTTGTTTGCATGACATAGATTCATGGCTCTTAATTCCTAGAAGACCAACTTTGGTCCCTTGGTATTTATGTAAATATAGCCTTCAAAATTAGATCATTGCTTCTAGACTAGTGCATACCCATATAAATTTTACATTAATTTATAATGTTAGATATTAATTAGGAATCAAAGCGATGTATACTTTTCTTAGATTGTATTTAGGAGACAAAGTTTTGTAAACTTCTATATTATGTTCAACTTTCGATCTAGGAGAGATAATTTCGTAAATCAAGCCATCATTATGAGAAGCAATATTTCACAACCCCTTGTTGACCCAAGTCCAAGTTTGCTATTTCTCACAATAGGTTAAGTAGAGAAGGCCTTATAGGCAATCTCACAAAGGTCTCTATGATCACATGTGAAATTGTCAAATAGGAAAATACGAAAGAAAACCATTTGAAAAGGAACCATTTGAAAAAGCCACTAAGCCTTTTTTTCATTGCAATTTGTTCACTCAGATATTTGTTACCTAGCTAATGAATGTGAGGATAAGGCATGGGATGGGAGTTGATAATTCATCCCATTCCATTTATTGATGATTACACATGTTACACACATACAGAGAGAGCGAAAAAACACTAAGTTTTTTTTTTTTTTTTTTACTCCTTCACAAGTTTATACTAAATTACTAATAATTAATAACTAAATTATAATTGAAATTATATTGTTCCGGTTAATTTCACAAAATAATTTTTTTTAAAGATAAACTTATAAAAATTAGCAACCTTGTATTATTAAAAATTAAATATAATATTTACTACAAAATGTACTTTTAATATTATCAATAAATTACAAATAATAATTTGATATCTTATGAACATATTTACAACCTTAAAACAATACAATCTTGAAGTTTAAATAAATATATTTTTTACACACATACATATATATATATATATATAACATCATATACTCCTCTTTTTTTTTAAGAATACTAAGTATTTTTAACACACAAGCACACGGAGAGAGGGGAAAAGGTTTTTTAAATAAATATATTTTTTACACACGTACATATATATAACATCATATACTCTTTTTTTTTTTAGAATACTAAGTATTTTTAACACACACACACAAGGAGAAGGGAAAATGGTTTTTAAAGAAATTTATAGTTGTGTATATCTTAAAGAACCTAACTCTTGGATACACAGCACATGCTTTAAACCTCTTTTACTCACACTCATTTTCTAATGTGGGATTAACCTGCTATTCTTTTTTTTTTTTAAGAATACTAAGTATTTTTAACACACACATACACAGGGAGAGGGGAAAAAGTTTTTTAAAGAAACTTACAGCGGTGTATATCCAAAAAAACCTAACATCATATACTCCTAAATTTAATCTCATGCTCACAAAATTATTTATGAGCATATTATTATATTTAATTTAATTTCTAAATAAAAAAATAAACAATATTTTCCAAACCAGACTATTTATAAAAAGCTTGATTCATTTATAATGCTAACGGAACTAAATACAAGTATAAGCGTTTGTGTAGTGTGGGGGGAAGGACCAGAGTTCAAGTTTTCAGAAAGAAGTTTCATATGCATATACACTTAGATTAAGCTAAAATTGAATTTTTATCTTATATATATATATATATATGCCTAAAAATTAGAGGTATAGACTGTATAGTACTTTCTGTGCTTACTAATTGTCTAACAGGATATATACTTAGCAGCGCCACCATTTGCAGGAAAGAAATAATAAAAATTAAAGCCAAAACTTACGTCAAAGTGTTGGTCCCCATATAGAAGCCATCTGATTTTAATAAGAGGAAGTTAAAATCAAAATGGTATGGAAGTGCGTTGGGTGAGAAAGAGAGAGGTGGAAGAAAACACTTTTTCTTGGCCAGGATTGGTGCCTCTGACGAAGGGATCAAATACTAATGCAAATTCAAATGATCATAACTTACTTATTTTAAATCAAAGTTAAACAAAATATATGCAAATTGAAGACGGATGTCATTTTCCAACAGAATAATTTCACCCAAATTGTCTTTTAATATGATCAAAATTATGAAATAAATTTAGCAATTCATTTTAGCAACATTTTTAAAGCGATTTGGAACACTTTTGGGTAGTGATTACTTCTGAACTATCAAGATAACTTAAATTACCCCTTGACAATAAAAGCTCATCATTGGGGTTGGGGACTAAAAGTTATTAACCGGGGACCAAAAGTTATTAGAACATAATTTAATTAGAATTTAAAAAATATATATACCATATGTAATTAATTTAATTAGAATTTGGTTAGTGTTGGGTTGTTTTATTTTAATAACACAATGATTTTGAATTACTTTAAAATATATATATATATATGAAATTAAAATAATATTATATATATGTGGAGAGAGAGAGAGAGAGAGAGAGAGAGAGAGAGAGTAGGTTTCGTTTGGAGGGTGGTTTAGGGTTTGGCGACTAAGGCAGTTAGTTAGGTTGGCGTTGATACTGAACATAGCTATTCTTCTATGACTTTTGGCCTATTTAGTCTCTTTTTGACAATCCTAATGACGCAAATAATGTAAAATTAAAATTACTTTTGTCCATCCAGAAGTCAGTTGAGTATTAATGGGAGAATAGAATTTCCTAATAGCAATCACTCTCGAATTTGACAAATTCTTCAAACTAAGCTAAAGATGTTTCAAAGTCAGCCACTTATTCCTACTTTTTTTCAACTTCATCTAATTTGTTTGAAAGGGATGGTCATGGCCTACTGTTTTGAAGTGGAAACATACATGCATGATATATGTGGATGTGGATGTGGATGTGGGAATTTGATGTCAGATTTAACCAAACTTAATTTGATCCCTTCGTCAGAGGCACCAANTTGTTCTGTTCAAGACACATTTAGATTCCAATTCATGAATTTTTGTTTTTATTTTTGTTTTTAATTTTTTTAATTTAGTTAAAATTAATAAATTAATTTTTTTTTTAATTTAGATGCTGACGTGGAGACTTGTGGATATTATTTATAAATTTTTAACTTATGCTGTTTGCCACATATGTAATTTCCGTATCTTGATGTAACAGCAGGGACAAAATGAGATAAGTTTTCCAAGATAGAGGCTAAAAGCGGTAGGAAAAAAAGTTTGAAATATAGACATGGGACATCACAATGGACATCATTAATATTGGTTATCAGTAAAAACCCCTTTGTATTGGTAATTGACAATAACTACCATTGGACGAAATATCCCTATCAAAAATGAAGTTTTGCTAGCTTTTGAAAAACCTTTGTAAGAATCTATTTGGTCTACAATATGAAAATTGTTATTATTAAATATTAATTGGTCCATTTCAATAAGAAGAATATCTATATTCACACACACTTGAAGATTATTTTCAAAATAAAATTCTGTTGAAAATATTCAACCATTTTTTTTTTTAAATATGGGTAAATTTTAGGGAATTTAAAATTTGCATTAATAAAAAATTTTGGTAAGAAATTTGGTTTAGTTAGAAATGGCTTTTTCTCTCTCCAAAACACTTTAAAATGATTTTGAAACAAGTTAAAATAAGGTTTTGAACGATTCAAAAATGTGCTAGTTGTTGTGATATTAGAAGATTGAAAGTGAAAAGGTGTTCTTGGAAGAGTTTTCATGAAAAATAATTTCTCTCTAGCTAGGATTTTAGTTGGGCACATAATTGGATATAAATATATATATATGCTAAAAAACTAAGGTTTTTGTAGTTATTCAGAGGGTTTTAGGGTTTTCTAAGGGTCTGGGGGCTGCCCCCCAAAGATTTGAGTGATTGGAGAGCTATGGGGTGTGCATGCTTCCAAAGATGAGCACTTATACTCACCAAATACTCTAATTTTGACTGCACTAATGCCCCAAATTCAAATGATCATAACTTACTTATTTTAAATCAAAGTTAAACAAAATATATGTTCAAATTGAAGACCAGGATGTCTATTTTCCAACAGAATAGATTTCACCCAAAATTGCTTTGTTATTCAAAACTTATGACAAAATAGTGAGCAAATGTCATTTTTTAGCAACATTTTTAAAGCGATTTGGAACACTTTTGGGTAGTGATTACTTCTGAACTATCAAGATAACTTAAATTACCCCTTTTGACATATAAAGCTCATCATTGGGGTTGGGGACTAAAAGTTATTAACCGGGGACCAAAAGTTATTAGAACATAATTTAATTAGAATTTAAAAATATATATACCATATGTAATTAATTTAATTAGAATTTGGTTAGTGTTGGGTTGTTTTATTTTAATAACACAATGATTTTGAATTACTTTAAATATATATATATATATATGAAATTAAAAATAATATTATATATATGAGAGAGAGAGAGAGAGAGAGAGAGAGGTAGGTTTCGTTTGGAGGTGGTTTAGGTTTAGCGGTATAAGAACACAAACTCAGATATAACAACTCAAACCTAGAAATTAAAAAAAAAAAAAAAAAAATCATTTATGTATGTCAATGCTCATAGAAAATAAAACATGGAAATTCCAATTGGAAATAAAACTTGGAAAACACAAAGAAAGAAAGAAAGATGATTTAGAGAGAGAGAGAGAAGCTTACGAGATCAACAAATCCAGATCCGGATCTACAACCAATGGCGAATCTCCTCCATGCGCACCACACAAAGTCGCACTGATCACCGGAATCACCAGCCAAGATGGTTTCTACCTGATTGAGTTTTTACTTGACAAAGGCTACGAGGTACATGACTTGATCTGACGGTCCTCCAACTTCAACACTTAGCAAATCAACCACATCTACATTGACCCCCACAACGCCCACAAGGCTCAAATGAAGCTCTACTACACTAACCTCACCGATGCCTCCTCTCTTCGTCGCTGGCTCGACACGATTCTCCCAGACGAGGTTTACAACCTCGCTGCTCAATCCCATGTGGCCGCATCATTCGATATCCCAGATTACACCGCCAATGTTGTCGCTACTGAGGCCCTCCATCTCCTTGAAGCTATTTGATCCCACATCGCCGCCATTGGGCGCAACCATATTCGGTACTACCAAGCTGGATCGTCTGAAATGTTCGGCCGAAGTCAAATCATTCGAGCCTGATGACACTACGAAGCTCCGGGCCAATCGAGTGCTCCAGGCCACCAGATCTGGGTTTGCTTGAGGTGGGTTTATGGGTTCAACTTGCTTGAGATGGGTTTTTCTGAGTTTGAGATTTTTTTTTTTTTTTTTTTTGTTTGGATTGGTTATGTTGTATTTTTGGATTGATTTGGTACTTTGGGGCTTTCGGATTTGATTATTTTGCTGGGTTTAAGAAAATGGTGATTTTGAGATTTTTAATTTTTGGATTTTAATTTTGGGTTTATGTTCTTCTATTTAGGTTGGTGTTGTTAGATCTGAGTTTGTGTTCTTGTTGTTCTTGTTCAAGACACATTTAGATCCCAATTTATGTAATTTTTTTAAATTTTTTTATTTAGTTAAAATTAATAAATAAATTTTATTAATTTAGATGCTGATGTGGAGACTTGGGGACATTATTTTAATATTTTTAACTTATGCTGTTTGCCATGTATACAATTTCCGTCTCTAATGTAACGGCAGGGATAAAAACAAAACGAGACGCATTTTTCAAGATAGAGACTAAAAGTGGTGGTACAAAAAGTTAGGGACCAAAGTGAAAATCACATGAAAATATAGGGATGAAAATAGGTTTTTCGCCTATAATTTATTAATTATTTTCATTAAATTTCTTTTACATACACGTTATATATATTTTTTAATCTTGACATTAATTTGATGATAGATTATTGCTAACAAAAAGAAAAGGGTTAGTACAATTTTAGAACTTCTTAATTTTGATAGTTCAATTTATATTTTCTTAAATTAGTATTTTGTGATCTAAAATAGTTCAAAAATAAACTATTTTAATATGTTGTATTTCAATATAGTTTTGAAGAATCCGAATTCAACCTTGATGAGAAAGAGAAAAAGATTGAGTCATTGCATTTTGTTAATTTTGACCTTTATAAAGATTGAAAAAGAATAGGTTAGATTTTTTTTTTTTTTTTTTTTTGGGGTTAATATTGAGATTTATGTTAGAATGATAACATTTACCATTGGTTAACTTTGAATATATATTTACTATTGGTTTACTTTGAATATATATAAATATTAATTGATATAAATGGAAAAATAATATTTCAAATACATGTTTTTTTTTTTTTTTTTTGGATTGGTTATGTTGTATTTTTGGATTGATTTGGTACTTTGGGCTTCCAGATTTGATTATTTTGCTGGGTTTAAGAAAATGGTGATTTTGAGATTTTTAATTTTTGGATTTTAATTTTGGGTTTATGTTCTTATATTTAGGTTGGTGTTGTTAGATCTGAGTTTGTGTTCTTGTTGTTCTTGTTCAAGACACATTTAGATCCCAATTTATGTAATTTTTTTTTTTATTTAGTTAAAATTAATAAATAAATTTTATTAATTTAGATGCTGATGTGGAGACTTGGGGACATTATTTTAATATTTTTAACTTATGCCGTTTGCCATGTATACAATTTCCGTCTCTGATGTAACGGCAGGGATAAAAACAAAACGAGATGCGTTTTTCAGGATAGAGACTAAAAGTGGTGGTAAAAAAAGTTAAGGACCAAAGTGAAAATCACGTGAAAATATAGGGATGAAAATGGGTTTTTCGCCTATAATTTATTAATTATTTTCATTAAATTTCTTTTACATACACGTTATATATATTTTTTAATCTTGACATTAATTTGATGATAGATTATTGCTAACAAAAAGAAAAGGGTTAGTACAATTTTAGAACTTCTTAATTCTGATAGTTCAATTTATATTTTCTTAAATTAGTATTTTGTGAACTAAAATAGTTCAAAAATAAACTATTTTAATATGTTGTATTTCAATATAGTTTTGAAGAATCCGAATTCAACCTTGATGAGAAAGAGAAAAAGATTGAGTCATTGCATTTTGTTAATTTTGACCTTTATAAAGATTGAAAAAGAATAGGTTATTTTTTTTTTTTTTTTTTTGGGGTTAATATTGAGATTTATGTTAGAATGATAACATTTACCATTGGTTAACTTTGAATATATATTTACTATTGGTTTACTTTGAATATATATAAATATTAATTGATATAAATGGAAAAATAATATTTCAAATACATGTTGGACATGCAAGTTGGAGACACAATAGAATTTGCAAATATGCAAGTCTAAATAAGCATAAAGATATGCCAAAGAATCAAATGCAAGGCACTAAAACAAGGGAGACAGAGAGAAAAAAGTACTTGCAATGCAACTTTCCAATATGGAAGAAGAGGTAAGAATGATAGAAATATTTTAGTTGTTTAATCAAAATTTGATAGGTTTCTCACTATTGTTTTGAATATATAATTTTTATATGTATATATGTATGTGTGTGTGTAGTTTTTTTATAAACAAAAAATGGATAGAAAGGGGAGACTTGAGTTGACGTCTTTCACCTCAAATTCTATTAAATGTTTCAAGTAATTTAAAATAAATTAAATATTTTGATTATATATCATAATTTTATGTTTTAATATGTAAAATTTATATACTACACACCATGTATACACAAAGTGACTCAATATATTTATGCATACATGAGTCAAAATTAATTTGTTTTTATCGTGTGACTCATAAATTATTAATAGAGTTTCAACTTTCAATATATATAATTTTTAATTAAGCCGTGCATCATACGGGCATAATACTAGTATATATATAAAACTGAAGCCTCTGAAACTCTCATAATTTTCTACGTTAGCACAATATTTAAATAAAATTATCATTTTTTTAAAATAAAATTATTTTTGTTTAGTCCAAACTTAACAATGAGTGAAACTTTATCTCTCTAACAAGTCCAAGTTAAACTCAAACTCATCATGTTTTTTATCATTTTTTTTTTAAATAAATAAATAATTTAGTCCAAACTTAATAAGGAATTAAACTCTATCTTTCTAACAAATCTAACTTAAACCCAAACTCATCATTATCATTTTTTTTAAAACAAAATTATTTTTGTTTAGTCTAAACTTAACAAAGAGTGAAACTCTATCTCTCTAATAAGTCTAACTTAAACTCAAACTTATACGTTGATAAAAATTTTTTTTTTTTAAATGAATAAATCCTATATTAAGATTATCCTAAATGTGGCTTTATTTGCATAAATATAAAAGTCATCAGCTATTGATAAAGTTCAACTTCTTAGGATAATAGAAGAATTCAAATGCAACTTCTTATACAACAACGTAGTAATTAAGATGCTTGGTAGGCATCATTATCATTTTTTTAAAACAAAATTATTTTTGTTTAGTCTAAACTTAACAAAAAGTGAAATTCTATCTTTCTAACAATTCCAACTTAAACTCAAATTTTGTGAGATTAATCATGAATACTATAAAAGCAATGCAAACCCCAATATTTATTTTAAAGTCGAGTAGAGGTATGAGCTCTTCTTATGTTATTTTCTTCTCCTCTACTTTGTTAAAAAAAAAAAAATATATATATATATATATATATATATATGGTTTTTCATGTATTTTTTAACAAGTAATTTTTGTACATAAACTACCGAACTCTTTTTAGCCGTTTTTTACAAGATAAAAAAGTTTGCAATAATTGAAATTATTCTTTTGAATGTAAATCATCTTTCTTTTATATTTCTCTATTATTTAGTCATATATTTTGTTTTATTTCAATAATTTATAAGCAGTGAATAATCTGATTCTTTAATATTTTTTGGTCTTTCAAGCAATGGCTTCTTCATCAAATTGTAACACAAATTGAAGTCATACAAGAGCAAATCATGCAATGCTGTAGTTTCTTAATTAATTTAAAATTTTATAAAATTATTTTAGTCTATCTCACAAATAGGTAGGTTCTCGTGCATAACACGAGTTAGCCACTAATATTAACCTAAAGTTAATCGATAAATATTTTATGGGCAACTTTAAAATCAAGTGAATAATTATAATTATTTTATGTATATAATATATATATATATATATATAAAGTGTATGGCGTACGTGATTGTTCTTGACTCTAACCTTTCAAATATATGATAAAACAAAGGTAAAAACCATTGAAGAGTTTCATTAGTCTAGACTCGAGTATGACCACTACAATCACGCCTCAAGTGCTGTTAATGAAAAGTGATTAATTTGTTGTTGTCGTACGTTTTTATTTTCTTTTATTGTAGTATAAAATTCGTTATTGGTGGTAGACTCTACATGATGTCAAGGAAGAAAAGCCAATATTGGCTTTATGTAAAGGCCATTGGGTGCGAAGTACATCAAGCTTTTGACAATATTTGTCATGACCCTGTTACATTTACATATATCATGGATGGCCCATGGCCCTCATTTTGTCCGCTCCTTCAGGTCACACAATCATGCTGATAATGCAACCACCACTTATTTGTCTCTTTCTTATTGGTCTTTTCTCTTTTAATTATGCAAAAAAAAAAAAAAAAAAAAACTCTCCAATCATTTTTGTTTTTAATAATTTGAGAAATAAGATTTGAATCCTATACATTTTAATGAGAAATACGAAGAGGTGTCCTTGTTATTATTTTAATAATTTGATAGTTATAACGGAAAATAAGAACTTAAATCTTGATATTTTCGATATACAAAATAACACTTTGAAAAGCAACTATAAAATTGTGTGTATAACTTATAATTATAACGTGTATATAAAACTTGAGTATAATGCAGATGAGTTAGTGATTGTTATCCACTTTGTAACGTGCTATGCATTACGAAACTTGTATTCCTCATTTTTCAATCATGTTATTTTGGTAGGTGTGATTCGACTCTATAATGAGCACATTTCATGGCACGTAGGCTTCAGCTATGGCATGTGATAAAGGAATCTGCCTATATCTCAATCTCACCACCGATACAAACCATCCTCTCTATCACATTGTTTGTTCGTTTGTTTTTCTTTCCCACATGGGGCTGTCGTACATAGATTTTTAATGCCTAAATAAGTTGCCTAATCCTACTTTTCTTTGATAGTCTTAAAACCAAATCTTTTCTTTTATAATATAGATAGGAAACGAATATTCCGATCATCCTAATACGTTTGCAAAACTAAAACATTAAAAAAAGAGGAATGCCATGTATATAAAAACCAATCAAAGCTCTGCATTTACAGTCCTATGATTGCTTCTTCTTTTTTTTCTTTTTTCTTTTTTTGGGTAAACAAAGAATTCATAGTAGATTTTTATATGAGAACCTAAAATCGTGGACCCAAAATAAAAAATAGAAAAACACTGTACCAGTATTTAAAAGTATTGTTATTTTTTTTTTTGTTTAAAAGAATAAAACAAACTCATTCTTTGATATGAACACGATTGCATGGTTCTCTCCGAAATTTTTGGGCGGCGACATAATTGCTTGAACAAGGCGGGTCTTCCAAGATGGTTAAGTTAATGTTAATTAGAGTTAATCTTTTCGTACTTTTTGTCAGAGTAAAATGCATTATCCTTTTGCAATATGTTATTATTTTTCTTTTTTATATATTCAGAAGATCAGCTTTACAACCTATGGCAATTGGTGTTCATAATTTTTGTGCTCTCGATAATTGGTATTTTGGTAGGGAGTAAAGGCAAGAAATTATACAGTCTTCTGATAGATCACAGTAATTGTCCATCACTTTACTAAAAAATTCTCACTTATTTAAAATTGTTGCATCAGTAATTAGTTTCTGTTTAAAAAAAAAAAATTAACTCAACAATTTTAAACCGGTGAGTATTTTTTAGTAGAATGGTAGATCATGTCACTTGTCTATCATAAAGAGCTCATAATTTCTCAATAAAGGCATGGTATATACATAATAAATGGTAGTTGCACGCCACATCACCATCATCCTCTAGGGTTTAGAGGCATGCAAATAAGAATATTTATTTTAAGATGATTAGCACGTATTATAGATTCATAGCTATTTCTGAATCATTGTAATATTTAAATTCCATATTTTTGGAATTTTATCAAAATCAAATATATTTTCTTGTTATTTAATTAATTTGTTAGTACTCTATTCCATCTCAAAAGCTCTAAAAATATGATTTTTTTTTTCAAGAATCTAGAAGCTCAATTAGTACTTTCTAGCTAATTTTCCAACAGAGATATTTTGGATTAAAATCTCCTCCCCAATCTATGAAATTATAATTTTTTTAAAAGGTCATTTTTGAAAAGTTAATTGATATAATATTAATAAATTCTTCACCTTACTTGAAAAGTCAATGCTCTTTTTTTTTTTTTTTTTAATTAACCACACTTGAATTTAAATTAATAAGAAAGACAAATTTAAAAATTAAACTTTTTTATTTAAAATAAAATTTATTCAATGATGTTCCTTTGTAAGAAAGATCAACAAAAAAAAATGTTAAGTTGTTATTTTTCTTACCTTTTTTTTGCTGGTGTTATTCTGTGCCAATTTACTTGTAATTTCTTCAAATATATCCCTATATTTAGGTGGGTTTGTTGTACTAGGTTTAGAATTCAAGATGGTAAATATTTGCTCAAGACAGGAACTCTAGTGACTGGCTGGCGACTGGATCAAGCCACCAGAAGGCATGTGAGCAGCACATGAGGATTTGAAATTCTATTATGCCAGGTGTTCGGCGACTAGCTTGCAGGTAGGCCAACCTACTAATGAGTCGCCCGACACTCTGACAGCTTATATTGTTGTGGCTCTTCCTTTGCTTCACCCACGCTATATATACCATCATTACCCATGACATTGCAAGAAGAGTTTCTAAGAGAAAACCTTAGAAACACCATTTGAGAGTTAGTGATTGTCATCCATCAATCCACTACGCAATTCTCTTAGTTTTTTCTACTCTCTTCCCTTTCCAATTTCCATACCTATGAGAGGAATTTAGCCCAAACCCATACACAATCTAATTATTGGGTGTTGATTTGGAGCCTTTGGGAAGAATTTGGTCTTGACCAATCTTTGGTGGTGCAACCAGTTTGAGTTGCGGGATCTAGAAAGTTTGAGAAGAAACGACATCGAAAAGTCAGTTGGTAGCAGTAGCTTGGAGGGCTTAAATATAGTGGGTAGATTAGGTTTGGAGGGTCTCTTTTATTATCCTTGTACTTCAAATTATTCTCATAGTGGGTCATTTTGGCTTGTTGAGCCATGAAAAGGTTTTTCCACCAAGTGTCCCAATTTTTCTCTTTGATAACACATCACATGTTATCTTGTGTTTGCACTTGCTCTTCCCTACTACTCTTGTTTAATTTCTTTTGTCAATTATGTTTATCCATGCTCTAGTTGATAGCTTCAATTGATTAATTTGCTAATCACGTACATTCAACATTAATTGTGTTTAATTTAACATTAATTCAGTCACAATTAAAATTTGGGGTCTTAATTAGCTCTAGCAATTAAACTAGAGAGTTTTTTTTTTTTTTTAATACAAGATAGAAATTCTACTCTAACCTAATTTAAGAGTATATGTGTGTGAAACTCCCTCCTAAAGACTTAAACCCCGGCCCTTGCCCTCCATATCCCAAAAGCACTTAATACTTGTGGAGTGATTGTCACACCAAGGGTGCACGATAGTAACTAAAGAGATTTCAAAAAGAGACTAAACACGTATATCTGAATTCATCACTGATTTTCACCTCTTCACCTCCCCGAGTTAAGCCCATTTTCTACGTAAGACACTTGAATACATTAACATCATCAACTTCAACATTAATATAAGCTCTTTGTCTATAGCAACATGACAATTAGATTTTCTTTAAATTTCATAAAATACAACAATTTTCTACTAACACTATATTAATTAGACTTGGCAAAACGGACAAGTCCGGCCAAGACAATTTGATTCTTGAGTCCAAAACGAGTTATCTTAAGTGGGTTAGAAGTGAGTTGGGTCAATCAAGTTGTGGGTTTGTTTGTTGAGTTTTAACATACACAACTCAGACTCAATTGACAAATATAATGCATGTGATTATCATATATATATATATATATATAAAAACATCAATTTTTTAAAAACATTTTTTGGATAACGTTATTCAATATATATTGGCCTCAAGAAAACATTGAAACATTTATCTAGTTGCATGCAAACAATGAATGATCGAGACATTCTTCTTGCTTGAATAACTTGATAAGAAAATATTTTATATATCAAATGACAAATACATGTTAAAATAATTTGTTGGAGTAAAATCAAAAACATATATTTAAAATTATAAACATGAATGATAAATATTTATAAATGTGAAAAGAGTAAAAACCGAAGTATATTAGTGAAATTGACATTAAATATGGATGCTTAGGCTTGTTTTTTTAACAATCCATAGCCAAATAATTGACTTTTCAAAATAGAATACGATATTTTCTAGAGTGTATATTGCTTAACAATTAAATGGTATTCATAAAAAATACCATGTATAAATAAGTAAACAATCAAACTTTAATGTATATTTCCAAATTAAAATAAAGTGCCAGTGACAGTGCATCTAAAATTAAACACAACTATTAGATTATTTTTCAAGAATTAAATTATGAAATTAGTTTTCAAGATTGTAAATTTCTTTATGTTTTTATTCTTTGTCAAATTAGCTATTCAATAGGGTATTTATATATTGTTTTATGTTTTAGAATATTGATATTGTGTAGAAATAAAACTTGTATGTCTGTAATTAGCTTGTCAACGGGTATACTAGACTCCTTTGTGTTGTGCTATTTTATTTTGGTTAGCAATGTTGAGATTTGTATAATTTTATAATTATTGAACAAGTATCAATTTATTGAGTTGAGATCTTTCTTGATATAGGTATGAATTAAAAGTAATCATTTCACACCAAATAATTTTAACATGACTTACCAAGTGGCAAATACATATTTTTTTAGAAAAATAAAAAGTTCATGTAAAAAATGGGTCAACCCATGCANATCCCAATTTTTTTGATCTAAAGCAAAATCGAGTTGACTTGTGGTCTAACGTGATCTAGCTAAATTGTGTAACACATCCGTTGTATTAAAACTTTATTTTTTATTTTTTATTTTTACAAATGGTTGGTTTACTTTTTGTTGTGAGTTTTAACATACACAACTCAGACTCAATTGACAAATATAAGCATGTGATTATCATATATATATATATATATAAAACATCAATTTTTTAAAAACATTTTTTGGATAACGTTATTCAATATATATTGGCCTCAAGAAAACATTGAAACTTTATCTAGTTGCATGCAAACAATGAATGATCGAGACATTCTTCTTGCTTGAATAACTTGATAAGAAAATATTTTATATATCAAATGACAAAGTACATGTTAAAATAATTTGTTGGAGTAAAATCAAAAACATATATTTAAAATTATAAACATGAATGATAAATATTTATAAATGTGAAAAGAGTAAAAACCGAAGTATATTAGTGAAATTGACATTAAATATGGATGCTTAGGCTTGTTTTTTTAACAATCCATAGCCAAATAAATGACTTTTCAAAATAGAATACGATATTTTCTAGAGTGTATATTGCTTAACAATTACATGGTTGTAAGGACATCAATTTGAATTGAGTGTTGGGTTTTCAGCCCAACAAGCCCAAACATACCATTTTTGCTTTAGGTCAAAAAAATTGGGATTGGTTTGGTGGATACCAACCTGTTTTGATGCATCTAATATTAATCCATGAGTACCTTACTTTTTCTCAATTAATCAATAAGATCATTATCATGACAAATATCTCATTTAATTATTTTAATATTAAAATGTATCAAGGCCGAGTCATTTAGAGATGTAGTTATTCATAGATGAAGGGCAGGGTTAGCCCTAGGCATAGGCCACTTAGGCCCCCCTACTAGAGATAGGCTCCCAAATGTGGAAGCCATTGAGTATTTTTTTTTTTTTTCAAGTGAATAGTGCATTCTTTCTTTCACTATTTGGAAGGTTAAAAAAAAGAGCAATATACCAGAGATATTACAAATTTTATTATTTTTACTATATAGGTATTACAAATTGATGTCATCAATTTGTAACTAATCATACTCATTTATTATCTCGTTGAAATGCAACTAATCATACTCATTGTCGCATTAGTTTATTAGCTTTTTATGGTAAATATTATTTATGGGATATTTAATTTAATTTTTTTTTTTTTTTAAAAACCCATTTAAAGTTACTGTGTTAGGCTTCAAACTGCATTGACTCGGCCCTAATGAAGGAGAACCATCACCCAAAAGAAAAGATATATATATATATATATATATATATTATATCATAATATAAAAGGTTGATTTTAGAATCTAGAACCAAGAAAATTAAACTTTCCCCCTATCATAATCTGATAATCCTTGGCCACTAAAATGTTTTTTTTTTTTTTCCAAAAGCCCAAATTAATAACCTCCCAAAAAAAATAAAAAAAAAAGTGAAACAACAACAAAAAAATTGTCCAACAGACCAATGTATCAGTACTTCGTTTGCTTTGGACTGTGTACACGACATGTGGCTGCTAGCATCTTTGCGCTGAATCACCTCCACTTCACGCCATGAGGTCGATCAACAAACTGCAAGCAATTGCTTGTTAGATCTGCATCACATCGTGTCCTCGCCTAATATGCTCATTTCGAATTTTTGCATCTTGTATTAAGGTGTTTGACACTACTTGACGAAATAAATTAATAATTAGTGTATATCAATGGACTGGAATCATTTTGTTTTTTTTTACTTTTTTTAACTTAATAGCTTAAAACTTAGTTGTTTTTGTCTTTCTTTTCTTATCTATTTCATTGAGCGATCCACCACTCTTTTTTTTCCTTTTTTCTTTTTTTTGGGAGGCGAGGTTATGTTTGTGGTTTGCGTCTCTATGCATTAAACATTATGTTGTCAAAACTAAATTTCACATCAAAATGTAAGGTTTTTAAGGGACTAATTAATTTTATACATTGAAAATGGAATTTTTATAGCATTTAGTACAAAATCAACTATAGATAATTCTCAAAATATAGACGAACGTTGAGTTTCATTTTGATAGATAATTGTATTCTAATTTATTAAGAAACAATTATTTTGTGTTTTTTCATTTGTAAATGATTTATTAATACTAAAATGAATGTTGATTTGGATTTTCATTAAAAAAGTTTTGTTCATACTCCTTCTCAACCCTCATATTTTTTAAGGAAAATATTGGGAATCTACTTTGCTTAAACATATATAACAAGTGCAATAAGAATCTTAATGTTGAAAATTTTTGACACCAAGAGTCTGCTTCTCTGGAAACAAAAGAATTAAAAGCATTTTTTTTTTTTTTTTGTAGAGAGTTTCAACTTATGGCGTCTATTCCTACTGATAACTCTTTATTATTAGACTAAGACACTAATTGGTTTTTTGTGTAGGTGAAAATTAAAACTCAGATCTCTTATTCAATCATCACAGACTTTTCCAGTTGAGCTAACTAGAACTCACAACGAATTAAGAGCCTTAATGTCATGGAATCTTGATGGCAAATGGAAATTCTAAATCATCATTAGTACCCCATGGGCAAGAAACAAACTAATTACTGCTACAATCTTCTAGCTCACACTTCATGGATAGTTTAATTAATTGGTACATGATAGGACTTTGTGAGTGAGTTTGTGAGACTTTGTGAGAAAGCAATGCATTGATGGAGTCATCAATTCTGCAGTCACCCGAAACTATCCCTTTTTTTTTTTTTTTTTTTTTTTTTTTTAATGTTGTTTTTGGTTAATTAAGCTCTAACAATTTTAAAAATATAGAAAAACATGTCTATCACATTTACAACCAAAGCCAAAAAACCCCCCATCACCATGTTTTTTTCTCAGACAACCTAACATTGGCCAATCTATCATTGGGTTATATGTATATATATATATACACTATTTATAAAGGATTTTCCTCTTTGGACTGAACCTTTATGTGGTTTAAAAATATCTCTAAACCTTACATTTAATAGGAAAAAAACTTAAGAACAACCCGGTAAAAATATATCTCCAACTCCACTTAAAATACTTATAAATAAGACACTCTCCTACTAATTATATTTTTTTTAAAAAAATTATCCAAAATTTTTTTTAAAATAAAATAAAATTGTAATATATATATATATATATATATCATGTTCAACTAGCTAGCATTCATCAATATAATATTTGGTTTCAAAACAGTGTGTCACACTCACATGCCATATGGCTGTATTGTGCTGAAACTGTATTTCCGCTGACCTATGCTTCTTGATCCCAGCCCAATTAAACTTTTTCCAACTTTCCACCAAGATCTAATATGAAATGGTTAACCCGTGGGCTTTTCTTTAATGGGTTGGGTTTTGTTACGCATAGGCCGACCCCTCTTTCCTGAATAAGGCTGTTTTTTCTTCTTCTTTTCTTTTTTCTTTCTTTTTTTTTTTTTTGAAAAAATAATATAGAATCTTAAACCTATAACTTCAGCTCCATGATTCAGGTTTGGACACCAATTAGTTTATAGTATAGGCAGGGTTCAAATTCTAAGTTCTTTATTTTTTACTAGCTTCATATTTTCAGTTTTTTATTCATTAAAAAAAAAAAAAATTCAAGTTCTTATGATTTCAATAATAAATTCATTATATACTCAAACCTTATATATTTCCCTTCCATGTTCTTATGATCTCAATAATAAATCCATTAAAATATCTTATGGAGAAATTGATGCAAGATGGTAAGGCTGCAAAATGGAACACCTCTGAAATCCATGAAACATTGAATTTGTCCGTAATTCTTTCTCATGGGGGCAATGTTAGCTAGCCAATTTGGGTGATGACAAAGTTTGATAAAGCCCGCCTTTATGATCATTTCTATTTGGGTCATTTGCAACCTTATGGATTATTTATTTGTAGCAAAAAAATAGATGCCACCAAATTTGTTTCTAAAGGTACTAGGTATTAAGGCCAAGGATATATATGGCTCAACTATATATGGTAAAGGTTGTAACGAACGCTGTAGAGAAGATCTCACAAAAGAAAAAGAGGACCTGGAGGTACATTTAAATGAAGAAATGAATTCCAAACTTGCAAAATTAATTTAGGAAAAGTTTGCTCAAATGTTGTAGTTGATAGGCATACCACAACAATCTAACATAATACCAACTACCACAATACAATCTCAAACTTCTGAGAAATAATAAATACGTGCAAATATGTTATATATGAATGTTATAAGTGGCCGCTATATTGACTCAATATTATTGGTAAACGTTTAGATATCATATGGTGGTATTAAGGTTGTGATCATGTGGGTTCCTTTCAGTTGTGGAGAGAGTAGCTAGGTTGTTATTGTTACTTACAATTATGTATGTTGTTGGTGGTGTTGCCATTATGGTGATTGTTTATTAATGTTGTTATGCATGATTAGATATATTAATGTTGTTTGGTAGTTATAGAAAAATATCTGGAAATCTGTTAAATGTAAATGGATTTTAAAAGGTACGAGCTTATATAGTAATTTTTTGTAAATTCTTGTATAATAATTAAACATTGTTGATTAGATTATGATATCATTTGCATTGTGCTTTGTATTTTTTAGAGTAACTTTTCATTTTATGTTTACTGCTTTTATTTTAGGATGGAATTAGCAGATAGTTAGAGATGGAGAGCACAATCCAAACAATAACATGAAGGTCGAAAATAGCTTGGAGGTGACTTGAACGGAGACTAATAGAGATGTCATCATGATTCTAGTTGTTTAATTTTAAAATAGTATTTTTATTTCATAGCTGTTTAATTTCAAAATTTCTTTACTATTTTTTATACTCTATATTCGAAATTATGAATTTATATGGGATTCTATCTTTTAATGGATCAATATTTAATAATTATTGTACTATCATAACAGATAAATTGTTTTATATAAAAATGTGTAACAAAAATCATATTAAATAAATTACAAATAAATAAAAAATTATAAAAAATATCATCACCAATGACATAACTGTGGGTGCCCAAGGACCGAGGATGAAATTGAAGGGTTGCAGTACTGATGTAGGGGGTGTCATGGGCCCAAGGAGGAAATTCGCCCAAGAAAGGGAAGGGATGAGACAAAGGACTCTGATGCGTTCTAGGTGGGAAGAAGGGTCTAAAGAGAGAGAGTCAATGATAATAGGGAAAGTTTCCAATTTGGGGTAGCCTGTTGCCTATGTATTAAATGGTGGACAACAGTTTTATCAGTTATATTAATGAGGAAGTGACCTGAATAGTGTAAATCACAACTAATCAAACTCCTTCTACCAACTTCCTTAGATGTGAAAAGAGACAAGTGTCATGAGGGAATATTTGTTAGGTAAAGATGGAAGGCTAGGATGTGAAGGAGGGAGGAGTATATAAGAAAGAGAGGGTTTTCAGAGAAATGAGGGATCAAGAGATTAAAAATTAATAATAATAATAAATAAATAATAATAAATAAATTTAAAAATTAATAAATAAAAACAAGAACACTGAAAAGAGATAGTGAACAATACCATTTTTGTATTGACTTTGGCCTCCTTAGGCTAGCTTGTATTAAAATATTAACTCATCTATTCATTAACATCAACCTTTTTCTTCCTTATTTTCACTCTCAGGCAAGCCCCCTCTTGTTGTTTGTTTCTCTCTCTTACAAATTTATTGTTTTAGGCCAAGGTTGAATTGTACTACCCACTGTTCTAAGTGGGCTTGGGCCGATCTTTTTATCTAGTCCTTACAATAACAATTTGGTCATAAAGAACTTCATAGAGTGGACAACATCCCTCACAATCTAAAAAATAGTGACTTCGCTTAACCCCTTGCAAAAATGTTTTAAGTGACATCTTAATGTCATCACTATTACTCTATTCCTAATATGTTGTCAATAATTATTTGTGAAGGCATGAAGCCCCTCACAAACAATTTCAACAAAGCCATTATTTGTTGCTAAAAATTAAGTCGTTAATAGGGGCAACTCCATGCTAAAGGTAGGGTGATTAAATGAACACCCTAACATGGGAAATTTTAAATATGTATATATATATATATATAATTATTTTGTTTTGAACACCCTAAATTTTATTTAAGATTAACAGAACTAAACTTGGTCTCCTAAAATACATCCTTGGCCCTTTAAAAAAACTAGGAAGCCAACAACAATCTCAAAAAAAAAAAAAAAAACAAACAAACAAACAAGCCCATTTGGTACATGAGTAGCTAGGTTGTTATTGTTACTTACAATTATTTATGTTGTTGGTGGTGTTGCCATTATGGTGATTGTTTATTGATGTTGTTATGCATGATTAGATATATTAATGTTGTTTGGTAGTTATACAAACATCTGGAAATCTGTTAAACGTAAATGGATTTTAAAAGGTACGAGCTTATATAGTAATTTTTTGTAAATTCTTGTATAATAATTAAACATTGTTGATTAGATTATAATATCATTTGCATTGTGCTTTTTTTTTTTTACGGTAACTTTTTATTTTATGTTTACTACTTTTATTTTAGGATGGTATTAGCAGATAGTTAGAGATGGAGAGCAAAATCCTAACAATAACATGAAGGTTGAAAATAGCTTGGAGGTGACTTGAACGGAGACTAATAGAGATGTCATCATGATTCTAGTTGTTTAATTTTAAAATA
Source organism: Quercus suber (assembly GCF_002906115.3). Taxonomy (NCBI): domain Eukaryota; kingdom Viridiplantae; phylum Streptophyta; class Magnoliopsida; order Fagales; family Fagaceae; genus Quercus; species Quercus suber. The sequence goes on from NW_027069475.1 coordinate 2,936,506, forward strand.
GTATTTTTATTTCATAGCTGTTTAATTTCAAAATTTCTTTACTATTTTGTATACTCTATATTTGAAATTATGAATTTATATGGGATTCTATCTTTTAATGGATCAATATTTAATAATTATTGTACTGTCATAACAGATAAATTGTTTTATATAAAAATGTGTAACAAAAATCATAATAAATAAATTACAAATAAATAAAAAATTATAAAAAATATCATCACCAATGACATAACTGTGGGTGCCCAAGGACCGAGGATGAAATTGAAGGGTTGCAGTACTGATGTAGGGGATGTCATGGGCTCGAGGAGGAAATTCGCCCAAGAAAGGGAAGGGATGAGACAAAGGACTCTGATGCGTTCTAGGTGGGAAGAAGGGTCTAAAGAGAGAGAGAGTCAATGATAATAGGGAAAGTTTCCAGTTTGGGGTAGCCTGTTGCCTACATATTAAATGGTGGACAACAGTTTTATCAGTTACATTGATGAGGAAGTGACCTGAATAGTGTAAATCACAACTAATCAAACTCCTTCTACCAACTTCTTTAGATGTGAAAAGAGAGAAGTGTCATGAGGGAATATTTGTTAGGTAAAGATGAAAGGCTAGGATGTGAAGGAGGGAGGAGTATATAAGAAAGAGAGGGTTTTCAGAGAAAGGAGGGATCAAGAGATTAAAAATTAATAATAATAATAAATAAATAATAATAAAAAATTTTAAAAATTAATAAATAAAAACAAGAAGAACACTGAAAAGAGAGAGTGAACAGTACCATTTTTGTATTGACTTTGGCCTCCTTAGGCTAGCTTGTATTAAAATATTAACTCATCTATTCAATAACATTAACCTTTTTCTTCCTTATTTTCACTCTCAGGCAAGCCTCCTCTTGTTGTTTGTTTCTCTCTCTTACAAATTTATTGTTTTAGGCCAAGGTTGAATTGTACTACCCACTGTTCTAAGTGGGCTTGGGCTGATCTTTTTATCTAGTCCTTACAATAACAATTTGGTCATAAAGAACTTCATAGAGAGGACAACATCCCTCACAATCTAAAAAATAGTGACTTCGCTTAACCCCTTGCAAAAATGTTTTAAGTGACATCTTAATGTCATCACTATTACTCTATTTCTAATATGTTGTCAATAATTATTTGTGAAGGCATAAAACCCCTCACAAACAATTTCAACAACGCCATTATTTGTTGCTAAAAATTAAGTCGTTAATAGGGACAACTCCACGCTAAAGGTAGGGTGATTAAATGAACACCCTAACATGGGAAATTTTAAATATGTATATATATATATAATTATTTTGTTTTGAACACCCTAAATTTTATTTAAGATTAACAGAACTAAACTTGGTCTCCTAAAATACATCCTTGGCCCTTTAAAAAAACTAGGAAGCCAACAACAATCTCAAAAAAAAAAAAAAAAAAAAAAACAAAACAAAAAAAACAAAAACAAACAAACAAGCCCATTTGGTACAACTCCTTCACTTAAATTAAGAAAAAAATAAATTGGCACAACACAATCAAATTATAAAAATAAATAAATGCAAACCTAAGGGTTTTAGAGAGAGAACGTATGCCTCCTTCACTCAGTCTGTTAGTCCAGATCGGCCATCGCTTTACTCTCTCTCTCTCTCTCTCTCTCTCTCTCTCTCTCTCTCTCTCTCTGTTTAGAACTGTTATGAGTGTCTAACTTTGTGGATTGTGATAAACTAGTGTGAATTAATAATTTATGATAGTGCATAGTCTTATAAGTGTTTGACATCTTTATGATATAGTGTTTAGTTATGAATCATTATTTGCTGTAAGAATTGAGTGGCTCTGCCATGGGGTGTGGACTGACTGTGGGCAGTAAAAAGTTAAAGGGTAAAGAGATGTATATATATATATATATACTATGTGAGGAAGTGGGCCAAGTGGCTATAGGGAATGGGGTGCAAGAGAGTGAGTAGTGAAAGACAAATTTTTCTTATTGAATTATTGAGTTGAATTCTTACTAAATCTATGTGAGGAAGTGGGCCAAGTGGCAATAGGGAATGGGGTGCAGGAGAGTGAGTAGTGAAAGACAAATTTTTCTTATTGAATTATTGAGGCGAATTCTTACTAAATTAATACCATGGACACAACGTTCTTCTTAAGCAAAGACTACTAAGTTGAGTTGAATTGTTAAATAAAATTGTTATATTTTTTTATTAAATTGTTGAGTTGAATTATTAATACATTATATTAAAAAAAAAATTCTTCTGAATACAATTACAAGAACCAATAAGTTGAGTTTAATTGTTAAATATAAAAAATCGCAATCAAATGGAAGACCAGTAGATGAACGATATATTGCTTGATTGTAGACATTGAAAAAAGATGTAGTTTGTAACGTTGATAACGAGACTAACATGCAGCGATTTCAAAAAATAAAAAATCATAAAAGGAAATTGTAAAATTTTATGTTTTTTTTTTTGTCAATATATATGGTTTTCTTTTTATTATGTTTTGTATAATTTTCGACACCTCTTGTCTGTTGTCTGATAGTGAGTGATTTCTCTAAGTTTTTTACTAATCATTTTAAAAAAATTCATGGAGCCGCCACTAGTCATCAATTTTAAATTCATAAATAACTAATTGCAATGACATAAAGATCTTTACAAATAATTTTAAGCAATGCCATTATTTGTCTCTAAAAAGTAAGTTTTCAATTTGAAATTTGTAAATAACTAATTACAAAGGCATAAAAGCCCTCATAAATAGTTGTTAACTACATTCCCCTCACTAAAAATAAGTTGTTGACTATTCTTGTCTTTTGATAATATATATCTGAGGGTAGATTTGTTCAATAAAAATTATGTAAATTAACTATTAGCAATGGTATGATCACAAAATCACTTTTAGCAACAAGAGTAAATACAATGACCTTCAAGGGTCATATGCCTCAGTAATAACCTTTTGCAATGATAGATCTTAGAGAAAAAAAGTCTATTCACCCTCGCAAATAGACTCCTTTTCTTTAGTTTTAAAAAATTACATAAATATGGTTTGGGTTCAATGATTTATGATTGTGTGTAAAACTCTGTTGTCATAACTAAATGCAATTTCAATTATTATAGTAACTTTTTGGTACATTTTTGTAGCATAAATGTTACATAATAGACTTTAATTTTTTTTTTTTTTTGTGTTGAATTACAAAATAGACTCACTAAACGCTATCTTTGAAGTATAATGTTGTGACCACAGCCTTACCATTACAGTTTACCTCAATCAATGTTTTTTTTTTTTAATGTCAACTTGAAAGCTTGTTACTTAATTAAAATGTGCATTCAAATTCGCCTATATAAACATAATCTAAGTACAAATATAGGCTTCAGTACCAAGTACCAACATTGATCCAAAATTTGATAATCTTGGCATTACAATTCAATAATTGATCCAAATTTTGAGTAGAGCCGCGAGAGATGCTCATTATTAGTGAAAAAAAAAAAAGTTAAGGCCTCCAAAAATAAAAACCAAAGAAGATGTCACTTGCTTTCGAATTTGTATCCTAATGAACACAAAAAGTGAGATAGAAAACTTATATTCCTCTCTAACGCACCCGCTCTCCCCTATTCCTATCTTCCATTTCTATAAATGGAGAGAAAGGTCAAGCTTTTGATCCTTATCATTATAATTCCCAAGATGGTGATTGTTATCATTATTCGTCATTGATAAATGTTGGGATGAGCCTCCTCCATTGAAGTTATTGCATCGTATGCTTCTCTGCCAATTCATGAAACTTTGTTCATCCTCTTCAAAACTATATGGATTGCTTGGAAAACTCCCCCCATAATATACCACATTCTCAAACCTAGGAGCACCACCATTGGACCCAAAATGATCTGAAGATTGTTGAGTAGGAAAGTATCGAAGATTGGCAGCGTGCGCAGTTATGCACATTGAAGGATGTAAAATGCCCAAATGATGAGTTGGAGCCAAAAGCGTAGGAAGTGGCAAAGGCAAAGATCCTTTTGCATATTCACTTGCCCGCTTAGCTTTTCTTGCAGCACTCCTCTCCTTCTTATGCGCATTTTGATGGCCTCCCAGAGCTTGAGAACTGTAAAACTTTCTTGAACAAAATAAACAAGGAAATACTCTCGAAGTAGTTGTACTTGTGTCTTCTGCAACATGGGCTACTTTTGTTTCATCTTCCATATTGTCTGTTACAAACAAAAAAAAAAATAAATTCATAAGATAAATCTAAGCAAATTCAAGAACTTAACCAACCTAAAGAAGACAACCAGAATGAATTTTAAATAAATATAGTTTTTTAGAAGCTTCAAAAAGAAAAGAGTAGAAGCAACGTTTGTTTGAGCAGTGTGTGGCAGAGGAAAGAGGAGGAAAAAGAAAGAGAACGAAGAAAAATGTACTGACTTTTGGGCTTTTTGGTGTTTGATCTGATCAAAAAGGTGTAGAAAAGAGAGTTCAGAAGCCAAATTCTAAAAAGGAGGTTGGGAGTGTAATAATTAAATAGATCAGTGCTTGACACTTAGACAGAGAGTGGCGTATGGGAATGGACTGAGAACAGAAGAGATAAGATAGTTCTGCATGCTAACTGCTAAGGTAACGACAGTGATTGGTGGCACATGGAATCATCTCTCTCTGTCTCTCTTTATTTTTAGTTTCATTTCCCAGGTTAATTTACTAGACTACTTTTCATGATTTCCCAGGCTGCTGATTAAGATTATCAAACTAATTAATTTTTATCATTTAATTACTGGTGTAAAAGGCAGTGTTACCTTTGTTCAGTTAAACTAGCTTTGATTATACGAGTGGCAGCTTTATTAATCGAGCAACAGTTGAATCTATAAATTTTTATTGGTTCTTATTTTGACCTACCATTAATGTCAGTATCTATTTTACTGAAACTATATTATTAACAGCTTGCCACTTCGACAATTACTTGTGAAGTCTTAATTGTTATTAATAATAAAGGGCGTAGGGTGGGTTGGGTTATCATGTTCAAAATTCAGAATTCAGAAACAAATGAGGTGGCAAATAAGTAGTGGAGAGAGAGGGAGGCAAATCAGTGAGAAGGAAGACAGAGGTGTCAGAAGTCATCAGAATAGGTAAGCTTACAATTACACAACATGATAGATCGATAGGTTTAATTGTCATCTCCAATAGCCAACCAATATGGAAGGATTGTGTATTTGTGTGACTTGAAAAGCTGAAGTCTCTAAGGTCCCCCCAACATGGTCTGGTACTTGGTTTGGTTGCCTTAATAATATATTGCAACAAATGACTCATCTCTATTGCATTCCTCTACTTTTTTTTTTTTTTTATATATATGATGATGATATGATATATTGATAACAGTGGGGCTAACAAAACAACACTCTATTCTGCACCGCCAATCTCATGCAATTTGTCAGCTTTCACCCATTCCTTGCATTTGCTATTTACTATTTGCATTCAGCCCCCCAAACCTGCTATATCCTTACACGTGACAATTAACAAGAGGAGGACAAACATCTCTCAAGATCACGACGTTATTAACTCTACTTGATTTTCGCTGCGGCTCTACTTTTACCATGGTAAATATCAGACCTCCAAGAATTGAACCAAAATTAATGGAGACCCACTAAATTAGTGCAAAGGATGGTATTATATATGCAATCCTTCCATGTATCCAAAAATGAGGTAAAACTTATTCTTTAATTAAATTCAAATATATAATTGAATTTCATTCGATTTTCTTTACAAATGATTATAACATTTGTGTTAAAAATTTAATTAAGTGAGCTGCAATCATCAAGTGTAAATATTATAAGTTAAAACTCTACCTCTCTCAAAAACTAAATAAAATTAAGTATTTGAATTTAATTAAGTGAACTTAACGTAAGTTCTGTCTCAAAAACGATATCTAAATTTAAATGTAAAAGGAAGAAGGTCAAAATGTAGATTAATCATGTTATAAGGATCGCGTTGCAACATCATTTTGAAGATAGAAGTGTGATTGTAAATATATGGATGGCATAATTAATCAAGTTAATTAATGTACTTTTTTTTTTTGTTTATCAGATGAATACTACTAAAGAAACTGATTCCAAATGTACGAATAACAGGTTCATCAAACGAAGTGGATAATGCTTTCAGTCAAAGATATGGTTTGTTAGCTATTATTTATTGTGAGATCATTGGCTTTGATGTTCTTCTTAAGTGCCATACAATGGATCATTTCTTATCTAAGGTGCTGAATGATGTAGGCAATGGGAAGAGTCAAGGGAACTTGATGTTGAATGACTCTCTCTTTAGGGGAAATTGGTTATGTCAACCTGAAGGATCTTTGGGATTGTTCGAAGAACTACATGCTAGTAGATTTTGTGGGTATTTTGATCAAGGCAGAATAGAAACTCTTGTGAAGAAAAGATACTACTTTCGGGCATACTTGAATAGTGATATTTTTCGCTTTCTACAGAAATTTCTAGTATATCAAATAGCCAAGGGAGGAGTCCAAAGTGCAGCTTTGTTTTCCAAAGTGGTTCACTTGAATGGAGTTATTGAGTTCCTCATTTCAGATCATGATGGAATTTTTTTTTGGTGCTTGGGGAATACTTTGGAAGCTCTTAAGCGGCTGATTGGAATTCTTTAGTGCTTTTTATTCTCAATTTGATGGTCACTCAGAAGTTATGAATAGATTTCTTAGGAATTTGTTGAGAAGTTCAGAAGGAGAGCATCCAAGGAAATGGGAGTTTATTATTCCTCAAGATGTGAAATCTCCTTTTGAAGTTGTTCCTGACAGAAATCTAATTCATGTTATAGTTCTCTCACCCTTCTTCAATCAAGTGAAAGTAAGTATGAAAGCTGATGCTCATAGAAGAAGTTGGGAGTTCAAAGGGGGTTGCTTGTGTTTTACTTGTACAAAGAAAGATTCCTGGCTGGTATTTATAAGAAGCTCAAGTAAGGAAGGTTTGGCTCATGCAAAGTATTGATGAAGTTGGATGAAACAATTTGGGATGATCTGAATTTAAACTCGAGAACGAGTTTCTCTCAAAAGGAGGTGTCTGACACCAGAGTAAAGTGGCAGCCACAAGCAAGGTGGCATGAGGAATGTCCAAATAAGCCTATAGCCCAATCCAATCAGATTCTTAAGTCCAACCAAGTTGATTTCCAAGCCTTGCAAATAAGGCCATTATTTTGATTGAATTTCCCAACAATTTAAAAAGATATTTAAGTCATTTTCTCCAAGAAGTGAGAGCATTTATTTTGGGTTTTTTTTCGTAGAAATATTTAGCCTTTATGTTTTAGTTCTCCTAGGCATATACAAGTTATTTATTTTGTTTTAAGTTTCTATAAGTCAAATTTGAATATGGTTTTGAAAATGCAATGTTTTAAATGCTATTTTTGTTACCCCATGCGTAGAGAACTATTCTAAGTATTATACATGTCATTTGGCTGAATTGAATAAAATCATATTATAGAGTGTATTTCCACATTATACAGCCTTTGTACTCTAGAATATAGATTTCTTCTTTTAAACTTTTATTCCTTGAGTGGATTCTTTTGTGTGGCAACTTTCAATTTGTGTATATCTTTGAGTGATAATATTCTGTATCCCATTGAGTGATGATCCAATTCAATTATGTATCCTTAACTAAATTCCTTTGGGTTGTGATATCTATATCCCTTTGAGTGTGCTTTAATGGTGAGCTTATCGATCCTTTTAATTCTCGTGTTTTTTTTTTTTTTTTAATTCCTTATAATGCAAAAAATATATGCATCCTCCCTTCTCTCATTTATCATATCAGATAAGTTTGAATTGCCCCGTACAATTTTGGTATCATAGAGGGAATTTTACAAAATCAAGGGCCCCTTAGACCTCCTTCCTCTACCCTGACCAATAGCCAAAGGGATTTAAATCTTCTAGAGTTCTTAGGGTACTCTACAAGGTAAATTTCTTTAAATCCTCACCTCTCATTTAAAATTAATGGTTTAAGATGCTGCCATATCATCAATTCACTAACTTACTCTTTCAAAAACACAAAAAGGGGATAAGGTTAGGAAGCAGTTGTGATCCTTAACGTTAGCAAACGGATCTAAGCTTTTTTATTTATTTTTTTTTATGGAACAAATCTCAAACTTGGGAAATTCATCAACTCACAAATCTCAACCGCCATTTGCTAACGTTAAAGATCCGTTTGCTAACGTTAAAGATCATGGCTGCTTCCTGAGCTTATCTCCTTTTTTGTGTTTTTAAAAGAGTAAGTTAGTGGATTGATGATGTGACTGCATCTTAAACCATTAATTTTAAATGAGCAATGAGGATTTAAAGAAATTTACCTGATAGAGTACCTTTAGGAAATCTAGAAGATCTGAATCCTAGCCAAAAAGTCTATCATTTTAGTAATACTACCCCATAATAGAAAACCTGAATTTTAGTCCCACATCTCCCACGTGTTGTAAGAAGAAGAAAAGAGGTAAATGTCAAAAATAATAGAACTAAAAAACAATAATTCCAAGAAGATTAAGTGGTATAAAATTGCTTAGAATTATATCAAGTGTAACTTAAATCAACCCGGATGTATAACTTTAAAGACTATTACACCATCTAATAACTTTTTATTTGATAAATAATTTAAAATTCTAATAGTTGAATTACATATACTCTATATCCTGAACACACAAGCCAAATTTCCAATTAATTAAAAATTATTTACTATTTGATCCATAAATTCATCTTTCATACATAATTTTAAACTAGAAAAACTTGCACTTCGAATATTTGATTGATAATCTAGTTATTGATCTTTGATTGTTTTGAAATTTTATAAGCAATAAGAAGAGAAAGGTTCAAGTTACACCTGGTGTAACTTTTATAAAGTTACACTTTTTTGGTATCGTAGATTTCTAATAGATCCAACAGTCAGAAAAATAACATTAAATGATTATTTCTTTCCACCTTATTTACTTAATTAATAATAGTTTTTCTCTATCCTCATTTATTACTTTTCCATAAATCTCATTGGATTTTGTTTAATGGTGTCCCTTTCTTCCTAAAATTTCTGTTGTTAGACAACGTTTTTTCTTCTTTGTTAGACTTGTTTTGTGTTTCAAATGGTTTTGGGGTTTCAGTTTTCCTAATTTCCTAGTTCACCTACTCTCTTAAAAAAATGATAGAAAACTTTATAGGTAGAGGTGACAGCCACACAGGCAAAGCAAAGCCTCATACAAAACATAACTCAAATCACGTACAATATTTGCTCCACCCAAAACACCGGTAGTGACAAGCAATAATGGCAGAATCTATCTCATCTGCAGCAATTCCAAAGCAAATGTGATCTAAAAATTTCTTTCTAGAGGGTCCAATCAGCATGGGAGCATGAGAGACACCGAAACTTTTTCTTGCAATCTCAGCACGGAACATCCCACTAGGATGTCCAAATTATGTTTAGTTTTCTTTTAGAATCCAATTAAAAGTGGTTTATGGGACTAGTCACAGAGAACCTCTGTCTTGGGTATCCTTAATGTGACCCCAGATAGTTTTAGTGATGGAGGAAAGTTTGTCTCTGTGGAGGCTGCAGTTACTCAGGCCCGCTAGGTTTCTTGTCTATATGCCACTTGCAGTTAGCACCAATTTTTTGAAGAAAATTTACTTCCTAATTTTTTTAATCCTTGGTCAACCTGTCTATTATAGTGAATTTCGGGCCTTCAATTGGACTCCCAAATTATATCAATCACGAAAACAAATTACTTGTAACCATTTTTTTTAAATAAATCAGGGAAATAACTTGTAACCAATTGCATCAGATTCAGCTACAAACTGTAATAAAAACTGCTGATGGGATTTTTTTTTTTTTTTTTTTTTTTTTTGCTGACTTGCAAATACAATTTGAAACTTAAATTAATACATCATTAAAAAGAGTTTGTAATTTTTTTTAAAAATTAAATTTCTTACCATAATATAAATTGATTATGAGAGAGAAGCAATTTTTTTGTGTGGGAATTTTTATTTTTTAAGATATCATGTGACTAAGAAATAGCTATTACAGAGCTATTGGTAAGGAATAACTATTCCACATTTTAATGAATAACTATTAATAAGTAATTGCTATTCCTTGTAATGAAAATGAAACAAAAATACTGAACAATGATTGCAATGGAATAGCTATTCCATTCCTGAATTTATTATAGCATACCAAATGTACCCTTATTGTTCTCCCAAGAGTAATTGGATCAAGGGTTTTTAGGAAATAGTTCAATCAATTGGTATATGCATGTTCTTTGACTGACTTTTTGAAAAAAATCCATGTTCTTCAATGCAATCTTGTTGGTTCTTTTCTCCATTTTCCTTTTGTTATCGTTTGAGTGAGTCAGCAATTACTTTTATTGAAACAACATATACTGCATAATCATTGCAGCATGAACAGACATGAATTTTGATGCAAGCATGTGATATCTGGATGTTGTGTTTTTTGGTTTGCAGATTGGGGACCTAAGGTTGATGTGGTAGGATTTTGCTTCCTTGATCTTGCATCAAATTATGAACCTCCTGAATCACTTGTAAAATGGCTCGAAGCTGGTGACAAGCCTATTTATATAGGATTTGGTAGTCTTGTGAGTTTGACTTCCTATTTTTCTCATTAATTTATATATTCCCCTCCTGAATCACTTGTAGAATGGCTCGAAGCTGGTGACAAGCCTATTTATATAGGATTTGGTAGTCTTGTGAGTTTGACTTCCTATTTTTCTCATTAATTTGTATATTCCCTCTTAAATATATATATATATATATATAGTGGTGAATCTCACTGTTGAAACTGTCATAATGAATAATCAATTCATTATATATGCCAAAGTTGAGTCATTAGATAATCATCAACTTGTCATGTACATCAGTGGGTCTTGAACCCATGACCTCACCTTCCACCATGCATTAACAAGGGGAAGGGGTACTGTTTGAACTATAGCTAATTGGCTATTTAGAACTATGTTGGAAATGAAGATTCTAAGCACGTCCTTGGACTTAGGATGCTAGAATAATCCTCAAAAGTAGTGCTCACCATTTAAGGATAAGTTGTATCAATTGAGTTTTACAAGTATTTCTTACTTGATTACTTTTCTAACTATTTTCCTCTTCGTATGGGATTACCAATGCAATTGTTGTTCTACCATTCAGTATTTGAAAAATTGAAATATTTTAGTATGTGTTGAACTTAGATTTTCTTTTAAAGATCAATTGATTGTAAATTTATAAAAGATGTACGGCTGGTGATTTTGCATTTTAGGTGATTGACCCTGACACTAGTTTTATTATTGATATGCAAATCATGAGATGCCCTCGTAGGTGGAAAATATAACGAAAATAGGAAAAATACAAAATTATTTATCTAAAATTTTCTGAACACTACCTTTCAAATTGAGGTGAAGATATTTCATTTTTAGTGTTATGATGGAGGAAATTGGTGAAAAGGAAGGCTATTTTAGAAAGCTAAGTTGCTTAGAGAAAAGAATGAATGAACTAGCTCTTCAAGAGACACACTTTTGGAATAATACCTTAGGTAGAGATTTCTTGGATTCAAATTCAACTAGTTACAATGAGTGCAGCCTTGCTTATTTATAGTTACATAGGCAAGCTGTTGAGTTAGTTGCAAGAACCTACCATGTGGCTGCCATGTGAATGGTCAAAGCTTAACAAATTTCTCTAACTAATTGATAGGCTATTGCACTTATCACTAACAATCTTATCAACTAACTTTCTGTTACAAGTAAAAGAAGCTACTTATCATATAACATAAGCACTAGTAAACAGGTAGCTTTAGAAATGAATTGCATCAGGACTATCCCTCTTTAGAACACACTTTCCTCAAGTGTGGCTAGTTGTAAGCTGATCTGGTGCATGATAGGGCAGCAAGTGATGCATATTGAAGCTTTTGGAGGTGTGCAAATGATCTGGTAGTTCCACTGATCTGCATTCTCGTTAGTTATTGTATCAAGCTGCTGCATCATGCTAGAGATTAAGGGCTGTTGCTGCTTTGTGTACAGGCTGCAAGTGAAAGCAGCCATGTAGATGCTCTTGCATCCAACCTTTTTCATTTTGACTAATGGTTTGGGGCTAGCTTTCCCCTTCTTTGGTTGCAATGTGTAACAATCTTGTTTCTTGTATAAGCTAAATGTGTTGCTCCTTCCACCTGGAATGGTTTGATATGGACATGATCTTTCACACCCAAGTAAGAGATGGCAAACATCCATGGTTGTCACATCACAAAGAACATAATCTTGAAAGTCATTAATTAAGAACACTAAGCACTTTCTTGAATCTCTAACTTCACCTCCTTTCTTGAAGCAAGATAGTTTTTGTGGTTGGGGCTGTTCTTGATTCTTTGATTCAAGATTGTTCAAGACTCTAGTGACACCATATCCTTGTAACTACTTCTTCTAAGCCACTCGTCATCCTCCATTTCTTTCATTGGAACTTGCAAGACGTTTGTTACTAATGATAAATCCTCTTCTTCATCTGTATGAGCATCTACTTCTTCTTCCACTTATTGATCATATACGGGTTCTTGAATGCACTCCTCTCCTTTATTGTCTTGAATTATCAATACACTATCACACATTTTTGGGAAGACTGGACATGAGAATGAATAGTCTCATTCACAACTTCCCCAATAACTGACTCCAGCTGATTTTTTTCATGACTTTTAATTGGGAAATTTAGATTTTCCAATGTGCTATCTTTAACATTTGACTTCTCACAAACTGATCCTCCAAAGCACAAATTCTCAACCTTCTGATAAGGGTAACTAACAAAGTTGGCATCTAGGAGAGAAAACTCTCTCATAAACTTTCGGTTGGATTCCCAATCAATGTATGGTCATTATTATTCAAGTTTGAGCTCAAATCAGAATCATCATGGACAGCACATGGGTACAAATCTATAGAGCTCATTAGCTTGGGCTCATTAACAGCCATGTCTTTTTGACTTCCAACAGGTTGAAGCAATGGAGGTGCATGGGAAGCTAGGCCATAAATTGACCCAGGCATTAGATCAGACAAAGAATTTTCATCATAAAGACTGCTGTCTGGCACTTGGATAAAAGCCTGCAACTTCAGAATTCCCAAACCCTGAAATATCTTTTTCTTGTTCACCAATCACTCTTGTAGTCAAATCACAGTCTTGTTCACCAATCCTCTTCTTCATCTATATGAGCATCTACTTCTTCTTCCACTTATTGATCATATACGGGTTCTTGAATGCACTCCTCTCCTTTATTGTCTTCAATTATCAATACACTATCACACATTTCTTCTTCTTCATATTGATCATACATGGGTCATCAACATATCTTCTTTGGGTGCTAGAAAGGTGTTATCAAGGATTAAAGCTATACCTTCTTCTTTGCATGTATTGGCTGCCTTTGATGAATCAGATGCTGCATTAACAAAAAAAAAAAAAAACACA